>NW_022436946.1:9107519-9505869 GCF_009761245.1 Sapajus apella | reverse complement strand
TTTTTTTTATTATTGTAAATTTGTATATGTTCCTTGTAAGTTCTAGAAATTAAACCTTTGTCAGATAGGTAGATTGCAAAAATTTTCTCTCATTCTGTAGGTTGCCTGTTCACTCCGATGATAGTTTCTTTTGCTGTGCAGAAGCTTTTTAGTTGAATTAGATCCGATTTGTCAATTTTGGCTTTTGTTGCAATTGATTTTAGTATTTTTGTCATGAAGTCTTTGCCCATGCCTATATTCTGAATGGTGGTGCTTAGGTTTTTTTTAATAGGGTTTTCATAGTTTTAGGTTTCATATTTAAGTCTTTAATCAATCTTGAGTTAATTTTTGTATAAGGTGTAGGAAGACTTCAGTTTCAGTTTTCTGCATATGGTTAGCCAGTTTTCCCAGCAGCACTTACTGAATAGGAGATTCTTTCCCCTTTGCTTGTTTTTCAGTTTTGTCTAATATCAGATGGCTGTAGATATGTAGCATTCTGAGGTCTTTGTTTTGCTCCATTTTTCTATATATCTGTTTTGGTACCAGCACCACACTGTTTTGCTTACTGTAGCCTTGTATTATAGTTTGATATCAGGTAGTATGAAGTCAGGTAATATGAAAGACAGTATGGTGATTCCTCAAGGATCTAGAACCAGAAATACCATTTGACCCAGTAATCCCATTACTGGATATATACCCAAGGGGAATAAATCATTCTACTATAAAGACACGTGCACACATAGCAAAGACATGAAGTAACTCAAATGCCCATCAGTGATAGACTGGATAAAGAAAGTGTGGTATATATGCACCATAGAATAATATGCTGCCATAAAAAAATGAGATCATGTCCTTTGCAGAGACATGGATGAAGCTGGAAGCCGTCATCCTCAGCAATCTCATACAGGAACAGAAAACCAAACACTGCATGTTCTCACTTATAAGTGGGAGTTGAACAGTGAGAACACATGGACACAGAGAGAGGAAAAACACACACTAGGTGTGTATCCAGGGTGGTTGGGCATAAGGGGAAGGAACTTGGAGGATGGGTCAATAGGTGCAACAAACCACCATGGCACACGTATACCTATGTAACAAATCTGCATGTTCTGTACGCGTATCCTTATCCTATTTTTTTTAGAAGAAAAAAATATTTTTGAATACATTTGGCACATAATTTTATTATTTTATTAACATCTTAGCATTTATATCCAATGATTGCTTTCTTCACATACTTTTGCCACTTATTTTTCTCCCTTTGAAAACATTTATGATTTATCTTTTATCACTGAATTACATACTTTTATAAGAGGTTCACTATTATATCAATATGCTATATTTCCTAGTATTCATTGAAATATCTCCTTACTAGCTAATCTGTTAATTTCCTGAGAATGCTATGACTATACTGTTTTGTTTTAGAACATTTTATTAGAAATATCTTTTGAATGGGATAGAAACTACCTTAGTCATTCATAATAACTTGTGTATTTTAGGACAATATCTTGTTTCTAATGTGTCCCAACCAAATGTTTGTTTTGAGCATTAATGTTTATATAATTCTGAGTTATTTACGTATGGTTAGGGTTGGACATATCCAGAGTTTACAACATAATTTTATTGAATATTCATTATATTTCACAGGTCCCATTCAAGTTATTTTCCTTTTTACCTATCCTGCAACAGGAAAATCCTGTCTAGAATTGAAGGAAGGAAAAATAGGTGGCATATTTTCAGTCTCCTATTCTCCATTCAATTCATTTGGGGAGAGTTGTCAGATAAATTCAGCAGAAACGTAGTAAATCATACGGTATCAAACATGAGTATACATTGTGTATTATAATGTGCATTACAGACCTACACAGTAAGCAAAAAATAGTTGCACAAAATTCATTTCACACAATGTCCTTGATTCTCAAAAACAAAGCTAAATTATTTTGATCATGCAGTTAAAAGAAACAAAGTAGACACCTGCACTTGAATATTTGGTATACTTTTTGTCTCAGATCTACAGCTGAGAGGCAGGTTCATATATGTAGTTTTTGGCCAAATTTCCATTTGTTTTCTCAAATGCTAATTTATTGCATTTATATTCTACACACACACACACAATCACCTTTTTGAATGAAAGCTTGACCAAGAGATGACATAATACGGCTCCTCCATAGAAAATTTGTTCCTACTTCTTCTTTCACTAAGCCCTCCCACCAATACCACACTATTTGAATTATACCACTGCAGAATCTTTGCTTCATCAAATCCCTTCTACTTCTTCCTGATCACCTCTCCTCCCCAATTTTCTGGAAATGATAATCCATTTAAGAAAACGAAATATAATGAAAGTATTTGGCCATTAAAAAATTAATCAATTTTATTATTTAAAAATTAATAAAATGCAATTTTAAAAACCACACAAAGTTAAGAAGGGATTTTCAAGAGGGTGGAGACAAACTCTTCCATTCCATCGGCTCTACAACGTGGTATTCCTCAAATGACAGCAAGCAAGCTAGCACTTCTTGCCAAACTGGAATGACACTTAGGTTTATATGTCTTTTATCTAATGAAAATCCTTTCCAGATTCTAGTTGCAGTTTGGCTTCTACCGTTGAGAGCCACTGTGGAGGATTACCAAATGCTTTTGAGTTTTCCCAAGTATTTTAAAGGAAATTTGGAATACTGAGAAATGATACTCAGGGGAAAAAAATGAGTGTTTAATCTTTGACATAGAACTTGAAGGATATGTAAACTTTCAACCAGGCAGAGATGAAAGAGTAAGGACATTTCAGATGAATAAAGCAGTAGAAACAGAGAAGAAAAAACAAGTAGTCTTAGAAAGAAATAGGTGGCTTTGTCTGACTGCAATGTGAGTTTATATGTGACGGGTTAATGGTTACTAAGGATAAAAACATTGCTACAATGTTATAATATGCGTTGTGAAAGGTGTGTGTGTGTGTGTGTGTGTGTGTGTGTCTGTCTGTGTGTGCACATGCATGCGTGTGAGGTAGTACTGGGAAACCTCCAAAAGTTTTAAGAACAAGAGTCATGATCAGAGGTGGGCTTTGAAAATCCAAATCTGACTATTAATGGTCTGATGATGATTTGGACTAAGGAGAAGCTGGAGGTAGGTAGTTCATAAACTAAAACACTGGTCCAGGTAAAATGTTTTGGGGTATAAACAGGAAAATATTTTGGAAAATAAAAAATAACTGATCAGTGTTTCATTTCCTGAGCTCTTTTTTACCCTGTGCGTTCCTACCAATTGAATAAATGTCATGCATTGCTACAGAAGGCAGACAGGGTATTGTCTAGGTAGAACAAAGAAGTCATTGCTGAACTTTGAGTTTCAAATTATAAAAAATTTTTGGATACAACTTTGGTTTATCTGCATTTCAATTCTTTTCCTCTAGGAATTGATTGGGCAGTCAGCAGCAGTAAATACTTTGGATATACTACATGCTCATCAGATTTTCTAATAGAGTGTGTCTAGAGGAAATACATCAGGAAATGCAGACTTGTGTATCTTTTAAGGAAAGCTGTGATATTTCTCTTGTTTCTCTATTCCAAACCTGACATTTTCTTTCAAAGGAGGTTTGTATCGGCTCACTCTTACCTTGTTATTCAGAAACAGAGCTTCTGAGAGCTCTGTTCCCCAGAGAGTGATAGATCAATGTGGGAGCTCACATTTGTTTGAATGTATGTCAGGTAATCACGGTACAGCCCCTGACTATTGACTGAGTAAAGAGAAAGTAAAAATCCTGATATTTTCTATTAGAATCATACATTCTAAAGGTTATTTCTGCACTAAAATAAAAACGGTGAGTTTTTTTGTTTGTTTTCAGAAAACAACTTGTTAATACAGCTCATAAAAATGAATTGTGATATGAGTAGTCATTATACTTGAAAATCTTTACTTAGCATCGTATTACTTTATTTCTCTATTGTAATTTTCCCATGAGATGGCCAAAATTACTCATAAAAGTTGCTCGTTTCTGTGCTGCCAACTTCTGTAAATATGCATTGCTTCAATATTTTGATATATACTAATCCCACTGCTTTCATGTTTACTTATATCCCAAAATGGAAACCAAAAAGATGACTCAGATTAGAGCATAAAAAACAGAGTGACGTTAATAAAACATGAGATTTTGTATTCTCTCTGATTCCCAGGGCAAGGTTTAAAGGCTCAATTATCAGTCCATTGGCTTCCCTTTGATATGAGATAATTATAAATAATATTTAACTAGTACTTGAATCATACTTTGTAACTTTTAAATACTTTCATGAGCACTGCCATACTTTATGGTGCCCTTTTCCAGTAGCATTCATTTATTATCCCCTTTGTCATTGAGCCACAGGGAGATTGATTTACTTTTTCCTGATTACAATTAGCAGTGTTGAGCTGGAGCGTATTTTCTGCTCTCTGGGCTCAGTCTGGCCTTTTCCCCTAAAACTTTTATGTTATGTCTCTCCATATCCCATCTTAATGGCATCCCACCTCTTTCTCCATCAGCTGTCTCACCTCATAATTGCATTTCTTGGTTACAAATGGGCTGATCAGGTGGATGTCAATAAAGAGGAAACACCTCACAGTATGCTTATTATTATTTTTTACAGTAAGTAGAAGCATCGTATTCATGGATGGCATTCTGCCTGCTTATTTGTTTCATGAGTGAAAGCATCTCTTCAGCTTTTGTACAAAATGAAAGGATCATTAGGAACACCAATTTAAATTAGAGTAGGCAGAGTAAATGTGTAAAAGACAAAAAAAAATTAATCACCTGTGGCAACTGTCATTTGAAGTTATCCTCCCCTCATTCCACTCCAGCACATCCACATAAACACAAAGAGAGATCATATTGTTTACTGGTATCAAACTGCAGAATTTGGCTTGCCTAAGGCATTGCTCTAGCCCAGAATCCACACCGCCACAAATATCAATTTGAAATGCAGCTTCAGTGCTAGTGGAAAAGCTGTCACAGGCAAGTCTAAAATACTGAGAGTGCTGAGCTCCTGACATTGCTAAAGATGATCATGAAGACATTTATCCAGCATCTCCTGCCTCCCGTTCGCCCATCCCTTCAGAAGCTTATGTCAAGTGTGACAGGCTAGGTGATGAATGGTTAGAGAGTTGACAGATGACGACAGGCGGCTGAGTAGGTGAAATCCTCCATCATTAATTTTTGTGATTTTACCTTTCTGACACAATGAACTTATATGAGAATGTATGACTAAATAAACCACAGAAAGAAAAGCCATTCACGAAGAAAAAGTCAAGAACAGAAAGCCATGCTCTCATTTCCTTCAAACTTCTTGATTGCTGGACTTTTGGAATACAATTCGTAATCAAGGGCACATTATTTAGAGTTAAGTGGGATGATTAGCTGTGTTGTTTTTCTCTGGAATATATATCCAGAGTACTTAGCTCAAAGTCATGAGTCAGGAAAATCCCATTTCACATAAATCTTTTCTAGAGTAGACTAAAAAAGAAATCAGCTCATTGGAATTTTGATTAATGAGAAAAAGAGAAAAGTTTAAGGGTGAGTGCTTTGTTCTATTGATGTTCATGAAATGGTGGTGACTGCCTGACACATCCTAGTCCAAAGCAATTGAAAATCATTTTAACTTTGCTTTGTTTTGAGATGCTTAGGGGTTATTGAATTGAGAGAAATTGGACTGAAACAAGTAATTTTTTTGACACAGGCCACTAAACAGCTTGGAGACCATGAGCCTTAAGGCCCTAAGCAGGTCATTTAGTAGAGAGTGGTGCCTTTCTCATGGAGTACTTTCTTTTTATATAAATGTGCTGAGGAACAAGGCATTATGACATTCTGAATTTTCTTGTGTCTTTATATTTACAATTAGCAATTAATGGCAATGAGGTTTTTCCCTATACGTTTACATCACCATTGACAATAACTATCCAACTGGGATCAATACAGACAGAGATGGTAAAGTTGTAACTTTTCTTCAAAGCAGGAAATTGTAATTCCTAACTCAAGTTCAAAGATATGAATTTTATGCTAGAAGGTATTTTGCATTCTCTTTCAGAGTGTAAGGAAGTTTTATTTCACAGGATTTTTATATTAAATAATACTAGAGTGGAGATTGGAAATAATTTCTTCTTTTTTCCTACTTTTTAAACACAGGTTTATGGCCACAGACATATTTTTTTAATTTGCAAATTTCCATTTTGTTAAAACACGTATTTCTATTAATAAAATTAAAACATCCTAATAAAACCAGTTTCTAAGTCTTTTCCTCTTTTTTTCTGATGTGATGATACTATAAATTACATCACTGGCTGATTCTTCTTGTTTTAGAATATTTGATTTTTCTATAATTCTTGATAGGCTTTACATTTTAAAAAATAATATTTATAAACTGTCTATGTGAGGTTTTCTCTTTTGGGGCTCCTGTGATGCTCTTTATTGAAAAGTATAATTTGAGATATCTTTAGTCCTTGTGGATTTATATCTCTTTAAAGTTAAAAGTATTAAAATAAGTAATTTACTTTGCTTATCTTCTGTGCTCTCTTCATGGTCAAACTGTTTTCTAAAGTACATGTTCCAATAATTAATGAATATATGATAGTATGTTTTATGATGCTGAGACATATATACATATATGTGTGTGTGTACATGTACACACATATATATGTGTGTGTATATATATGTGTATATACGTATATGTGTGTGTGTGTATATATAGGTATACATATATATGTGTGTGTATGTATATAAGTGTATATATATATCGGTATACATATATATGTGTATATATGTATATGTGTATACATATATATATATAGGTATATACCTATATACACACACACATATATGTGTACATGTACAAACACACATATATATGTATATATGTATGTATATATATACCTATATATACACACACACGTATATATATGTATATACTTTACAAGACAATTCATTTATAATCAGGGGTTTGTTTCTACTTAATTGTTATACCTGAAGAAATAGAATGTAAAGCATTACTTTTAGTTTATGCTTTCTTGAATCTTAAGTTAACTGCATGATTCTCTTTATTTTAGGTTCAAATCTCAATCTAAGGATGTCATAATTAAGTTCTAGATCATAGTTTGGCCAAGAAAATTAATGACTCAAAATCTCAGGTTCCTCATCTGAAAAATGAGCTTAGTAATCATAATAATATCTCCAGGGTTTCTATAAGTCTTATATAAGATAATGCATATAAAGTACATAAGAAGTGTCATTTTAAGCCCTCAATAAATAGCAGTAATTACTATTCTTCTACACTGTGGCCATGATTTACAGACTGACCAAAAAATGAAATGTTTTCTCCTAAGTCAGTTAAAAAAAAATGTATGGCGAACCAATTTTGTTTCTGGCCTTCTGCATGGCACTAGTGATATTAAGAAAAATAAGGTGTTATTTCTGATCTCAAGGAACTTTCAGAGTAAAGAAGAGAGAGAATAAACATTATGATAAATAATTCAATGTGATGTCTATATGATAAAATTTTGTAGCATAAGTAAGCAGTACAGGAGAGGAACTGAGTCACCACTACTGGGGGAGTGGAGAGCTTGGAAGAAAGTCTCATGTGCACGTTTGAGAAGAATGAACATGTGTTTACCAGATATTAAGAAGTAAAATGGAAGAAAATTTCAGCTGAAGTAACAACATGTATAAAAAATATGTACAAAGTCATATTGTAACTGAATTAGCTGCAGCCAGATTCTCTGGAACTTAGGTTCTTGGCTTCTGCAACCCCTAAGAATTGGGAAGAGGGTCTTGGTGTTGCAGAGAGTGTTGCAGCTCAGATAGAACTCACGGACCCAAAAAATGTGTGGTAGTGCGATTTATCAGGCAGAGCGAAAGGACAGTTCCCGCGCCATTGAAGGGCACTGGGAGGGGGTGCTGCTCACAGCAGGCTTAGACGCTGGAGATTATACCCTTGAGTTCTTCCCGCCCATTCCTGTTCTCATCCAATGAGAGGAGTTTTTTCAAACTTTCTCTGGATTAACTGATCTTTGAATCCTTTACCGGATTGGCTGCTGTTTTAAAACTCTGAGTCACTGAGCCTCCGCTTCCAAGGGTCAGAAGAAGGAAAGGTCCCTACCCTTGAAGCCCCTGGGAGCCTCCAGCTTGCCAGAGGCAGGAAAAGTCCTGCACTGGAAACAAAGCTTCTAGCTGACACTGAAAGTTCATCTAACACAGTCCCCCAATATGATATATTATAAATATTTTATATGTAATTTAAAGCATTAGGATATTTTAGTAAAAATTAGTAGAAGAACATATGTAGAAATGTATGAAGCTAGATATTGTGGGAGTGGAAGTGTCAAAACATGAATATTTCCTGTTTTAAAGAAAACATGTATGTTGTATATGTTTGAAGTATTAAGACAGGCTTTTCATTGGCTTCTTATACATATTTATTTATGTTAGCTTCTTGGCATGAAGAAATACATGCTCACAGTAAATTAATGCAGACCTACACAGAAGAGTATGTAGTGTAAAATTAAGATTACCTTTCACAGTCTTTGCTCCACTCCAAAATAGTAATTTCTGTTAAGAATTTCTTAAGAATAATTTTTCATATCTAGGAGTCTTAAATGAATATGAATGTCTGTATCAGAATTTTCCTAGCTATTATCCTGCCTCAGTCTCCTGAGTAGCTGGGATTACAGGTGTCTGCCACCACGCCCGACTTTTTTTTTTTTTTTTTTGATTTTTAGTAAAGACAGGGTTTCACCATGTTGGCCAGCCTGGTTTTGAACTCATGACCTCAAGTGATCTACCTGCCTTGGCTTCCCAAAGTGCTAAGATTACAGGCATGGGCCACCACACTTGGTCACCTCTAAACCCTTATGTACATAATTTGTCCCATCCTAAGAGGTTAATAATATTTATCAAAACAAGTATACCTATTATTTATTGAGTGCTTGCTCCATGCAGGATTTTGAAGTAAATACTTTGACTGAATTGATTCATCTAATCTACAAAAAGCATGAATTGTGCACCATTTTTATCCCTATTTCTCAGGTGAGGAAACACACCAGAGGAAAAGAAATGTGTTCTAGTTCACCGGTATAGTAGAGCTGAGCTGAGGTCTGTACCTGAGCTGCCCTCTCCAGAATCTCCACCCTTATTGATTTTGATATTCATCCTCTCATGGCTTTTTTTTTTTTTTTCCCGAGACATAGTTTCATTCTGTCACCCAGGCTGTAGTGTAATGTCTCGATTTGGGCTCACTGCAACCTCTGCATTTCAGGTTCAAGCGGTTCTTCTGCCTTAGTCTCACAAGTAGCTGGGACTGCAGGCATGCACCACCACACCCAGCTATTTTTGTATTTCTAATAGAGACATCAGTCACCATGTTTCACCATGTGGATCATGCTATTCTCGAACTCCTGATCTCAGGTGATTCACCAGCCTCAGCCCCCCAAAGTGCTGGGATTACAAGCGTGAGCCACCGCATTCTGCGTTTTTTTTGGCGTGTTTTCTTTAAAATTTACTTTTAAGTGTTATCTCTTAAAAGTAGAAATGTAGCCTTTATCATATGTGTTGTACAATGTTCCCCCTTCTTTTATGTTTGTTTTTTGACTTTTCAATTACATTTTTGTGATGCTGTTTATTTAAAACTTGTTCTAAAACCCAAAGCTAATCCTGGCTTACAAAGGTGTGTCCAGGCATATCACACCAGCAAATGGGACACGCTATCAGTGGCCAGAGGGCCTCACCCACCATAGTGAACTTTTCATACAAAGGCACTTCACTGAGGCTGGGTAGTTAGATTTTCTTTTCTGAAATTGTGAAATTTAAATGATCAAATCTGGACATTGTTGCAGCTGAGTCATGTGAAGGACTGTACCCTGAACGTTTTAGGTTGTCCTCTTGCCTTCTCAGCTTTTCCTCCAATTAAATTATTTACCACCAATTAATCTCTTGCTTTGGTTAAGGTCAAGTTTCTAATGTGGATAACACAAAGAATTTTAACAGATACATTAATCATATTTACAGATCGGGATTTTACTTTTTGTTCAAAACAATAGGCCTGTTCACCTCTGAAGCAACTTTATGTGTTAGGTTGTTTTCACACTATCATGTTTTGTTTTATATATTTAATTCTGTGATCCAGCTCAAGTAATATTTGCTTTAAGAAAATGTGTATTGTTTTCCGGCTACTCAGTTTTTCTAATGATATAATAAATACTGTATATTTTCTCCACTGAATGGAATGCCATCTTTAGTAGACAACAAATTCTCATAAAATTTGGAGACTCTACTACTTTTTGAAATATCTTGATTTATACTCATAATATTTTTTCTTTGCCTATACCATATAATTTTTAATAATGCAACTTTATTTTATGACTGGTAATGTCTGCCTTAATCATCTTCCTTTTTAGATTTTGTTTTTTGTTTGCCTCACCTGTTTATTTTCCCAGATGAAATGCTAGAATGACTTACAAAGAGAGTGGCACATTTGTTAAAATTTTATGACAAATGCATTGAAGTTAAAAATAATGTAGTTGATTGACATCTTTAGAACTTTGAGACTTTATATCCAAAAGAGGGTTATTCATATTTTGACTTTTTAAAGAAAACTTTTTGCATGTTTTATTATTTTTAAAAATGTAGGTTCTGTTACTTTTATTGTTTTCAATACATTCCACAGAAGACAATGGAGTGTATACACTTCTGACCAAGTTTTTGCAGACATGCAGCATCTGCATTTTATTGAGTCTAGCTCTTCCCTCTCTCATGGCTTTGTAAGTTTTAAATTCTGGATTTAGCTTTATTTAGCTGTTTTTAGTGTAATATGACTTCGATTTTCTTTTGTCACTGGTCTTAGTTTGTTTTTTCTTTTTATACCGCACCACTCTTTAACTTCCTAGGATTTTCCTTGTAAAGACTTCCAAAGGTGTTGAGGGAAGGTGTTCTCTTTCCGGGTCCACAAGGGGGCATAGTTTTAAGGGCAAGAACTTCCCAGTGCCATGCCCCGCTCCAATCTCTCTCCATCCAGGAGACTGAACAGTCTCTGTTTTAATTTTCGCTGGCGCAGGAAGAATCAAAGGTCAATCGCCCCAGCAGAAGTTTAAAGGAACTCCTCTCACTGGCCAGAGTTCTTGGAGAAGGTGGGGAACCCTCCCAGGTTAAAAGTCCCCTTCTTCCTCACCCCTCTGGACTCCATGGACTCCATGTTTGGATCCCCTTCCTCTCTCTTTCTCTCTCTCTCTCTCTCCCCCTCTCTCTCTCTCTCCCTCTCTCTCTCTCTCTCTCCCTCTCTCTCCCTCTCTCTCTCTCTCTCTCTCTTTCTCTTATTCTCTCTCTGTTGTGGAAGATCTTTCTCTCCTTTTTTTTTCTCTTTCTCTACCTAAATAAAATCACTTTTCTGCAACACTGTTTGGGGTCTAGTATTTAATTTGTGAGCGCACCTGGTCCCCTCTCTCATTCTTGAGAGAGCAGGAGAACAAGAACCTCAGAGAAACGTCCTCTCATTGAAGTTAAGGGCTCCCCTAAACCCTGAACCTGGAAACAGTATCACACAGGAAACCCTGTGGGCTGCCTTGTCATATTCAAATAGCTCATTTTCTTTCTTTCTTCCACATTAATTTAGAATGGATATCTTTGTCATGTTTTTATATTGTATTCTCTAATCTGCTGACGCAATATTCCATAAAATACCCATGGCTATATTTAATACAAAAATATTTGACACTAATACTAAAGTGTTTTCTCTAAACTTTAGGTGAGATAATTACTAATATACCACTCCACTTTTTCCCTTTTGGATTATAATTTTACAATAAGGTCCATTTAATCATCTTGTTCTTTCTTTACCATGACCTTGTGAGATGAGATGCAAGGTCCTTTCTTTGGTTATAAATGAGACTGGGATCTTAAGTTACTCTCCAGAGCTCATTCAGCAGTAACAAAAAAAAAAAAGGTGAACTGAAGAACAATTGGGGTGTTATATACTTTTGGAGAAGAATTATCCATGTAAGAAAAAGAGTATAAATGTGTTTTGACTTACAGGGACAGACTAGAATTGAAGTGCACAGATATAAGAACGTTGTCTATTTTAGAGCCAAGACTGCCTTCTAGTTAAAAGGCCCACAGAGAGCCGAGAACTGTGCTATACCTCAAAGACTGAAGAAAAGCATTAGACAGCCATCTTTCCTTAGAGGATTTTGCTGCAGACAGCTTGAACTATCAGAAGGTTGTATACTGACCATTGTTAGAGTAAGGAAGAAATACATCCTTCGGAAAGGATAATGAAGATCTTTTACAGCAGGGTTAGTAAACAGGCCAGTATAAGTGATCAAGCAAGAAGGCCACTTGCTAGGTGGTGTTCTTCACTCAGTATATCACACTGAAACACACACACACACACACACACACACACACACACACACATTATTTACACCTGTGAGCTGGGCTTCGTAAGCATTTAAAAGTTTACATAATGTTTAGATAACATTGACCATCAAAACCTTAATAACTTGTTTTGCTTTGCAGTCCCACAGGACTCTGCCCATCTATTCATTTTAGCATCTGTTTTATGTGTCATGATTACCTTTTAAAATTGCTGTCTCCCTCTTGTGTTATGAGGTCATTGAGGACAGAGACCTGTGTAACTTCAGCACTTAGGTGAGAATCTGAAATTGTAAAGCTAGTTCAATTACATTTTTTATTATAAATAAATAGAGGCAGAAATAAAAGAAAAATGCTATATTAGCTCAGAAAAGCAAAAAACCATGTAATGGAATAGATCTGTAGATACCAGAATTTTAAAATTTTCCCTTCAGGAAACTTTAATGCCATTTGAAAATGTTTATTGTGGAATATGTAAGACTTTGAGTAGTAGTGATTTTTACCTGCTAACTTAATGCTAATTTATACTGGATTTCTTCTGACAATGATGGTTAAGAGTGCAAGAGATGATATCAGTCTATTCAGCATATTATTGAGAATCCTCTCACTCTCCTTTAATGAATGGCTTAAGCAGCAGATGTTCTGTACCCTAAAAGATGCCATGGCATGTCTTAGGTAAGAGTTATCCTTAGAGTTGCATGTAATATTTATTACTATGTAGGTACAAGAGATTCAGAAACTTAATGATATTTTTTTCTTGCAAAAACTCCTCTTTGGCGCTATGAATAATTTACTGTTCTTTCTTCTTTGAACTCAATTGTAGAATTGCACATAGACTAAATTTTACTTTCACTCATCTCCCAGGTGAAATTAAACAAAAATATAGACGCTGATCACTGAACTAATGACGTTAGATGAGTATAATTTTATGTAAATTTAAAAAGATTTGGTAATTAAGAATGAATTTCATTTCTACTTCATTGTTCAATTTCCTCTTAATTGTTACAACAATTTAATCCTAAACATGATAAAATAATGCCTTCCTGTTGTTACACCTGCAAGTTTTTTAAAGTTTCTTCAGAGTTCAGACAGATTAGGAAATAAAGTGAAAAATAACCAGACAAAAATCATGTTTTTATGGAAAATTACAATTCTAGCTTTGAAATACTGAGCTTATTGATTAATGTAAGAAGTTATATTATATCAAATTGATCTATTCAAATGTCTGATCCTGTCTTAAGCAGAAAAACTACGTTTGAAAGCAGCAGTATTACCAACAATGAAGGGGTAAAGTGTTTCGAATCATATTATTTTTAATTTTAAAAATATCCTTGTGGCCAGTGGCAGAGACTTGTGATTCATGAAAAGTAATATTGAATATATTATTCTACTAACATTGAATGTAAGTATTTTTACAAGCATTTCTCTTATTTCTTAAATCACATATCAAGGAGGATGTATTATCCCCTTGTTAAAACTGAGGCATGAAAATATCAGGAGTTAATCAAGGAAACACAATTATCAAATACGTTGGTACTACAACCCCCTTATTTTACTGCCTTTTTGACTGTACTATACTATAATCTCCATATTTGGTATATTAGTTACATTTTGAAATCTATAAGAAATATAAACAAACACCAATTGCACACTATGTAGATAAAAAAAAGTAAAGTTTATTTACAAAGTAATAGATTTTTATTAAAATCCTTTGAAATTGTGACATGAGAACGTACATTAAACCACAGGTAAATGAATTGCAAAAAAGGATAAAGTATGTACACTAACTGTCCTATTAATAAGCAACATTTATAAGCTATTACATGTGGTTTTAATAGCTTCAATATCAAGACAAACTTTTTAAAAACCTTGGACTTAAAAATAAATGTTTACTTAGGAACTAGATAGAGCCATCATTTTTACCTAAGAGAACTAGGAAACCGTAATCAAATATCCTATATTTTGCATTATTATTATTATAGGACTGTACCTCCTCTCCTAAAAAAATAACTCCCATATATTTTTATGGTAAACATGTGATGTGATTTATTAATATTTATCTCAATTGGAAAATTTCTAAGCCAAATATTTTTTTCATCGTGTAACATTTTATTCCTTATAGGGGTATATTTCAGTAGAACCTGATGAAAGCCAATAGACAATGTAAGAACATTCACCGTAAAGCAAATTTGAAGGCCTGGCACAGTGGTGGCTCATGCCTGTAATCCCAGCACTTTGGGAAGTGGAGATGGGCAGCTTGTTGAGGCCAATAGTTTGAGACCAGCCAGGGGTTTTAGTAGAAACCCTGTCTCTCCTAAAAATACAAAAATTAGCTAGGTGTGGTGGTGCATGCCTGTAATTCCAGCTATTCGGGAGGCTGAGTCATGAGAATTGCTTGAACTGGGGAGGCAAAGGTTGCAGTGAGCAGAGGTCGTGGCATTGCACTCCAGCCTGGGCAACACAGCCAGATTCTTGTCTCAAAAAAAAACGGAAAAAAAAGAAAGAAAATTTGAAGGTGTGAATTACTCTAAAATCTGATTGTAACTTTATGTTTTTTCATTTGTATATATGAAAAATCTATTTCAGTGAGACTTGGTGGCATGCTTGGTGTGTCTCCTGGATAGCAAAATTGTTGTAAAATACAATAAGATGCTAATATTTGGGATATTTTTCCTTGACTGTAGATATCGTATCGATTTAATGGAACCTATTCATGATAGAAAGGAAAGAGAAAGACAAGATTCCTATGCTAACATCATCCTTCTACTGCAATTCATCTAATAAGTGTAAATAACAGAACAACCACTTTATTTTGAATATCATTTTAATGAAAATATCCAATGATTAAATTTCAAATCATGCTTTTCTACAGAGAAATAATTACATAAATTGATAAATTAATAAGTATAATGCAAAATTAAATCATTACCAATAACCTAGTTTAATTTTTATTAACATCATTCTAAAATGTGTTTTATGTACACACATAGATTTTATAATAACAATTATACTTCAATTCTATTTAATGAAATATTTAATTTTACTCAAGTTAATAACAAAAAACAATCTGAAATGAAGCTGAAGAGAAATACAAATTCATGCTAATGTTTTCCACCTTAAAAGACAATTTCTAAAAGTCCTTTCAATATTAAGAAAAAAAGATTGATATAGTTTCTTAATTGTTTTAATAGTAAGATTTGAATTACTTTGACATTTATTAAATATTATAAAAAATAGTTTGAGCCGGGCACGGTGGTTCAAGCCTGTAATCCCAGCACTTTGGGAGGCCGAGGCGGGTGGATCACAAGGTCAAGAGATCAAGACCATCCTGGTCAACATGGTGAAACCCCGTCTCTACTAAAACTACAAAAAATTAGCTGGGCATGGTGGCGCGTGTCTGTAGTCCCAGCTACTCAGGAGGCTGAGGCAGGAGAATTGCCTGAACCCAGGAGGCGGAAGCTGCGGTGAGCCGAGATCACGCCATTGCACTCCAGCCTGGGTGACAAGAGCGAAACTCCGTCTCAAAAAAAAAAAAAAAATAGTTTGATTGCCACTGTTATCATTTTTCTTCTTCAACTTTTTTTTTTCATTCTGTTGCATAGATCATACTACTTTGCTAAAGTATGTAATATCAATTGCGTGTTCTGTAAACATAATTCCCCAGTGGTTTAATTATCTCAGTATTCAATATTTGCCACAGATCATTTTATCATTGCTTCTTGAATACGATATCTTTATTTATAATTGTTTTTAAGTTTTGAGATAATGGTAGATTCACATGCTCTTGTAGGAAATAATACAGAGAAATTCCACTCATTCTTTTCCCAATTTCTCTTAAATGGTATTTTCTTGACAACCTGTATCACAATATCACAATCAGAATTTTGACACTGGTAAAGTCAAGACCCAGAACTTTTTCCTTAACCAAATTGTCCCTTATGTTGCCCTTTTATAGCCGTAATCGTTTCCCTACCATCTCCATTCTCTGCTTAACATCAGGCCACTAATCTGTTATCTACTTCTGTAATGTCATTTCAAGAATGCTATACAAAAAGAAACATACAATATTTAATTTTTCATGTTTTTTTCATGAAGTATAATTCTCTGGAGATGCATCCAAGTCATTGTGTATACCTATAGTTTATTTCTTTTTATGACTGAATAGTATTCCATGGCATGAATGTACCTCAGTTTGTTTAATTTTTTTTCACTTGTTGAAACAACCTGAGTTATTCTCATTTGGGGATTATTATGAATAGAGTTGCTATGAGCATATTTGTGTATAGGCTTTGTGTGAACATGTTTTCATTTCTCTGGAATAAATGACTAGGAGTGCAGTTGCTGGGTCACAGGTAGTTGAATATGTGGTTTATTAAGATATTGCTAAACTATCGTGCAGCTTCTCTGAATTGTCACAAGCATTTGGTGTTGTCATTATATTTCAATTGAGAAATTCTGGTGGGTGTAAAGCAATACATAGTTATATTTTTTAATTTTAATTTGCATTTTCCTAATAGATAATGGTGCTGAATATATTTTATGCACATTTTGCCATTTATATGTCCTCTTCAGTAAAATATTCATTCATTTATTTTGACCAATTTCTAGTTGGATTGCTTGTTTTCTGCTGTTGAGTTTTAAGAGTTGTTTACATACTCTTTATAGTAGTCTCTTGTTGGATACATGGCTTGCAGATATTTTCTACCCAGTCTATAGACTGTCTTTTTAGCTCTTAACAGTGCCTTTTTTCAGAGAAAAAGTGTTTCATTTTAATATAATATCCAATTTATCATTTTTTCCTCTTGTGATGTGTGCTTTTATCGATATTTATTTGTCCATATATAGATCACAGATACTTTCTCTTATAGTTGTTTTTTCTAAAAATATGCCACTTTTATGTTTTACACTGAAGTTTCTGTTTCATTTTGAGTTAACTTTTGCATAAGATATGAGGTTTGGACTGAGGTTTATTTTATTTCATTTTGCTTATGGATGCCCAATTATTCTAAAATGATTTGTTGAGAAGCCTATCCTACCTCCATTGAATTGCTTTGTGATTTGTGTCAAAAATTTGTTGAGTATATTTATTTGGGTCTGTTTCTGAGTTCTGTTTTATATTCCACTGATCTATGTGCCTATTATTCCACCAGAACTGATTACTATAATTATCAATACACACAAGGTCACACAGCTTTGATTACTGTACCTACATAATGAGATTTGGAACTGGATAGACAGATTCCTCTCATTTTATACTATTTGAAAATTGTTTTAGGAAATCTAATTCCTCTGGCTTTTTAAACATCTTTGAATAATCTTATCCACAACTACAATGAAATATGGAAGTTTGTTAAATCTGTATATCAACTTGGGGTTAATTTACATTAAAAAATTTTTTTTTCATAGGAAAACTTACTGTGGGATATACCCTCTGAACAAATTTTTTAGTGTATAGTACAATTTTGTTAACTATAGGCACAGTATTGTACAACATATCTCCAGGAATTGTTCTTCTTGCTTAACTGAAACTTTGTGCCCCTTCATTTAGCATCTCCCTATGTCCCCCTTCACCAAGCCCCTGGCAACCACCTTCCACTCCTTGGTTCTGCAAATTTGATTATTTTATAAACCTTATTGATATGGTTTGGCTGAGTCCCCAACCAAATCTCATCTTGAATTGTAGCTCCCATAATTCTTATGTATCACTGGGGTTCCCGGGGGAGGTAACTGAATCGTGAGGGCAGGATTTCTTCTGTGCTGTTCTTATGATAGGGAATAATACTTAAGAAAACTGATGGTTTTATAAAGGGGAGTTTTCCTGCATATGCTCCCTGCCGCCATGTAAAACATGACTTTGTTCCTCCTTTGCCTTCCACCATGATTGCGAGGCCTCCCCAACCATGTGGAACTGTGAGTCCATGAAACCTCTTTTTCATTATAAATTATTCAGTCTCAGATATGTCTTTATTAGCAGCATGAGAACAGACTAATACGCTAAATGGAATCATGCAGTACATGTCCTTCTGTGACTGGCCTAGTTCATTAACCATAATGTCCTCCAAGTTCAATGAGGTTGTCAAGTATTGAACATTTCCTCCTTTTCTTAAGGCTGGATATATTCCATTGTATATGTGTGTGTATATACATACATTATATATACATATATGTATATATAATGTGTGTGTATACATTATCTATATAATGTAGGCATATACATACATTATATATAATCTATATATACACATAATATACACATATACACGCATATACATTGTGTGTGTGTGTGTGTGTGTGTGTGCGTGCATGTATATACCACCTTATTGTGCAGAAGCCATTAAGTTTAGTGTAGTCCCACTTGTCAATTTTTGCTTTTTATTACATTTGCCTTCCAAGCCTAGAACCCAGCAGGTATCTCTTGATTTATTTATTTAGATATTCTTTCATTTTTTTATTAGCATTTTGTAGCTTTTGGCATAGAAGCTCTGTAGGTTTATGCCTGAATATTTCACTTTAAAAAAACTTCTTTTTAGTCTCTATTTTTTAAGAGATGGGGTCTCATTCCTTTGCCCTGGCTAGAGTACGGTGTCACAATCACAGCTCACTGTAGTCTGGAGCCCCTGGGCTCAAGAGATACTCCCATCTCAGCCTCCTGAATTGCTGGGATTACAGGCATGAGCCACTGCACCCAGCTTCACTTTTTTGAGTGTGGTAAATGATACTGTATTTTTAATTTTAGTGTCCACATGTTCATTGCTAGTATACTGAAACCTTTTTGTACACTGATCCTATATCCTGAGGCTTTGCCAAACTCAATTATTATTTCTAGTAATTTTTGTTTGTTTTTTTAGATATCTTGATATTTTCTATGTGAATACTCATGTTATCCTAAAATAGAGTTTATTTCTGTTTTTGAGGTTTTTGTGCCTTTAATTTTATTTTCTTGCCTTTTTGCAATGTAGAACTGGATAGAAGAACATCTGGCACTACACTCAGTAGAGGTAATGAGAGCACATCCTTTGCTCCCTTCCAGTCTTAGGGAAAAAGCATTCAGTCTCAATCATTAAATAATTCTTATTTGTAGGAATTTCAAAGATGTTATGTATTAAGTTGAAGAATAATTTTAAAAATTATTCTTAATTTTCTAAACATTTTTATCTTGAATAAGTAGTGGATTTTGTCAAATTCTTTTCCATGTCAATTGATTTCTTCATTTTCCTGCTAATACAATAGACTATATTGATTTATTTTATAGTATTGAAGTAGATTTTTATTTCTAGAAGAAATATTTGATCCTGGTACTTGTTTTTTTCTGATTTCTGTTAGTGAAAATAAAGTTGATAATTTTTGTGCATGTATTCATGAAAGATACTAGTTTGTAGTTTTGTCTTTTTGCATTGCCTTTGTATAGCTTAGGCTCAGAGTTATATTAGCTTCTGAAAATGAATTGGGAAGTGATTCCTTTCCTGTTTTCCAGAATAGATTCTGTAGAATTTGTTTTATTCTTCTTTAAATGTTTACATGTCAAGCAGTTGGCACAATTATCTCAAAAAACCACCTGGGCCTGGAGATTTCTTTTGGGGCATTTTAAAATTATGATTTCAGTTTATTTAATAACTTACATGGCTACTCAACTAATTTTTTCATATGGGTAAATTATAGTTTTTGCTTTTTGAGAAACTGGTCCAATTCATCTAAGTTGTCAAACTTGTGTATGTAGATGTGTTCATAATATCCCCTGTTATCCTTTTGATGTCTGAATATTTGGTAATGATGCTAAATTTTTGATTATGCATATTGGTAATTGTATCTTCTCTTTGTCAGTTTAGCTACAGGTTTGTCAATTGTATTCATCTGTTCAATAAGATTTTAAATATGATTTTATCTATTTTTTGTTTTCAGTCTCATGTATTTCTGTTTTTATCTTTATTACTTCTTTCTGCTTGTTTTGGATTCATTTTGCTCTTCTTATTCTAGATTCTTGTGATGTAGGATTACATTATTGCTTTTCCTTCTTTCTGATATAAGTGTTTAGTGCCAAAATTCTCCCGTTCAAAATTGTGTTAGCTGTTCAGACAAGAATTTATATGCCCAGTTTTGATTTTTAGTCAGTTCAATATATTTTTAATTGCCCTTGAGATTTCATGTTACTCAATGGGATTGTTTAGAAATACATTATTTAATATCCACTTCTGTAATATATTCCATTGTGATCAGTGAACACTTCTGTATAATTTCAAATGTTTTTAAATGTTTGAAGATTATTTTAAGGCCGAGAATATGGCCTATCTTGGTATATGTTCTAGGGATGCTTGAACTGGGGGCTATCCAAGCATCTGTTCTTGGTGGCGAGTCTTCTATAAATGTTGATTAAATAATGTTGATTGTTGGTTTTGTTCAATTCTTCTTTAGGTGATTTTATGTTCATCTGTTTTATCAATCAGCAAAAAAAAAAGGCACTGAATTCTACAACTATTACTGAGGATGTGTTCATTTCTTTTTTGAGTTCCATCAGTTTTTTAAAATAAACTTTTTATTTTGAAACAATTTTAGATTTATAACAAAATTGAGAAGATAATACAGATAGTTCCCATGTATCCCAAACAGAGTTTCTCCTATTATTAACATCTTTCTTTAGATTGGTGCATTTGTTGTAATCAATGAATCAATAGTTATGCATTATTATGAATTAAATAAAGTCCATGCTTTAGTCAGATTTCCTGATTTGTCATCAGTGTTCTTTTTCTCGTACAGAATTCTATCCCATATACATATTACAGTTAGTCCTCATGTCTACTTAGAATGCTCTTATGTGTAACAGTTTCTCAGACTTTTCCTATTTTTGATGACTTTGTGAGAGTTTTGAGGCACACTGGGCTAATATTTTGTAGGATTTCCCTAGATTATGGTTTATTCCAAGTTTTTCTCATGGGTAGACT
The DNA here is from genome assembly GCF_009761245.1 of Sapajus apella. Classification (NCBI taxonomy): domain Eukaryota; kingdom Metazoa; phylum Chordata; class Mammalia; order Primates; family Cebidae; genus Sapajus; species Sapajus apella. Next base: position 9,484,581 of record NW_022436946.1, on the reverse strand, counting down.
GGGGTTATTAGGTTTTGTGAGAAAGATCACAAGGAAATGTGCCATCCTCATCACATCAAATCATTAATGTATACTATAAACATGGTTCCACACCTAGATGGGTTAGTGTCTGTTATGCTTTTCACTGTGAAGTTACTCTTCTCTTCTCTAATTCTATACTGCATTAATGGGAGGAAGTCATTATGAGCAATCAATAATAAGGAGTGGGAAGTTATGAGTTATGCCCCAACCTTTATGAGGGCAGAGCATCTGCACAAATTATTTGGGATCTTTCTGCATGGCGGAATTATCTATTCGCTTCCATGTACTTATATGTTCAATAATGTATGTAAGTGGCAAGGTTAGAATATCTGTCCTTCCCAAATCTCGTGTTGAAATATAATCCCCAATGTTGGAGTTTGGGCCTTATGGGAGGTGTTTGGGTCATGGGGATGGATACCTCCTGACTTGGTGCCATCCTCTTAATAGTGAATAATTTCTCATGAGAAAGTGTGTGACACTTCCCATCAGTTCCTCTATTGCTCCTGCTGTCACTTTCCATGTGACATGCCTGCACCTGCTTCACCTTCTGCCCTGAGTAAAAGCTTCCTGCAGGCTCCCCAGATGCTGGACAGATGCCAGCACCATACTTGTACAGCCTGCAGAACCATGAGTCAATTAAAACTATTTTCATTATAAATTACCCAGCTTTGGGTATTTCATTATAACAACATGAGAACTGTCTAAAATAATCAGTATGGACTTAATAGCTATTTAATTTCTTCTTTGACTTATTATCAAATACTGCATTATTTTTGTCCAAATTGTTCTAGCTTTGGCAATTGGGATGTCTCTTTGACATAGCCCCATCATCGTGTGTGTGTGTGTGTGTGTGTGTGTGTGTGTGTGTGTGTGTGTGTAAGACTTCCTGACTTCTAGATACTACAAGTTGCTGCATATTTTATATTTATTGCTTTAGTCCTAGTGTCAGCCATTTATCCAAGGATCTCATTTATTTTAATTTGAGAATTTTATTAGTAACCAAGATTTGATCACCAGGTATGTTGATAGCTACTGGGTGCTGCTTCTCTGCCGTCTCAGTTGACAGAGCAAGAAAATATGTGTGTGTATATTCACTTGTACACACATAACTTAAATATTTCTATTTGTCTTTTTTATATTGAGATAATCTACATTCCCACTATTATTCTAATTCTAATCCAATACCATATGGACCCTTTTAGCCTTCTGCTTGCTTATCTGTAGCCTCCCACACCAACAGTGAGAAATCTGATTCCAGTCACCTACCATCCATTTATTTGTTTGTTCAATTCCATTAAATATATATTATAAATGTTTGGTAAACCTTCACCGTGAATGTAATAAGTTTTTTTTTTCTGAGATGGAGTCTCGCTCTGTTGCCCAGGCTGGCGTGCAGTGGCGTGATCTTGGCTCACTGCAACGTCCACCTCCCAGGTTCAAGTGATTCTCCCGGCTCAGTCTCCCAAGTAGCTGGAATTAAAGGCATGAGCCACCACACCTGACTAATTTTTGTATTTTTGATAGAAATGGCATTTCACCATGTTGGCTAGCCTGGTCTTGAACTCCTGACTTCAAATCATCTGCCTACCTAAGCCTCCCAAAGTGCTGGGATTATAGGTGTGAGCCACCATTCCCAGCTGCCTTGAATGTAAGAATATTATGGACAGTGAGGCCATAAAAAAACCTGGAGGTCCTTTTTATAAAACATGCAATATCTGAAATATTTATATTAAAAATATTTTACATATACAAACTTAATACTGGGAAGGCTGAACATCTTTTTGGGTCAACAGCTCTTCCCATGCAGTTCTTAATAGCCTTGAGCTATTAAGTAATTATGGGTTTTGTCATTAAAAGTTATGGCAAGAACTGCAGTCACTTTTGCACCAACATAATAATTAACAAATATGGGCATAGCAAACAAGTTGATTATTTCTACCACTTTTATTTTTATAATGTAAAATAAAAAATGTTTGATGTTTTGCAGCCTTGTGGAAAACCTTAAAGAGGACTGTAGTGGTGAAAAAAATCATTAATTTTCATTTATTTATTTATTTATTGGTTCTGCTCTTGCAAAGGTAAAATCAAAAGAATTATCAGGAAATTTGACTGCAAGAAATATGCCCATAGACATCTGGGAAATGATGACTTAGTTACATATTCAGTCAAAGTGACAATAAAGTCTTTAAAAATAAACATAAAAATGTTAATACAAGTGAGAAACCTTTGTTCTTAATTTTTAATTAAAAAATTGTTATATTTTATAATAATCAAGTGCCTGATAAAGTCACCATACAACAGAGGAAATTATTCTGGTGATATTTGGAATCCCTATGATACCAGCATATTACACAGAGTATAAAGAATAGTTTTTACTAGCCCTTATTAAGATTTATAAAACCAATTCACTATTTTAACAGGGAAAAGACAAAACCTAGATTTGGATGAACATAGTTTCTTGAAATAAATGTTCCATGAGTTCTTCTCTCCAATTTTTAACATAATTATCTTGTGAATTAGCCCATAATTGGAGCAATTTTTCCAAAATTTTAACATATTTCATAGCCTTTTTCAGACTCAAGTATTATAAATCAGGAAAAATGGGAAATTACTTTCCCCCAAACCCTCTACAATGTGCTAAAAGCATTCAAGTTTTGTCTTTCAGTATACTCATTCATATTCTAGAAAATTAAGTCTTTATTTTGGATTAAAACTTCTCTGTTTTTTTTTCTTGAAAAAAATTAATTACCTTACATAAACATTTGTAGTATTTTTCTTTCATTATTGCTTCATTCATTTTCTGTCACTATTCATTTTAGAATAGACTCAGTCACTATTAATTGTAAATTTTGATAAAGTAACTTAACTTCTGTGTCACAAAGACTGGAGGATACAGGGCAAACTGTCCTTAAGTATTTTAAGCAGGTTAGAAAAGCTCAAAAATAGACATAAAATAACTTTCATCAGCTTCATCCATTCTTTTTATAATTCCTTAAAGTGGCAAAAACTTGAAGTTCATTAATTTCTCCCAGTTATAGCTCTCTAAGACTTGTAAAAGTCAGGAGCAAATCTTTATAAACTTCCCACTTCATCTGCTTTTGTAAATACAGTAGTGTCCACTTATCCATAGTTTCAGTTACATGTGGCTAACCACAGTTCAAAAATACGAAGTGGAAAATTTCAGAAATTAACAATTCATAAGTTTTCAATTTTGCACCATTCAGAATAGCATGATGAAATCTCACACTATCTTGCTCTATCTTGCCAGGATGTGAATCACTCTTTGGTCCAGAAAATCCACATGGTAGATATTGTTTACCTGTTAGTCATTTAGGAGCCCTATTGGTTATCAAATTTAAAAACCATAGTTATATTTAAGGTTTGGTACTATCTGCAGTTGCAGGAATACACTGAGTGTCTTGGAAGGTATCTCCTGTAGTAGTAGGGGGACTACTACAGTTTTACTGAACAGAACCACACTCATTCATTTTCACATTGTATATGGATGTTTTGCACCACTATTGCAGAATTAAATAATTGCATTGAAGACCTCATCACCTGCAAAGCTTTGTATATTTACTATCTTGCCCTTTACAGGAAATGTTTGCCAAACTTTTCATTTACGTATTCAAGGTTTTTCCATTTGTTAATTCAATTAGCCCAGGATTTTATGTCGTTACTCGTAAATCTTGGAAATTATGTTCAAAAGGGTATGCAGTCTGTTCTGCTCTAACACTTATTCAGTAAACATGGATTCGTTCCAACACATTTGATATAATAGGGAACAATTTGAGCATAACACAAATTTTGCCTTTGCTTATGTGTAATTTCCTCTGTAAAAGATACTACCTGAATAAAGAAAAATACTGCACCCAGCTGAACAGAGGTGCATACTAATGCACAGAACACACACACACACACACACACACACACTCACACACACACACACAGACACACACACACACCCCTTAAACATCTACTAGCTACCTCAATTCACTGTATGTGAGCTGTTAGCCACACATCCCCATCTGGTGTTACAACTTTTCAACACATTTCAGACAACCCTCCTTCTACCAATTCATAATCATCACAAGCTGCAATCTTTTTGATGCCCACTTCTTCAAGCAAAGTTCTGGCCTTTCTGAAGGAAAAGAGTGCCAAATTTATTATAATATATATGTATTTCTTAATAATTTATTGTGTGAAAAATAGTGTTATCGTTTTAAATGGGTCTTTATTTGTGTGTATATGTGTGGATGATGGACAGAGTTTTAAACTTTTGTATCCCTAACTCCAATTTTCTCATAGGTCTTTTCTCTCCATCTTTCTATAATCTCTCTCTCTCCTTTTATTTCTTCCAATTTTTGACAGAAGATTTACAGTCGGACAAGTGTTTCATCAAAGAATATATCTGAAAGCTATATAAGGACACTCAACATCATTAGTCATCCAGAAAATACAAATAAAAATCACAGGAAAATGTGATTATAAAAACATTGCAAATGTAACATTTAAAAAGATCAGCAATGCCAAGTGAGGGTAAGATGTGGAGTCACTATAATGCTCATCTATTGCAAAGGAGTATAAAATGATTAAACAGTATGAGAAAACCTTTTACATATATCTAGTATGATTCAACAATTCTTCTGAGAATACTTTCAAGAGAAATGATTATTACTTAGGTCCACAGCATATTTGTACAAGAATGTTAATGAAAGACTCTTTCATGATAGTACCATAATTGAAACAACTCAAATGTTCTCAAATTGGAGAATATAATAAAACACTATTCAGAAATTAGAAGACAGAATTACTTATGCATACAGTAACATAAAAGAATCTAGAGATATTTTGTTATGTAAAAGAAGGCAGATACAAAAAAGTACATGATATATGGCATAATTTCTTTCATGCCAAGTTCAAGAATAGGCAAAACTAACCTATAACAGAAGTCAAATAGTGATTATCACTGGAGGGTGAAGAATGTTTTATACTTTGATCTGCATGGTGATCAAACAGAGGCATGTCGTTGTCTGTTCTCATGCTGCTAATAAAGACATACCTGAGGCTGGGTAATTTATAAAGGAGAGAATTTTAATGGACTTACAATTCCATATGGCTGGGGAGGCCTCACAGTGTGGTGGAAGACAAAGAAAGAACAAACGGACATCTTACATGTTGGCAGGCAAGAGAGTGTGTGCAGGAGACCTCCCTTTATAAAACTATCAGATTTCATGAGACTTATTTACTATCATGAGAACAGTATGGTGAAACTGCCCTTATGACACAATTATCTCTACCTGGCCCCACCCTTGACATGGGGGAATTATTACAATTCAGGGTGAGATTTGGGTGAGGACACCGTCAAATCTATTTTCATCCTGGCCTCTCCAAAATCTCATGTCCTCACATTTCAAAACCGATCACGTCTCCACGACAGTCTCCCAAAGTCTTAACTCATTTCAGCATTAACTCAAAAGTCCACAGTCCAAAGTATTACCAGAGACAAGGCAAGCCCCTTTTACCTATGAGCCTGTAAAATCAAAAGCAAGTTAGTGGCAGTGGTGTACTCCTGTAATCCCAGCACTTTGGGAGGCCAAGGCAGGCAGATAACTTGAGGTCAGGAATGCAGACCAGCCTGGCCAACATGGTAAAACCTTGTCTCTACTAAAAATACAAAAATTAGCCTGGCATGGTGATGTACACATGTAATCCTTTCTACTTGAGAAGCTGAGGGAGGATTGCTTGAACCCAGGAGGTGGAGGTTGCAGTGAGCCAAGATCACACCACTGCACTTCAACCTGAGCAACGGAGAAAGAGTCCATCTAAAAAAAAAAAAAAAGCAAGCACATTCCCAGATGCAATGGGAGTATAGACCAATTCCAAATATCCAAATAGGAGAAACTGGCCAAAAGCAAAAGGGCTACAAGCCCCAAGCAAGTCTGAAATCCAGTAGGGCAGTCATTAAACCTTAAAGTTCCAAAATGATCTGCTTTGACTCCATGTTTCACAACCAGGTCATGCTGATGCAAGCAGTGGGCTCACATGGTCTTGAGTAACTCTGCCCCTGTGGCTTTGTAGGGTACAACCCCACTCCTGGATGCTTTGACAGGCTGACATTGAGTGTCTGTGGCTTTTCCAGGGGCACAGTGGAAGCTGTCAGTGGATCTACCATTCTGGCATCTGGAGGATGGTAGCCCTCTTCTCACAAAATCAATGGGCAGTGCCTCCGTGGGGACTCTGTGTGAGGGCCCTGACCCCAGATTTCTCTTCTGGTCTTCTCTAGCAGAGGTTCTCCATGAGGGCTCTACCCCTACAGCAGAGTTCTGCTTGGACATCCAGGCATTTCCATACATTTTCTGAAATCTAGACAGAGGTTCCCAAACCTCAATTCTTGACTTTTGTTTACCCACAGATCCAACACCACATGAAGCTGCTAAAGCTTGGGGCTTGCATTCTCTGAAGCAATGGCCTGAGCTGTATCTTGGCCCCTTTTAGCCATGGCTGGAATGCAGGGCACTAAGTCAGAAGACTTCACAAAGCAGCAAAGCCCTGGGCACAGCCAATGATACAGTTTTTCCCTCCTAGGCCTCTCTAGGCCTATGATGGGAGGGGCTGCTGTGAAGACCTCTGACATGCCTTGGAGACATCTTCCCCATTGTCTTGGCTCCATGTTACTTATGCAAGTTTCTGCAGTTGGCCTAAATTTCTCCTTAGATAATGGGTTTTTCTTTTCTATTGCATCAACAAGCCGCAAATTTTCTGAATTTTTATGCTCTGCTTCCTTTTTAAACATAAGTTCCAATTCCAAGTCATATCTTTGTGAATACATAAAACTGAATGCTAGTTTAACACCACCCACGTTACACCTTGAATGCTTCGTTGCTTAGAAACATCTTCTGTCAGATCCCCTAAACCATCCCTCTCACATTCAAAGTTCCACAGATCTCTAGGGCAGGAGCAAAATGCTGCTAGTCTCTTTGCTAAAGCATAGCAAGAGTCACATTTATTCCAGTTCCCAACAAGCTCCTTATCTCCATCTGAGATGAGCAGCATTTGGTCAAAGCCATCCAACAAGTCTCTAGGAAGTTCCAAACTTTTCCACATCCTTCTGTCTTCTTCAGTGCCCTCCAAACTGTTTTAACATCTATCTGCTATCCAGTTCTAAAGTTACCTCCACATTTTTAGGTATCTTTACAACAATATCCCATTACTTGTTACCAATGTACTGTATTAATCCATTCTCACTCTGTCAATAATGACATACCCAAGACTGGGTAATTTATAAGGCAAAGAGGTTTAATGGGCTTACAGTTCCACATGGCTGAGGACACCTCAAATCATGGCAGAAGATGAAAGAAGTGCAAATGGCCATCTTACATGGTGGCAGGGACGAGAGCGTGTGCAGGGGAAATTCCCTTTATAAAACCATCAGATCCCATGAGACTTATTCACTATCATGAGAACACTATGTGGGAAACTGCCCTCATGACCCCATGATTCAATTATCTCCAACTGACCCTGCCCTTGACATGTGGGGATTACTGTGGTGAGATTTGGTTGATAACGCAGCCAAAGTATATCAGGTATACATACAGAAAATATCATTCAGCTACACATTTATTATTTTGCACATTTTATTGTTATGTAAACATTGTAAACTATGCTTCAATAAAATATTCAAAATCAGATCACATCAAATACCATTTTTTTATAAAATCTTGAGATCTTTACAGAAAATATTTTCCCCTTCTAAATAAGTCATTTTAATATTTTGTTTAGAGATGTTTAGGCATTTCCTCTTTTAATATTTTATCACAATTACTTTGCGGGCTTTTAGCTGTCCTCTCAGAAGATAGTAAACTCATTGAATAGAAGGGATTCTATGTATTATAAGACATGTAAAGCAGAACTTTGTCCAGAGGATGTGTGCAATACACTTTATGAAATCAAAATGGATTGAATGGAGGAAGCAGGCATTCATATCATTTGCAATAAATATCATCTCTGACAGTTCTAAGAACATCTTTAGATATAGTATGGCTGTGTTTATGTAAAGATTCATGTGAACAGATATTAAATATGTCTATAAGCCTAATGTAAAATGATTTCACTAATCTTTCATTTTAAAAATATAGTGAAAGTAAAAATTATTTTATGGAAATAATTCATTTTTAATGGTACAATTTAAAAATCATGAGCACACAAATGCATTATAAAATACATACATTTAATGTTTAATTTAATGAATCTTCAATTCCCTAAGGCCATTTTTTAATAATATTCAAAACATGTTTTATTAAAGGCACATTACAAACCAATGAGTAACTAAAATAATCTGATACACCAGAAATCCTTAATAGAATTTTCCAATTGTCCCAAGATGAATGCAGACAGAGATGGATTCTCATGGGGTTCTAAACTGTATACATTCTTCTTTTTCTCCCAAGGCAATAAAAATTCCAGGGAGGCCAAAAACTGCTCCACGGCATGAGGTTTTCCAAAATTTGCTAATGATACCATAGTGAACTGACTTTTGGGATATCATAGATACTTACTAAGACTGTGTTAATACCAATATTGCAAGTTATTAATGTCTTTAAAGTTCCATAGTAGATAAACTCAAACATTTCTGAATTTATAGAAGTTGTTAAGAAAATTCCTACACATTGGTTCAATAAATAAATGACCCTAATTGTTTTTAAGCACAAACCTCAATGCTCCCTTTTAAGTACCATCATTTCTCTGGCTGTTTCATTGTGAAGATACAAAAGTGAGTTTTTCTCTGAGCTGTATCATGGAGGCTCAATAGGTATTGCTCAATATCCCAAACACAGCCTAAACAAATCTAAACACTAAAGTTTTACACTCTTCTGTCAAGCTCAGAAGACAATAATAAGTACAGAATGTTTTTATTAAAATATTTGGCCCCACCTAATTTTGTTTTGAATGATTTAAATGGGGAAACATGATTCTCTTCACGTATAACTTTTTAAAATTATCTAATAGGCACCCTCCCTTCTGATTATAAATCAGAAAAACAATCAGCTGGTCTCCTTGCCAGTGTTAATTTTATTTTGTGTTCAGTGGATGCACTTAAAGACTTAAGTTATAAATATATCTATATTCTCACTCACTTTAGAGTTTCGATTAGGTAAATTATTATTAATGGTTATTATCAAATCCATTGGTGTCAGGCTACCTGACAAACATAAATGTAAGCTGACTTAATTTTAAAATTCTGTAGACAGAAACCTTTGAACTAAAGGTTTAATGAATCTTCAAATGAAAGTTGAATAACTTTTTAACTGATTAAAGCACATGGAAACAAGCTTCAAATTAAACATACAGTGTTATTCACTGATGGTAGAATTATTGGTAATTTCTCCTTAGAGGGACTGAGTATACATGTGAATTCAGGTACTCAGTTAAGAAGAAAAAATATCAATTTTGTATGCCTGACTTAGCTTCCAAATACCACAGATTCCGGTGGACAGTGGGAAACATGAAGATGTATTTTTATTCAAAATATATCCCATAATTTGAAACAGTATTTAACTGAATTCTAGGTAGTGGTCCTTTTTGTCTTTTTATACCTCCAGGCTCTCAGTAAAATACATACTACACATACACCAGTGCAGTTCATCCCGTAGGGACAACTAAGAAATGTTGTTCAATCGACGTTGATTTGTCTAAAATATTTAACAAATATAATTGTTGATTTTTGATGTTTTATTTTCATAAAAATGCCCATAAAGTACAGGAAAATTAAGTAATTCTTATAATCAATAATATCATAATCAGAATTTTAAATTTCTGTGTCTGCTGCCTAATTGCTTTTACCTTGTATTCTAGATTCATACAAAACAGAAAATGAATGAACAAATGATCCTAGGTTATACTTTTTTTTTTTTTTTTTTTTTGAGACAGAGTTTCGCTCTTGTTACCCAGGCTGGAGTGCAGTGGTGCGATCTCGGCTCACCGCAACCTCCGCCTCCTGGGTTCAGGCAATTCTCCTTCCTCAGCCTCCTGAGTAGCTGGGATTACAGGCACGTGCCACCATGCCCAGCTAATGTTTTGTATTTTTAGTAGAGACGGGGTTTCACTATGTTGACCAGGATGGTCTCGATTTCCTGACCTCATGATCCACCTGCCTCGGCCTCCCAAAGTGCTGGGATTACAGGCTTGAGCCACCGCGTCCGGCCTAGGTTATACTTTTTAATCAAGTTATTTCTTATAATGGAGACAATGAAGACTCAGAATTTACTAAAATGAAGTAATTTTATTTTGCTAACACCTAACAAATGTGCTTCTAATAGTGTTTTTTTTTCCTATTGAAGGAACAAGTGTTACATAAATGTGATATTTAATATAGTATATATAAGATTTTATATAGTAAATATAGAATAAAACATATAAAGGTTTCTATAGCATGTAATCTTTGGGTTACTCAAGTATAGCGATTAAGAATAATTAGCACATGTGCTATGTATAAATTGCCTATAAAAATATAAACTGGAAGAGGTAAATTTTTTCACGAATAAAATTATACTGGAAAATTTGTATGTTCTTCAATAACTTAGAAGAATTGTCGAGTTCTCCTGTACTTTTTGGGCACTGTGTAAAAATGAAATATCAAGAATCAATATTTGTATTTGTTAAAAATATTATTAGACAAGTCATCTTTGATTGAACAACGTTTCTTAAATGTCCCTGTTGACAGAGAGTTGGGCGAGCTGCACTTATAGGTTTATGCTGTGTATTTTACCAAGAGTTTGGAGATATGAAAAGAATAAAGGGACCACTACCCAGCTTTCAGTAAGATAAACTAGAATGTCTACAATGTCTTTTCCTCACTGAATATTGTATATCTATGTATCTCAGATTAGGTAAATCATTCTTTTAGATTTAACTTCCTAACCTAATAAAATAAAAATTTTTAAAAATATACAGTAGAATGTGTTTGTTTCCTAAGCTTCACATTATATGTCTTCTTTGAACTACATTTTTAACCTAGTTCTTATAAAAGGATAAATTTTTTAAAAATCCCAACTTTTTGAATGTGTGTATACTTACTGGACCCAATAAGTACTGTTTAAGAAGTTCTCTTTAGATGTTGTGATATACAAGACACCTACTTGCATTCTTTGCCCTTTTAAATGTTAATGAAAACAAAGAGGGGAAAATATTTGGCCAAATGGTGTAGACAGTGATCACATTTTATTTTCAAAATAGAAACTTTTAAACTAAGAATCAAGCTGATATTTAGCGTTGTTAGATAACTAATTTGCTAATGGCAAAATTTGTAAAAAGGAAATCTAATTTTTGAATAGGAGAGATGTGAATTAATATAATTTGTTTCTTGCAACAGATGGATACTATTTCAAACCAGGAAACAAATCTAATTTTCTCTGTGATTTAAAGATAATTTAGAAAATAATCTACCAAAAACAAAGCACTAAATCAAAAAAAATCAAAATATAATCTAATAGCTGATGAATATTTGCTTCAGGAACTGACCCTGGGAAAGCTATTAACACAACTTTCTTGACCTCTGTGGGGCCTGTTGACACAGTACTATATATATCACCCTAAACATGTATTACATGTATTAAATGTTTTTAGATGCCTGGCACTGAAAGAAAGAGCCTAAACACAAAAGCAGTGTACTCAGAAAATTGGAATAAGAATGGGGATAGCCTTTTTTCCTTCTCTAATTATAAAGAAATTATTTTTGCTTTAAACTGATTTGCAGAGATATTTACAACTAAAAAAATTGATTCATGACTATTATCCAGAAAATGATCTTTAGTAAAACATTAGTCAGGCCTGTGTTTTTTCCATTTAAACCAATACACCGTTAAATTGCCCTACCAGCTAACTAGACACTAGAAAGACACAGATATGCTTGTGTAAATCTGTTTTTTTCAAACTAGAAAATTCAGTGAAGAAATATTCATCATTTTTTACAGCAACCTACTAATAAGAAGGGTAAAAAAATTGAGGAAAAGTGGAATTGAGTAAAAATGAAGTGCAGGCATGTGCACATGTGTGTGTGTGTGAGAGAGAGATAGAGATTAGCATAATGCCTACTGCTTTAATCATGTCTTTTAAATTTACATATTTCAGAATAACTCTGATGTCAAGGTAAAGAAAAATATATTTCAGTAAAGAACAGCCCACCAAGATCTACATGCCTAAAAATTATCTTAAATTCAAATCCCTGAGTCATGATTTGTCTGCTGCTACATCCATTCACACATTTGTACAGGGATTTCAGCATCTCTGGTTTTCCTTTTCCTCATCTCCCTGCTTTGGTCATTTCTACGAGTCATATTTCTACCAATGTGTGTCTACAGGGAAGCCTTTATTATTTAGCAATTGAGTTTGTATGATGAGTTGTAATCCCATACTGTAAAAAAAATGAATACCCCTTGTTTTGATGAAGTTCAGTTTTCATGCCAACTGACAGACTCATGAGACAAACAGCAACAGCTGATTCACAGTTTTTTACCCCTTGGGGCCCCTTATGCATCCATTTTCAGTTCTTGATCTAATAATGTATCCTGCGGATTATATTCTCCTTCCTTCCTTTCTCTCTCTCTCGCTCTCTCTCTCTTTCTTGCTTTCTTTCTCATCTTCCATGCTTCTCTGTCTCTGGAGTGTTATTTTTTGTTTTTGCTTTTCAATGTCTATCTTATTTTCCTCCCACCTTAGCCTTCCACTAGAATCTTCTCCTTTGACTGGTCAGTGCTGATCAAACTGGAATGTGGACTATGGAGACCAGATACCAGGAGAGTTGCAAAGTGTCACTTTCCAAAGTGTTCTGTTCGGACAGATGTTTAAGTACATTTTTCAAGGTTGTGTTGGTATTAGTAACTGTCTTCTTTTCTTAGAGTGACGCCACTAGTATGAAATTTTTCCTTTCTGCATTAATTTATGAACATAGCCCAAAAGTATCCTTTCTGATAACTCAATAGAAGACTTGAGAACTAGGCAGAAACCATTGGGATGCATGCTATAATAGATAATGGAATCTTATAGTGATCATTATTTCTATAATACTTAATAGCTTTCATAGAATCTTGGGAATTTTCTGTTTGTTTGTTTTTGCACCAGATGCTGGTTTGCAGTCCCTAATTCATGAAAGAAAGACTATTGAGGAAAAAAATATACATTTCATATTTATATCTATTTTTATGTATGCATGCATCTATGTATCATTCTTTTATATATGTATGTATATACCCATTTCTGTATATCTACCTCTACTATTTGAAATTCATTGTGAGGGTCTTATAAATGATGTTTGACTTTTAGATCACGAGGCCTTTGTAGCAGCCACCAATGTGAATTAGTACCAGCTTTGAATGCTATTCAAAAAAATACTTTAGTACTTTAGTATTTAGCACAGATTTTTAGTATTTTTAGTGGATAACTGTTCCTGTTCATAGCACAAATATTGAGATAGATATTAAGTAGTGGTCAGCTTTGTCTAGTCAAATAATCTTGATTATATATTTATATATGATGTGTGTTAATAATTTCTTATGCCAAATTTTATAATTTAAAGAAGATAAATTATTACAGTCTAAAATATAGCAAATGTTCACTGTACAAGTTTCCAGCTAGTTACTAAAGTTCAAAAAGTTATTACCATGAAAAATGTCTCCTAATATTCCAAAAATAGGCTAGTTAAAACATAAGTAGTTCAATGACAATGGATTGTAGACAACAATATTCAAACTAAGCAGTAGGAGTCATTACAGACTCAGAGTAGGTTTATAATATGTGACTAAGTAGTAAAAGCTACTTATCCCATTATCAATCCCTTGAGGCAAATTAAAAACAATATAAAAAGTAACCTGAAGTGCTATAAATAATGTGTGTACGTATGTGTGTTCAGCAGTGAAAATCGAATATGATTTTGTGAATGTATATATTAGGGCTTTGGCATATAAAGCAAGTTTAAATTTGATGATATTCATAGGCTACAAACCTTCATAAAATCAGTGGTGCAAGCAGTAGGTGCCTCACTTGTCTCAAGGGAAATGGGGTACATATATAAAGCAATCACAGATGATAATCTGAAAACTCTAATTACAGGCTTATGGCAGTGTGAAATCTTTATATTAAAAATAATGCCACAGTATATATTTACTGCCAATACATCAATGGAAATGCTCAAATGTACCAATACAATTACCAACAGATGGAACCTATCCTCTTAACATTTCATATTTATTTTCTATTCAAAACCACAGTTAACCTTTTAACATAGAAACTGAACATGTTTTGTTCACCTAAGGAGCTGCAGAAATCTTGCTTATTTCAATAACAGGCACTCACATTTTCTTTCTGCAGAAGTAGTTCACACAAGCACTTCCATGTAATCAAAATCATATATGTGTATGTGCTATGGCTTTTTATTTTTTCAAACACACATTGGGATGCCTTGACCAACATATGGGAGCGTGACACAAGCTGCATTCAAACAAGCTGCCCCTGTGTGTCTCTCTAGGCTGACGTGGCATGTGTTGCTTTCCCAGAGTTACAAATAGTGTGGAGTGGAAAGGACAGCACCCCTGGGTATTCATTATTCTGGGTGATCACTTGGGAGTGGCCAATTTGAAACCACCTTGGCAGTAAGAAAGAAATCAACTGAAATTTGTATGGAAAATCAACGTGATTTGTATGGAAGATGATGGTTCTTGGGCTTCTTTTTGCTGGATGCCATTAAAAACGGATGGACTGTAAGTGTCTAAGACGGTGCTTATCATGGAGAAACCGTGGGCTTGTTCGGCCACACAGAATGCTTCGTACAATTTTGTTCAGCATAAAAAAGGCAGAAGGGCAGCAAGCAATGCAGAAAGCGACAAACCATTAAGCTAATCCTATAAAGATCTGGCCTGTCAGGCGGCACATTTCCTGAATACTTAGAAAGCATGAGAGAGGCTTATTAATGGTTCATCACAGTTCTTGCACTGCTTACATTGCTAATATGCAAACAGTGCCCTTTTTTAGTTTGGATTTTCAGCACATTAGGATGTCACTTCCATGGCTACTGTATTTTTTTTCCTCCTGGGTAACTGAAGCATTACCATAGAAGACAATGATTGATGATGTCTTTAAAGGTCTAAAAAAGCACAGGCTATTTTTGAAACTGTGCCATGTCTGTATAAGGCAAGAAGAGGGAAGAATCTAAATGCTACAGTATGCTAGAGCAACAACAACAAAGCCCTGAGGCGTAGATAGTCATCAGGGCTACTTTCATTTTCTGCTCCCACTCTCTGCACCCTTTCCTCTCCCTCTTTGAACTTACAGACTACTGCTGGGTTAGGGTAAAGAATGCTCTGGTGTGTGATAGATGCTCAGTGTAATTAGGCTTGCGCTAGGAAGATTTGGCTCCACATTTTATTCCTGGGAGCTGTAAAGCTGTTCTTACCTTTGAAAGCTGCTTGGCTGAGTTGAAAACAAGCAATAGTGATGATGATGGTGTGATTAGCATCATTTTGCATTTAACACAGCAGCCTTCTGCATAGTATTTACAGTACTTAGAAACTGTTATCTGTATACAAGTATCTTCCCCTGTTAATGATTTGTCTGTTTCTTTTCCTTATCATCTTCTTTCCACTTTCTATCAGTGTTGATCCAATGCAATAAAAATTTAGTATGAATCTATAACACCTTGTTAGGCACTGGAAATACAAAACTACTTATTTATGTATTTTTATATTTCCTGTACAAATCCAGTCTTGTAAGATACACACATCAAAACATATAAATTTTATTCTAAAATATGAATTTTCTTTTCTTTTTTCTTTATCTTTGTGCAAATGACATATAAAGGCAGAGAAAAAGAGGATTATAATTTATTTAAAATTTTATGATTACATAGTAGGTGCATATATTTGGGGATACATGAGATATTTTGATAAGGGCACACGATGTGTAATAATCACAAAGAAAATTTGTTTTTGAAGGACAGGAGAGTTAAAGGTGTAAACTGTGGGTTGGTTTGTGTCAATTCTTCTCCATTCAATCATTTTAAAAGACTCAGAAAGTAGGATCTACTTTAAATCATGTAAATTGGCCCCAAATATTTGATCTAGTACAAATTTAGCACATGCCAAATAAATAAGTAAAGCCATGAAATCTAACCAAAGCAGTAGGAAATAGGTTACCAAAACTGCTTTCCCCCTCAAAGGTGGAGTAATTTGGCCATATAAATTTAGCCAAGTTAATTAAATTTCTTAAAATTCTGTCCTTCTTTTATAAAATGAAAATCATAGTATCTGGCTGGCAAAATCATTCTGCATATTAAATATAAATTATAGACCACAGTGTATAACACATTGCAAGAGCTCAAGAAATGAACATAATACAGTATATGAACAATGCAAAGACAACAAAAAAACCCTAACAAATGAAAACAATCCTTTTGAAATTGGACAGAAACTGCTGTCTGCTCTGCGTTTTTTATTGAGCGACTCTCTTATGATGCCTCTAAATCTGTATTTTTTGTTGAATTGTGACATGGTAAAGAGCCCTATAAAACTGCATACCTCAACCATACCTGGGCTTTCTGTTTAAACTGCTCTCTATAACCCAAATGTGAATGAGCAATTAAGGACTATAATCGCCACCTTACCCAGACAATGTGTAAACAAATGCTAATCTTGACTTTTGTGAATCACTTAAGTAACAACCAGAATGTCAAAAAGGACCCCTGGCCCTCAGAATGTCCGGAACCCCCTTGCTGCCACCCCGCTGCCCCTCTCCCTCACGCCCAAGGAGATTTTTACAGGTATAAAGGGGTCTTGACACCCTCCTTTGGGGTCCACAGGTTGGAGAGACACGAGTCCTCCGTGGCCGCCGGCAATAAAGACCCTGCAATTTAGCATACTTTTGTCTTGGTGTTGACTTTCTGTGCTCAGTCCTGTACAACAGAATATGAGCTTTTTATAAGCAAGAATGACATATTTTATTCATTTATTGATTTTTCCATATATTTCATGCATAATAGAATATGGATGTGCTTAATAGTATTATAAAAGAAAATTAGGATACAAAGAGAACAGCTGAAGAAGAATTAAGTAAATTGCCTAAGATCACACTAAAAAATAATAGAGAAGAAGAGAGAAAAAATAACAAAGAATGATTGAAAAGAAGAGGGGACTAGAATATAGGTTCCAATACCTTGTCAGCTGGTCAGCATTAGCTCTAAGATTAGAACAACACTTTCACTGAAAGAGAAATGGAAATTATTCTTCTCTATATAATAAAGCCCTTGAGGGTGGCTTCACAACAAATTAATGTAATGTATCTAAAAATACCACTCCGTGTTTCTGGTTTTTCCTTGGGGACTGTTTATGTGCCAATGCTCCTCCTCTTCACATATCTCTCCACTCCCCTCGTGTTGGCCAGGCATTCTTATTTCTCATTTCAACAACTAGTATACAACACCATATGGAATCCAGGACATGATGTCAACCCAAATCTCTGACCTTCACAAAGTCAAAGCTGTTAGAAGAAAAGACTTCCCAGAATCAAACCTCTCTGGATTCATATACATATGTGATTATTATATACTTTTTAATCTTGGACATGTCTTTCTATATCAGTTTCTCTATAGGAATATTACCAGAAGATAAATGTTAATTTGTAATGACATTTATTTTCTTGTCCAGACTCTGAACCTGAAATTAGATTTTTATATAATCCAAGCCAAGCTGATATAATACACTCTTTGCATTAAAAGTTTTACTTGACTGTTATTATAGCATGTTTGACATGACAATGATAAGCTTATTTGACTCCATTGTGGTGTGCTTTTAGGCTCTGAACTTAAAACATAATGAGGCACAATTTCTCCTTAGCCTCAGTGTACTGACCTACTGGGCAATACCTGGGTATCTCCAGGGTAACTGTCAAGAATGCTTTATTTGCACGTTCCACCTCCAAAAGAAACATACACCAAAAATATCATTCAAACTTAAGAAAATAAATGTTCATGATATTGGAGAGGCATCACTAGGTTGTCTCAGACAGGAGAAAAGAAATAATCATAACAATCACTATATACCCTCTTCAAGTGTTATAATATGTTGGTCATTTTGTGAGATGTGTTAAATATTAAATCCTTTCTTACAAACCAGTGAAGAGGTCTTTTAATCCCTATTAATCTAATTTCTACAGTGATAGGAATTGGATAACTGTTACAATAAATCAGGACAAGAATTGGGTTCAATAGTTAAAATAATTTTTAGTTGATAGAAGGCACTAATGAATAACCAGTTCTAAAAGTTTTCTGGCATATCTAGAGATGCCCAAAATAAGACCATTGTTAATGGACTTAACTTTGTTCCCCCAGAAAACCATATGTTGAATCCCTAAACCCCAGTAATTTAGAATGTGACTGCCTTTGGAGGGAGGGCTCTAAAAGAGGTGATTAAATTCAAATGAAGTTATTAGGATTGACCCTAATGCAATCTGTCTGGTGTCCTTACAAGAAGAGGAGATAGAACAAACAGAAAGACACCAGGATCAGGTACACACAGGGAGACACCAAGCTGCAGGAACAGAGAGGAATGAGTATGTGAAGACAGTAGGAAGGTGGCCATCCACAAGGAAAGGAGAGAGGCCGAAGAAACCACCCCTGACAACACCTTGATCTTGGACTTCTAGTACTCCAAAATGTGAAAAAAGATATTACTGTTGTTTAAATCACCCAGTCTGCGGGACTCTGTTTTCACAATCCTAACCATACTAAAACAATTACTAATATGAACTTCTTTATCAATATCTCCATGAGTTGTTCCCATTAGTTACCTCATTCCTCATACTGTGATGCAGACAATATTCCAAACAGCATACTTATTAACTGATAAATTTAATGTCTTATTTCCAAACTTTGATGTCTCTGCTTCATTTTGCACTGTTGATGATCCCTTATATTTCTATTCACCTTGCTTCAAGCCACAATTTACTTCCTGTTTTCCAGCTTTCTCCCTGACTTCTTCACTTACGGATTCCTCTCTTCACCCATTACAGGTGGGTATTTCTAGGATATTGTACTCATCAGGTTTGTCTCCATGTTCTCACTAGAGGAAATTTTATATATGCTCACGTTTACACATGTCATCTAAATGCTGAAAAACTCCAAGTTTTGTCCCTATCCTACAATCTTTTGAATCTAATAAAATACTTTATTATTATGTAATATTTAAGCATATGATATTTATGTGATGTGATAGACCTAAATTATTATTAGTCATAATAGTAAAACAAATATCCATGAATCATGCCCCTTCTAAAGACAAAATATTTCCATGATTTCTCCAATCCCACCTTCCTACTTTCCTATTGGGAAATAACCACTACTGTAGATTTTGCATTTGCATGCATCATTACCCTGCCACTTTTCATTCCACATTTATAACATAAACTTTTAAAATACTATAAATTTAGTTACTTAAGAAATTAAGCTGAGGCATTAAACTGCAGCCCCAAAGGGATAAACCTTTAAAGAAATACCTGAAGTAAATCACCTGTGAATTTACTGCTCACCATTGCATCACTTGGAGAATGAAGGAAATTTGAAGACTTCAATATGGATTAAAGTGACACAGGTGTCATTTCCAATCCTCTAAAAGAAACAAAAAAATCATCTTCCTTGAAGGAGGAGTGAATTACCTTACCCTTATTTCACTTCTACTTTATATTTTAAAATAAAATAAATGAATATCTAACAAGCAAATTAACCAGGATTTTATGGAAATAAGACATCATGAGTAAGACCTAGAAAATATAACAATATAAACAAATTGTTTCAAAAATTACATATAGAATGAATAAACAAAAACAATTGTCTTTCCCAAAGTTAAATAAATAAAAGAAAATCTTGAAAAAAAATTTTAAGGAACTTGGAGTGCAGATTTCAAAAGCAACTAAGTAGAAATTTTAGTAATGAAAAGTAAAATAGCAATAGTTATAAACTCAATGGATCAGTGTCACCCAAGGTTAGAAATAGCTAAAGAAAGAAATAAGGAGCTGAATAATTGGTCATTGAGAATTATCCAGAATGTGGCCTGGAAGCTGGCAAGAATGAAAAGTATAGAAGTACAGTTAAGAGAAACAAAATATTCAGTGAGAAATTATAATTTCAATGTCCACAAGTTACCTCTCCTTGATGGAAGTGTCCTATACAATCAACCTGCCATGTAAGTTAAATCAATTAAATCATCTAAATTAATTAAGCCAATTAAATCACTTATACATTTTAATTGATTTAAATAAAGAAAGAAAGAAAATGGAGCAGTAAAATATTAAACAAATTCAAGAATTAAGTCTGTGGATGTTCCTGATTTTTTAAAGGTATCAATTGATACATTACAAATGCCTAAGATTTCTAAGAAGGAATACAACTAGAAGTTATATTAGAAAAAATAAACTAGAAGCATCATTGTTGAACTACAAAAAACAAACAATGTAGAGGGAAATATCTTGAAATCATCTTGAGAAAAATAAGTAAAGTTTTTTTTTAATTACACTTTAAGTTCTGGGGTACATGTGCAGAATATGCAGGTTTGTTACTTAGGTATACAGGTGCCATGGTGGTTTGCTGCATCCATCACCACGTCATCTACTTTAGGTATTTCTCTTAATGCTATCCTTCCCCAATCTCCCCACCCCTTGCTATCCCTTCCCTAGCCCACAACCCCTAACAGGCCCCGATGTGTGATGTTCCCCTCCTTGTGTCCTTGTGTTCTCATTGTTGAACACCCACTTATGAGTGACAAGTAAAGATTTTTACAAAGGCTGGTTGACTTTTCAATGTCAACAATAAAACTAGAAGCCAAAGCATGGTATTGATGAAAAAATTCATCTTTCATGCAGAATTTTATACCCATCAAGACATAATAAGGAAGACAGCTAAATAAAGATTTTTTTTTCAGTTTAAAAAAAAAACCCCAAACCTAAAAACATTGTTAGGCAGAAGGAAAAATATCTTGTTTATTCATTTTTTTAGGCTTACTACTTATTTTTACTAACATTTTAAGCAAAAACAAAAATGAGTACCCAAAAGGAGAGTAAATCCAAATCAACTTAGAATGTATACAATAATATTGATAAGTAATATCTTCTAAAGTCTTAAAATAGATGGGATTAAAATAGATGGCACCGATATTATGTAAATTGGAAAGGCAGCAAAATAAGTTCCTTGTAAGTTCCTTGAAATGGTGAGGATGAGGCTAAAATATGGGTTAATATAATATTTTTATAAGCTAATGAGGTATGATGCAATTTCTAGGATAATTACTAAAGGGGTAGAAATGGAGTATATACCTTCCAAACAAAAATAAGGTAAAATTTGACAATAAAGCACACACACACAAACACACACAAAATTGGAAAGTTCTCCCCAGTTCATCCTTTTCCATTTATAATAGACTCTGTTATTTATATTTCTATTGTTAGACATCCAATGAGTATTTTAATATATACATTTATTTTTTAAAAAACATCAATGCATTTTATTTGAAACAATGAAAAATATTTTTACATTTGCTATATTTATATTTGATTATACTTTCATTGCAACTTACATCTCTAGTTATTTCTTTATT
The DNA here is from genome assembly GCF_009761245.1 of Sapajus apella. NCBI lineage: Eukaryota > Metazoa > Chordata > Mammalia > Primates > Cebidae > Sapajus > Sapajus apella. The sequence goes on along the minus strand of NW_022436946.1, from coordinate 9,462,931 downwards.
TTATTATAAAACTTAAATCTGTATCACCTTGGATATTTAAGGAAAGGAAGAGGTTACTTAACATACCTCCAAAAAGAATCATTTAGTATTTCTTTCAGCACTCTTATCTTTATAGTACTCTTATTCTATGTCACTCTATGTGGAGTTAAGCATAGTTGAGTTACCAATTAGATGTTTGTTAGCCAAAGAAGTTAATACTAAGTTAGAAACTCTCTGCTGTCTTCCTTAATTTCTTTATTCAGACATGCATTTATCCATTTGCTAATTAATTCATTTTTCCAAAGCCATTTTAGTGCCAACACAATGTAGGTATTAGTTGTTAAGATATAATAAAAATAAAACAAATTTAAAAACCTGACTTTGTGGCTATTTCATTCTCTTAATAGACTCAGACAAAATGTAATGCAGATTAACAAACAAAATATAGAGTGTGTTCGCTGGTGACAAGAAAAAAAAATAAAGCAATAAAGGCAGATGTCAATGTCAGGGATAGAGGGATAGAGTATTTAATTTAGATAAGGGGGAAGGCAAGCCTTTACTGGACATGAGAAAATGTGTCAAGATCTGAAGAAGGTGAGAGGGTGCACCATGATATTATCTTAAGAAAAATTGTTCCCGGAAGAGGAAAGGGTGTTTTTACCCAGTGAGGTTTGCTGTGTAAGGGTTTGTTATCACATCAGATCCCAGAAAACTAGAAATGACTCTTCTATTGAATTAAGCATCTGACATAACATTATTTCATTATGTAGAATGATTTTAAATGCATTTGAATAATGTTTTGTTACTAGATTTAAACTTATATTTGTGTTCTATTTTATCAATGACATTGTACTACTATAGTAAAAAGAAAAGTTTGGAATACCATTCCAGTCAGCATAATTCTGAGGAGGTTGTTTGAAAATGGCAGGTTATATTTCCTCACAACAGTGTCACTACCGCTACAAATAAAAAAAATCTATTTTTAAAATATGCTGTGATCTGCTACTTCACATTAAATGCCATATGGTCATCATGTTAAACTTAATTGATAGGTTAGCATCCACATATATAAGTAGATTGATATTCTAACAAATGTTTATTTTTGCAGAAGTCATTATAGTTTCCAAGTGATCTTACATATTTGAGTTTTGTAATAGTCCTGCAAGTAAAGTGGCATCTGTTTTTAATAGATCTCCAGTGGAAATTTTAATAGATTTAGATATTGCCCAGTTTGCATGTAAAGAGAAAGTATCAAATCAGAGCTAGATTCTGGGGCTCTCGCGCATTTTATGTAGTGTTCTTTCTAATAGTCCTTGCTAGGTACATATTTTAAAAGGAATTTCTCAAATACAACATATCTGAATATGAAAAAATGCACTCTTTTTATTTGTGATGATTATGAGGTTTTTAGTTTCTATCCTCATTAGAAATTATCCTAGTTACTAGAAACAGAAAAAAGTATACATTTTAATTTTTATGACACATGGAATAGTTTAATAGATTATATAAAATATGAAAAATGTGACATAAAAATGTACACAAGTTGTATAGAATATTTGCTACTTAAATTTAGATTTTTATAAGACAAACATTTTTACATGCATGATGTACAATTTGTTAAATCTCATCAGATTTAAAAGCAAAATGAGGGCATTCACACATCTATGTTTAAGTGTTACATTTTTTTGAAGTTACTTTGGGAAATTGAATATTTGTGAAGTTTTTTTTTCCCATTAATAAAAGATAAGCAATTTTGTGTTCCTCTTACCTCACTGATGCATATTTTTAGATCTTAAACATTTAGTGATTTTCCCAGAGCCTTAGGACAAGACGCATATCTCAGTTAATTTTTGTTTCCATAAGAGAATACCAAAAGAGTAATTTATAATGAACAAAAATTTATTGTCTGAGAATTCTGGAGGGTAGGCGGTCCAAGTTTGAGGGCCAGCATCTGGAAAGGATCTACTTGCAGTGTCAACCCATGACGGAAACAGAAAAACAAGAGCCCTCATGGCCTAATCACTTCTTAGGGTGCTCACTTAATACTGTGACAATGAGATTTAAATTTCAACATAAGTTTTGAAGTGGATAAACATTCAAATGATAACAAGCTACTAACCTCAATACTTCATGAAAAGGTGAATGTGGGGAAATTATATTAAAGAATGTGATGGTTAATATTGAGTGTCAACTTGTCTGTATCGAAGGATGCAAATTATTGTTCCTGGATGTGGCAGGGAGGGTGTTGCCACAGGAGATTAATAATTGAGTCAGTGGGCTGGGAAAAGCAGACCCAGCCTCAATCTCAGTGGGCACAATCTAATCAGCTGCCAGTGCTGCTAAGGAAAAAGCAGGCGGAAGAACCTGGAAAGCCTGGATTGACCATCTAGCCTCTATCTTTCTCCTGTGCTGGCTGCTTCCTATCCTTGAATATCAGACTCCAAGTTCTTCAGCTTTTGGACTTTTGGACCTATACCAGTGGTTTGCCAGGGGCTCTTGGGCTTTTGGCCACAGACTGAAGGCTGCATTGTCGGCTTCCCTACTTCTGAAGTTTTGAGACTCAGACTGGCTTCTTTGCCCCTCAATTTACAGGAAGCCTATTGTGGGACTTCATCTTGTGATCCTGTGAGTCAATACTCCTTAATAAACTCCCTTTCATATATATGTCTATCTTTTTGGTCCTGTCTATCTAGAGAACTCTAATACAAAGGAATAAATGTAACATCTTCTGGATTCAAATTTTAGTACAACAATTGATAAACCCAACTAAATTTTTCCAAAAGTTTAAAAGTGAAAATACATAGTGTTTGAGTTCCCTATGGCTACTATAATAAATTCTACAAACTTGGTGGTTTAAAACAACAAAAATTTATTTTTTCAAAGTTTGTATTTAATTTCAACTTTTATTTAAGTTGAGGCAAGATTGTGTAGAAAATAGATTATTTACAGGTTTTTGGTGGAAATGTGAATTAATTTACCCACTGTGGAAAGCAGGGATTTCTCAAAGAACTGAAAACAGAACTACCATTTGAAACAGTAATTCCATTACTGTGTATCTACCCAAAAGAAAATAAATTGTTTTACCAAAAAGACACAGACATTCATATGATCATTATAGCATTATTCACAATAGCAAGGACACAGAACCAAACTCTGACAGTTTTGGAAGCCACAAGTTGAAAATCATTCATATTGAGCCAAAATCAAGCTGTTGACTGGTCTGTGCTCCCTTGGGAGCTTTAGGGGAATATCCTTTCCTTGACTCTTCAGGCTGTGGGCTTTTTTGACCTGTGGCTACATTACTCCGGTTTTTGCCTCACATTACTTTGGTTGTATTGCCTTCCCCTCTTCTGTGTGTGTCACATTTGCTTCTGCCTCTGTGTTATAAAAATGCTGGGGTTGGATTTAGAGCTGATAACCCAGGATTATCTTCCATGGAAAGATTATTAGTTTAATCACACCTATAAAAAACCTCTTTCTTTAGAAAGTAATATTTATGAATGCCAGGTATTTGAGAATTCCAGGCCCCCAACACCTGGAATCCGTGACTATTGCCTTATAAATATATTTGAGTGGCCAGTATTTAGCTTGTTTTAACTAGGTGAAAAACAGTATCACCAACTCAAAACTTTATATATACAAGAGAATAGAAATAAATGTGTGCAACCTGATTCTCCTACTCCATTGAACTGAATTATAGAAATGCAAATTTTGTCACCTTATCAGTAGATACTCAGTCCAAGAATAATACATGTTATCAGTAACAAGAGATAGTATCTCTCATATAACCATCAAATGATAATATATTTTAATCACATTAGGTTTCTTTAAATTTAAAAACTCTTTGAAAATCAAAATGAGTTTCCAATTTTAATCTATTAAATTAGCACTTAATGAGAAACGTGGTATTTTATGTTGCCTAGGATAGGGTGCAACTAAACTCTCAGATGTCCATGGCATTTTACACTGGGATAAATCTTTTTTGAAAATATTTTTAGCTTATATATCAAGGAAAAATATTTTCTCCTTTGACATGTTAATTAACTTCTGGAAATTCTTACTGAGGAAGTATTCTTATATGCAAAAAATCTAAACTAACAAATATATTTGTAATAATAAAACTTGGAAACAATCAAATTTATTGAAAACAGGCTATCAATTATGTTATGGTGTGATCATTAAATTGAGACAAATAAATCCATGAAAATCACAGTTTTAAAAATAATAATATATCAAAGAGCAGAGAATAGCAAGCAGTGATTATCGTCAGATGATACGACTGATTTGAAAAAACTATTTTGATATTTTGTTTGTGTTTTTATAATGAAAAAGCAAATTTAAATTTACTTCCCTCTTTTTCCTAATCTCTTACCTATAATTGATAATTTTCAAAATCTTCAATTACAATGTTTCTGAATCCATTATTATACACACATACTGTACAGGAAAATTCATTATTACACTGATATTCTTCCTTGTTCTCTTGCTGGTGCCCTTCCATGAAACTAGTAAATTCATTGTTTAGCTCACATCTTGTCATTAAAAGCAGAAAAAAAACTCTTCATGGATTCCTACATTCATGTTTGTATAGCTAAAGCTTTTTCAAACCAAAGACAGATACAGACTTTCATTAGAAGTTTGTGGAAGACAGTGTGGCGATTCCTCAAGGACCTAGAAATAGAAATTCCATTTGACCCAGCAATCCCATTACTGGGTATATATCCAAAGGATTATAAATTGTTCTACTATAAGGACACATGCACATGAATGTTCATTGCAGCACTGTTTACAATAGCAAAGACCTGGAACCAACCCAAATGCCCATCGATGATAGACTGGACAGGGAAAATGTGGCACATATACACATGGAATTTTATGCAATCATCAAAAATGATGAGTTCATGTCCTTTGTAGGGACATGGATGAACCTGGAAACCATCATTCTCGCAAAATGACACAAGAACAGAAAACCAAACACCGCATGTTCTCACTCATAGGTGGGTGTTGAACAGTGAGAACACATGGACACAGGAGGGGAGCATCACACACTGGGGTCTGTTGGGGGAAATAGGGGAGGGCCGGGGGGGTGGGGAGTTGGGGAGAGATAGCACGGGGAGAAATGCCAGATATAGGTGATGGGGGGGAAGGCAGCATATCACACTGCCATGTGTGTACCTATGCAACAATCTTGCATGTTCTTCACATGTACCCCGAAACCTAAAATGCAATAAAAAAATTCTTTTTAAAGAAGAATACAAAAGAAGGTTAAGTTGCATTTGTTAACTGCATAAATATTGATTGGCTTCGTATAATATTAATAATTTCAAATATATCTTTTCACGCAACAAAAAATATAAAATTTCCTTTGCTTTTTTCTTCTGTGAATAAATTGTATTATTCCAATGTTATTTTAAAAATAATTTTCTTTTTTAACCACTTTCAATAGCCCTGGAATCATTGGCTTATTAATAATTATTTTGTTGAATTTTTGTTTGAATGTAGAAACCTACTGAAGTCATATTCTAGTCCGACATAAACTTTTTAAAAATACCTGTAATGATGGACATTCTAGCAATATTTGGAGAGGTTTATTCCACTACTTGATGACACTCAAAGTTTTTCTTTTCACCTAAACTCCCATAGTACATTTGTTACTATGAAAAGAATTTCTAATCCATGAAATTGTACTTTATACAATTAGCTTTTATATAAATACAAACCATTACTAAGTTATTTGTGTTTCGTTTCTACCCATAGCCTGACTCTATCTTTACTCCATAATACAAGTTTTATTTTTTAATACTTCTCTCTATTGAGTTTATTTTTCTTCTTTTATTACGTTGATATTCTCTGTTTCTACTAATATTGTGTACCTACAAGTGTCTAGTAGGTATTCATTAATTTGTAGAATGCTAAGCTTGAAAAAGATTTTTAAAGGCAATTCATCATAGCTGACTACAAGACCACACACTTATGTGAAATTCAGAAGAGACATTTCTGACCTCATATTAGTGTCAGTTGGGATGCTGACCCTTACTCACCTTCACCAAGAAGGAGGATGGATTCTTTGTTTTTCCTCTCCTGAGTGCAATGAACTTTTCTTAAATTCTTCTGAGTTAATAATTCATTTAGAATATTCTCACATCTCCCTTGGGAAAAAATATAGTGCTTTGAAAAAAAAAAACACTTTTTATTTAATTCCCTACAGATTATAGTTTTCATATGGCAAAAGAAATTGGTATAAACAACACTGCTTTTCCTATATCAAAAACATGTAGTGAATGTCAAATATAGTTCACTTCGTGTGTGTGTATTTGAAAATTGAGTTAAAGTTATTTTATACCTATTTCACAAGTCATTTATTTGCTTCCCTCCAGCACACAGAAACATCAAATTAATGTGCATATTAAAATAGGAAACAAAGCATGTGACTATATGGTGATACAATTGCAGCCTGAAAAATTCTTTCCCATGTTGGTTGATCATAAAATTTTTTTCAACTTTCTTGATACCATCTTGAAGTTCATATATATTTTCCTCTCATCTGTCACAAAAAAACTTCCTTTTAATTGACAGGAAGGAAAAATAATAACTTTTAAAAATGTAATATGTATTATACAATTTTTTCAAGTAGTATAATAACCTTAAACACATAAACCTCATCACTAATCTCCAATCTGACTTTTATCATCAAGATACTCTAATAAACAGGGAAAATAAGAAACAAAAAATTTAAAATCATATGTTCCATTACTCAAGCGACATCTAATATCATAATTTTCATCAGTACTTTTCTAGAAATTAAGTTCAAATATAATTTATGAATATGCAAATACACTAAGGAACATGTTCTAGATACATTACCACCTGATTTTAGTATAGCAATACATCTTTTTTACATTTTTCTCAACTCCAAGAGTCTTGTAATATTTGGGAACAGATTATGAAAATGTAGCATCATAAAATTAACTCTATAATATTTATATGAATTAAGAGCTTGAAAATGAGAAAGCATTTAGTTTTATTACAAATATAGAGAGAAAATAAAATTAATGGAATCTCGGTGCTTTAAATTCATTTTTAAATATTTGAAATTAATTCTCCCTTTCCACATCTTTTACTACTTGAATGTAGTAAAGGAAAATTAATTTCTTTGCTACTGCACTCATGAAAATGAGTAGAGGAAAGAGATGTCAAATTGCAATAAAAACTGAAGATTCAATCAGGAGGGGAAGATATTTCTTTTCCTTTCCTTTTCACCATGTATATATATTCTCAGCCCCAAATTAATGAAGTGCCCCTGTGTGGCATGTGAATAGGGGCAGAGGGGACGCAGAGAAGAGCGGTGCCAAAGCACTCACTTGCCAGTTTCTTCAGAGTTCTGGATGTTCTTTAAACCTTCATACAATCAAAGGACTGGAGGTCTTATCATTAACTGATATCTAGATAAGCTTGGTTTACATTGTTGTCTAAAACCGAATGCCTACATGTTTCAAAAGTCCTTGTCTCAATCTGAAGCCAATCTGTAAAGACTGTGTATTATATGATTTCAACTATATGACATTCTGGAAAAGGCAAAACCATGGAGACATTAAAATGATCAGTGGTTGCCAGGAGTTTATAGAGCAGGGAGGGATGAATAGTTTTAGAGCAGTGAAACTTCTTTGTATGATATTATATTAGTATTAGCTTGGTGCAGAAGTCGATGCGGTTTTTGCCTTTATTTTTATAGCAAAAACCTTGATTACTTTTGCACCAATCTAATAGATACAAGTTATTATACATTTGCCCAAAGCCATAGAATTTACAACACCAAGAGTGAACATAAATTTAATATGGGCTCTGGATAATCATAATATGTTAATTCCTCCATTAGGGAAAAAATGTACTACTCTGGTGGGGAATGTTGACAGCAGGAGAGGCTATGCTTGTGTAGGAGAAGGCATATGGGAAATCTCTTTTATCTTCTGCTCAATTTTGCTGTAAGCCTCAAACTTCTCTAAAAATTATGTCCATTTTAAAAAATGTATCACCTCTATATATGTTTTTGCTTTCAGCTGGCTTTATCTTCACTATATTTTTGTGGAATTCCTAGATAAATCAGCTTAAACATTACAGCCTTACTACTACTGCCTGCAATTCTATCTACTGCTGTATTTCATGGTAAATATATATATAAATAAAACAAGTCACATTTCTTATGTAAATAGATCCCATGTCTCCTGTAAGTAGATCTCATGGCTACTGTTCTTTTTTATTCTCACAAAATTAATGTTTTAGTTCCATGTTCTTTATAGTTTATCTTCACTTTATTTTCATCCTTCATCCCCAGTATCAGTGTTACAATGACAAAGTTAAACGTATGAATTTGTTGTTTCCAACTTGCCTTCCTGGCCTACGGAGATGATATGAACTTGATACATTTCCACAATTATCCTTACTTTTAGTGAAATGAATTCCACTACTTTTATAGCAAGCTTCCAAGTTTCTCTAAACATAGAATTTGTTCTATTGACTAAAAGTGGTCTCCAGACACTATTTTCTATGTATTTTATATCCTTCACAACATTTGTTTGACTGCTAAGAGTGGTAAGATTTTTTGCATCAGAAGAAAACTTAAAAATATATAAAAAGGCAATCCAGTACTATTTTAATCATTTCCAAATCAATGTGGAGAAACACATGTACAAAAGAATACGGAAAATATCTTTTGCTCAGAAAATATAGGGGAATATGCAGAAAACTGTGGCTCTTTGAAGTGATTCAATCAGTCATCTAATTAAGTATTATGTAAACATCTGCTTCTATTATCCTATAGTTCACAAATTCTAATTGTGTCCTTTCCTTTCTAATGTGATAAACAGTACTGTGAATGATTCACCACTTAAATATTCTTTAGCTAATTTTGAACTAAGATCATTCATTATTCTTGGGAATTTGGGGTTCTAACTTTATAATATATCTTAAACTACTGTAAAATCCATTCATACTAAAGATTAAAGACAAAAGATGCATTGTTTCTGAGTGTATTAAAAGCTTTAAATGTTTAAATATTACATTAAAAGTTCAAAAATATTTTATTTTCAGTGGGAAATATATACTTAAAGGCTATTGAAGTAAAATATAGATGTGTGGATGGATAGATGGATGGATAGATAGATAGATACACATACAGAGTTATGATTAATTTATGCTTTACATTCAAATGACCCATAAGGGAATTTAACTTATTAATTTGTTTTCCCTTTATTCCTATTTTAAGCCAAAAAATACATTACTAGTAAGGTAGATGGTTATTCCTAATTAAGACACAAATACAGTAATTACAGCTTATATGCTATTATCCTGAATCTACACTGGATGAATTTAAACAGCCAAACAGCCATTAATTTTACTGTTCAAAGAAATTCTCATAATCTTTTTAAAATGTCATATAAAATATTCATTTCTAAATGCCCTATGGTGATTTCTGAATTTATTTAAAGTGGGCTGTTGATAGCTCTTTTTATAAATAAGCAATTACACTGAATATATCATGGCCCATCACATTATACATTCTATAATTTCATGGATGAAAGGCCCACAGCTGATCTGCATAAATGCAGTGCATATCACAGCAGGTGAAGGGTTTGATTACACAGGATAATCAGTGTTATTATTTATAGTAACCATTTCTATCTGTTATTTATTAAATCTCTACAAATCAGGTATCTATTTCTTCAAGAGAGATATTCAAAGAATATTTATGATAAGATATATGGCTTTTTGAATATGTTTTTTCACAAAGGACTGAATATGGCCTTTTACATCTGAATTCCTAGTTTCAATTGCTGTTAAGCTACTCAAAATTAGGTTTTAAATAACATTGGCTTAGAAGGCATTTTGGAAGTTATGTGCTTTATATATTGAGTAGTAAGAAGAATTGTCATATTTAATATATTCATCTAATTATTCTAATTTTGATGAGGTCAGTTTTGGTACCCTACCCCTGCTTGCTGTGATAAATTGCATTTCCTTGTCTACTTATTTTAAATTATTCTCTTAATAATATTTATGTAGCTAGGAGCTATGCTGTGTACTGAGGATAGGATGATGTCAAAGAGACAAAAAAACTCTTATTTCTATTATGTATCATTCATCTAATTACAGTAGTTTTTCATGCTATGATGGAAAAGACACAAAACGAACGTAAAATAATGAGACCTAATCTGGTATAGGTAGTGAGAGATATTTGACAATCTGCAAAAGGACTATTTAAAGTTCAGGAAGGGTGGGTGTATATGTATATATGTGTGTGTCTGCAGGAGAAGGAGAATGTTCAAGAAGAGGGTCATTACAAAGAGAGAGAACAAAAGATATAAACATCCTGAGGCCACAGTTTGTTTAATAAGGATCCTCAAAGGAAGAAATAGTGAAAAGAGGCAATATCTGAAGAGTTAATTGCTGAGAACTTTCCAGACACTTTATAGATACAAAAAACTAAATGTATATCTAAAAGAAAATCATTTATACTTAGTCACACTTTAATGAAAAGGAAGTACACTAAAGACAAAAAGATATTTAAAACAATGAGAGAAAGAAAAAAACAAAGACAACCTTGAAAGAATGACAAACTGATTACGGTTTTTGCAACATCAGCAGAAGCCAGAAAATATCATCAGAGGTTCTTCAAAATTTTGAGACAAAATAATAGTTAATCTAGAATTATTTGCAAATAACAAGAAAAAAATCCTTCAATAACAAAAGCAAAATAGAAACGTTTAAAGATAAACACAAATAGACTTTATTAAGAACATATATTCCATGAAGAAATACCGTAAGCTTACTGATATGATTTGGGTCAGTGTGTCTGCTGAAATTTCATGTTAAATTGTAATCCCCAATGTTGGAAGAGGGGCAAGGGAGGAGGTGACTGGACCATGTGGGTGTATTCCCCCTTTCTGTTCTTGTAAAGTGAGTGCATTCTCATGAGATCTGGTTGTTTTTTTAAAGAGGCTAGCACTTCCCCCTTCATTCTCTCTTCTTGCTTCTCCAGCATGTTAAGAGGTGTCTGCTTTCCCTTCACCTTCCGCCATGATTGTTAAGTTTCTTGAGGCTTCCTCAGACATGCTTTCTGTACAACCTGGAGAACTGTGAGTCAATTACAACTCTTTTCCTTATAAATTACCCAGTCTCAGGCAGTTATTTATAGCAATACAAGAATGAACTAATACACCTATTCTTCAGGTGGAAGTGTAAATTATCCAAATGAGAACACTGGAATATAAGGAAAATATTCAGAAAATAATTGGCAAGTATTTAAGCAGATTAAAACAAACCATATAAAATCATAATCAAACTGAAGTCTATTATAGAGTTAAATGAGAACAGAACTACAATATCATACATAATATTTTTGTATGTGTGTGTTCAACCATCCAACATGTTTTTAATAAACTAAGAGGAAAAGAATAGCATACTCAGGTGTTTACTATTTCTGTCCCTCTTTTATTACTAATGGTCAAAGATATCCTCTTTGCTGTTTATTTTTCTGTAGAAAACTTCCTTTAGCCATTCTTTTAGAGTAGGCTTATTAGCAATAAATTCTTGTAGTCTTCTTTAGCTGAAAAAGAATTATCAAAAAATTATGCATAATTTTATAGTCAAATTATAATAACAAGTTAAACAAGGAATACTTAAAAATGTTCAATTGGGAGGCCACGGCAGGTGGATCACAAACAATGTCAGGAGTTCAAGACCAGCCTATCCAAGATGGTGAAACCCTGTCTCTACTTAAAAAAAAAAAAAAAAAAAAAAGCCAGGTGTGGTGCATGTGCCTGTAATCTCAGTTACTCCGGAGGCTGAGGCAGAGAATTGCCTGAACCTACCAGGCAGAGGTTGCAGTGAACCAAGACCACACCACTGTACTCCTGCCTGGGCAACAGAGTGAGACTCTGTCTCAAAAAAAAAAAAAGTTCAAACAGGCCATAAGATGGCAATAAATGTGAAACACAGAAACAACAAACAAAATGAAGGAAACAAACAGGAAGCAGGTAATAAAATAGTCGGCTTAAATTCAAATATACTATACTTGTATACGCTAACTGCGTTAAATGTAAATTGTCTATATTTATTAATTAAATGAAACAAATTAGTAAAATGGATCTTTAAAAAAAAGACCCAACTTTATGCTGTCTAGAAAACCACTCACTTTAATTATAGTGATATAAGAAGCTTAAAAACAAAAGGATAAAAAAAAACTCTAAAAATAGTAATAAGTAAACCAAAATGACCGTATTAATATCAGACAAAGTAGAATTTTTGGGCACAAAGTAAATACCATGAAAAAAGAGAAAATTACTTAATTATAAAATTAATGGTAATTTATGATAAACAGTCACCAATATAACAGTCCTAAATATATATTCACACACAAAAAAGATTTTAAAACACATAGGAAAAAACTGTTGAAAACAAAACGGAGGAAAATAAAAATTTCAAATTAAAACTGAAAACATCAAAACTTATCTCTTCATAATTAATGCAAGCACTAGACAGAAAATCAGCAAAGATAGAGAACACCACCATCAAACAATGATATCTAACTGGCATGTATAGAATGCTTCTCCCCAAACAACAGAATGCCCATTTTTCTCAAGTTCACATGCCACATTCACCAATCCAGATTATATACTGGCTTATAAAACAAGATATTTAAAACTAATAAAATAATATAAAGAAATACAACGTTTCTATTTATCTGGGAATTAAACAACACAACTCTAATTTGTGTTATGGACTGAATTGTGTCCCCCTAAAAATCATAATTTGAGTCTGAATCCCCAGTAGTTCAATATGTAACTGTATATGGCAATAACGCTTTTAGAGATGTCATAAGGTAAACTGATGTTTTCAGGGTATGCCTTAATCCAATCTGACTGGTGTCCTTATAGGAGAGGAGATTAGTATGCATAGAAAGACACCAAGGTACTTGCACACAGAGGCACGGCCATGTAAAGAGGCAAATCAAGGGGCTCCCGTCTATAATTCAAGGAGAGAGGCCTCAGGGAAACCAAACCTGCAGGCATATTGATCTTTAACTTCCAGCCTCCAGAAGTGTGAGAAAATAATTTATTTTGTGTAAGCCACCCAGTCTGTGGTATTTGTTACGGCAGCTCTAGCAAACTAACGTATGCAGAGTAATTTCTAATTTTTTAAGGAAAATTGGAAAATACATTAAAGTGACTAGAAATGAAAATGCACCATCTCAAGATTTGTAGGGCTTAATTAAATCAGGGTATAGAGGGAAATTGATACTGCTCAATGCTTAAGTTAGAAAAGAAGGAAGATTTCAAAACAAAAACCTAAGTTCCATTTTAAGAAATTAGGAAAATAAGATGAAAATTTACCCAATGTAAGTAAAAAAAAAAAAAAAAAAACCCAGAAAATAAAGAAGCAGAAATCAAGGCAACAAGAGAGAGACAGAAAAAGAGAATGAGAAAGAGGAGAAAGAGAATAAAACCAAACGCTGGTTCTTTATAATAAAACTTTTAAACTTCTGGCAACTCTGGCTAGAAAAAAGAGAACACGCAGATGACCAATACCAAGAACTAATGGAGGAGATGTCACTACAGACTCTATCAGATGTCAGGGTGTAACAGGAGAAGGCCCTAAACAATCTTTACACATAAATTCAAACATAATTATCAAAGTACCTTGGTTCTTGCAGATGAAAACACTGAATTTAAAACTATAACCTCTTACAGTTTTCAGTCTTGTTTTGAACACAAAAAGCCTAGCACCTATTTTTTCCTATTTTGTGTTTTTCCTTCAAAAAAAAAAAAGGCTTAAAGCAATATTCTGAAATCTTAATGGGGTGGGTATGAGGAGTGTGGATAAAGGATTACAGAGAGGGAAAAAATAAACCTAGTTCACTTAAATTTTATTCTATCACTTTAAAACCTGGCTGCATTCAGGAGCAGAAGGACCTACAACTTTTCCTTACATTTATTCAGTTGTAGATGTAGATAAATACATTCTCCACTTTTTCCTCTTAATCATAAGCAGACAGATATGTAGAATTTTCACAAAATTTTTAAGCCAGTTTGCCAGTAATTTCCTTTGTAGTAGGAAAAAGAAGATTCAAAGGAAATGGCCCTGGTGATGGTTTAAATTTTTTTTGTAATTTTTTTTTTTTTTGAGGTGGAGCCTTGCTCTGTTGCCCAGGCTGGAGTCCAGTGGTGCAATCTTGGCCCACCACAACCTCTGCCTCCCAGGTTCAAGTGATTCTCCTGCATCAACCTCCTGAGTAGCTGGGACTACAGATGTGTGCCACCATGTCTGGTTAATTTTTGTATTTTTAGTAGAGATGGGGTTTCACTATTTTGGCCAGGCTAGGAACTCCTGATCTGCCCGCTTCCGTCTCCCAAAGTGCTGGTATTACAGGCATGAGCTACCTCGCCCGGCCTACCCTGGTGACTTTTAGAGAGTCCATTCTTTCACCATTCTCTCTCCATACCTTATGCTCCTCAATTCATCACACTCTGGTCAAATGCATCTTTCTGTTCTTCTAGCTTCTAAGAAAATCTAAAGGCTGGGAATTATGTTAAAAATGTGTATTTTTCTTCCTCTTGTAATCTTAGAACATGCAAAGAACCACAAAGTTTTTCTATACATGTAGGCTATATATATTTTGCTATAGGCTCAGAGGTTAGAACAGAATCTTTCGTAGCTCCAAATAAAGTTTTTCCTTCTCATTTTTCTAATTTTTTTTACCTAACATGCTTAATAACCTGATATTTTTGTGAACAGATGGCTTCTTCTGGGTCAAACAAGGATGGGGATTTATATGTTCAGCAGTTAAAACAATTTTGAGACCAAGACCCCTTGAAACATTTTCAACTCAATTGATATCTCCTGTTACAGATTTTCGGGTAGGCTACAGAGATCCAGTACATTTGCATATGTGAAAATTAGAAATCTCAAGGAAAATATTAGCTCTAAACACCTTTAATAATGCACAGATAAGCAAATGAGAAATGAGTCCTCGAAAATCTGAATCCAAATAACCAGAAATCTTTTATAAATGTTCCATCATGGAGTCATGTTTCAGTATTTCAGTGCTTACAAATCTAGAAATAATGATAATACGAAAAACCTTGCATTGAATCAATGTCTGTTTTTTTAACCATTAGCAATACCGCCATTTAAAAAATATACATACAGCTAGGTGGCAGATAAGTCTTCTGGCTGTAAGTCTTGACTGAACATAACTCATACTATAATGCTATCATTTGATTAATATATGCACACAAACCATAGAATCTAATAATTTTTGTTGACTTGGAATATAGCAATCCTTGGGATAATGTGATTCCATAAAACCATGGTCACAGGACATGCATTTTTTCTTCTTTGTGTGGTCTCCCTTTAGTGTCATGCTATGGCTGCCAAAACTGACATGAAAATCAGTCCCAGAAATAAAAATATGCTATGTGCATTGAAATCTGGCTGAGATATTATACGGTTCACCTTTGATTATTCCAATCATTCACTATTCTTAGGGATTACACTTGGCTCTGTAATACCATTTCCAGGTACAGAATGAATTCTAACTACAAGAACAACAAAAGAAAGCAAAGAGAATGGTGATAGAGTTTTAGGTTGCCAATAACCATAAAGTCAATTTGATACTATAAATATCTTCTACTAACGACATTTTCCACATATAGTGCTTTTCTAACTCCTAAGCAAATATTTTCAAGGAAAAGGAACATCACTGATCTTCAAAGAAATCGTTCAGTAACCAAGACTTGTGATCTATTTTCATCAGTGTGAAAACAAATGAGAGCAAAATAATAGACATTACATAAGCCTCAATGTTAATTTTCATGCAGTAATATCCTATTTATATGTATTCTAGTGGTTGTTTTTACCTAGCCTTGGCAATTCTAATACGTTTTCTAACTCTTGGGATCATTTATAGGTCAGCTAAATCAAGAATACCTGAACTTTTTTTGCTTGTCTCTCATACAGATCATCTATCATCCACGCATTCAAAATGTCAAAGCCCATTGACAATCAGAATAATTTTGTGATATGTACTTATCAATTCTTTTATAATCCAGATTCATCTTTTCTAAGGTAACATATGCTCTAAAAATATTTTGCAAGTCTTTTCCTGTATGCAAAAATCAATGAACGATTTATTGTTCACTGTACTTCAGATTCTATTCTAGTTGCTGAAAAATAAAAATATAAAAAAAAGTATGGCTTTAGCATCAAAGAGCTCATACTCGAGGTGGGGAGAAACTTAAAGGACAACTTTAAGAGTGATAGTGTAGGTGACATGGTCAACGTATGACCCTGGAGCTAAAAATGCTGTTAAATGGGAAGGCTTATTCCTCCCTGTGCCTTCTACTATAACTTTCCTGAAGAAAGAATGTGGAGAGACTGAGACAACTTAGGACTCAGTAATTAATTAGGCAAAATCGGGGGATCATTTCCAAACAGAATATTGTATTTGTTTTTTATTGGCGTTATAATCAATTTCCAAAATCTTGGTGGCTTAAAACAATACAATCTCTTTCTCCTAAAGTTCTGGAGATCAGAAAGCCAAAAATAGTTTCTCAGGGTTAAAATCAAGGTCTCAGCAAGTCTAAATCCTTCCGGAGGCTTTCGGGGAAAAGAAATCCTATTTCTTGCTTTTTTCAGCTTTTAGTGGACAGATGAATTCTTTGGCCTGTGGCCACTTTCTCTATCTTTAAAACACATCTCTCCAATTTCTGCTTCTATCATGTCATTACACAGCATTTTTTTTTAATTTGACTCTTCCTAGATGGTTGTGATTACATCAGGACCACATGTTAATCCTGGATAGTCTCACCATTTCAAGGTCCTTGACTAAATCACATCTGTGAAGTTCCTTTTGCCATAGAAGGCAACATTTACAGGTTCCAGGGCTTAGGGCAGGCATGTATTTTAGGGCTGTTATTCAATCTACCACACACACTTTGGCAGGTAAAAATATAGAGGGAATTCTAGATTTCGAGGAAAGGTGAGTTTAGGATGCAATTTGATGAGTCTGAAGAGGTAGGTGATTACTGCCTATGTTTTTCTTAAACTGAAAATCTGCAATCACAAGCTGAAAGATCCATTTTTCTCAGTAGGAAAAGAAGCACACAACAGGCAACATTACTATCCTACAGACATGATTTTTCAAATGTTTTCACCTTCATAATGGTCTAAAACATACATACAAATACAGTTTGAATCTTTTCAAGGTTTGTTGATGACTGAACTCACAATTATAAACTCATATATTTAATTTCATTGCCTCTTGCATTTATCTTTTTGGTTTTGTGGTACACATTTAATTAACAAAAATTCAGTGGGACTTAAAACATAAATGATGTTTCTGCCAAATGAAGATTAAATTATATCATGGCTAGTTGAACAAGGGAACTTTTACATAGAGAAATATGTTCACAAGGTTGTCATCACATGGCACAGTGTATGTAATAGAGATGTAATGTGCTTAGCAAAAACACAGTGCAGTTAATCAGCTTATTTAGCTCTGTATGCTTATTGTGAGCAGCTATTTCATTTAAGAAACACATCCTCATTTTTCACATTACCCTAGCATAACCTATTTTAGATTGCTTTAATTTTGCCCATTTGTTTTAGATAAACTTATATAAAAGCAGTAAGAATATCATAAAATTATTCATTGTACCATTCAACAATGTGTTAGTAAAATTATTAGTCACTACCTGAGCTTTATGAGACTTTTTCTAAGATTTAAAAGTGGTATGTTAATCAAGTTTAATAAAATTACAGTCGTAAATGCTTACATTAGAAAAACGAAAAATCCCCAAAAATAAGATCAAAATATACCCAAACGAAGTAGTAGGAAGAAAATATAGAGGATAGTAGGAATTAAAAGAATAAATTCCAAAACCTGACTGCCTGGTCTGGATTTTTCCCAGTTCTGCTCTCTATAATTTCTAAGAACTTGGACAAAGTGCTGAACCCCTCTGCTATGGTTTGAATGCTTTTGTCTCCTCCAAAATTCATGTTGAAACACAATCCTCAATGCCACAAGAGGTGTGGCCTTTAATAGGTGATTGAGTCATGAGGGTTCCCATTCATGAATAGGAAAGGGCTTGACAGAGGGAGTTTGACTCTTTTTGTCCCTTCTGCTTTATAGGAAGTGAAGACAAAGTGATTCTTCCTTCTGGAGGATGCAGCAATGTGCTGCTATCTTGGAAGCAGAGAGTAGCCTTCGCACACTCTAATCCCACTAGTGCCTTGATCTTGGACTTGCCAGCCTTCAGAACAGTGAGAAAATACATCCGTTATACATTATCTGTCTCAGGTGTTTTGATATAGCAGTAGAAATGAACTTAGACACCCATCCTCCATGTCTCAATTTCTCAATTTCCCTAATTTACTCATACTCAAATAGAATAAATAATAGTGCCTACCTTACAGAGTTGGTATGAAAATTAAGCGGAAAGTTTGAAGAAACATAAAACACTTAGAAATTAAATGAAAAATATTTTGAACAATGCTCAACATGTAATAAGCTGGATCAAATTAGGGTGATCATGTGTTCCCGTTTGTCCAGCATAGTCCCAGCTTATAATTTATTGTGAAGTTTTCATTTTTCAATGAAGTAGTGGTATTTATAGTTGCATCAAAATAAGCCTAAGTCATCTCATCTACGAATCTGAAAGACATGTTTAGTGAATACAACTTTACGTTTACGTAAGGAAGAACACCAATGATTCAACTTTGTTTTGTTTTGTTTTCATTGAATAGTAACTAACATCTTCCCCTCAAAGACAAAACATGGTGTGCTCTGTGACAAAATGAAGTATTCAACAATGCCACACCAGCCAGCCACTTGGTATACTTGTTAGATATATCATGGACCATGAAAACATTGTGAAATATAGTAAAATTTAGACTACATGTGAGAGGATTCAATAACATATCTTAAAATTGTATGCTGGTATAATAGAATATGTGTAAGAACGAAAGGCTGGGCTATCCTATATTAAAACATAAGGTGTAATATAAACTCTCTTGCTATCACAGTATTATTATGAACACTGATATGGTTTGGTTCTGTGTCTCTGTCCCCAACCACCAATCCCATCTGGAATTGTAATTCCCGCATATCAGGGGAGAGGCCTGGTGGTAGGTGATTGAATCATAGGGGCGGACTTTCCCTTGCTGTTCTCATGGTAGTGAGTGAGTTCTCACAATATTTGGCTCTTTGAAAGTGTGTGGCACTTTCCCCTTGCTCTCTCTACTGCCACTATGTGAAGAAGACATACTTATCTCCTTTCTGCCTTCTGCCAGGATTGTAAGTTTCCTGAGGTCTCCTAGCCACACTTACTGTTAACCCTGTGAAACTGTGAGCCAATTAAACATCTTTTCTTTATACATTACCCAGTTTCAGGTGAAACTGGAAAAATTCCTTATAACAGTGTGAGAATGGACTAATACAAACACAGATTGAAAAATGCTTAATAAAACTCAAGTAAACCAAAGGCAAACATTACATAAAAGTTAACACACTGCATTCAAAGCTTAATAGTTACATTTAACATTTAAAAAGTCATTGATGTGTTGTCAGTTGGTAATAATCACAGAAACTGTGTATAAAAATTCAACATTTACTCATAATATAACAATTATTGATTTAGGAATAGAAGAAAATTCCTTAATGTTACAAAGTTAGCTATAAAACATGAAAGTAGCATATCAATGTGTAATATAAATGCATTGAAGGCATTCAGAAGTTAGACAAGCTGTTGCATATTGCCTTTCTTTTTGACATTATACTCAATGTGTAAGGCAACTTTTGATAAGAAGAACAAATAAAACCAAAATAGAATATGGCCATTTTATAAAGATATAATTCTCTATGTAGGAAAATCAAAATAAGTGATTGATATATTATTACAAGTAATCAGTGAAATTTAGCAAAATTTTCAAAACTGTGATATAAGCCATAGTACAAAAATCAATTTCATATATATGCTCCTGCCTCAATCAAGTAGAAAACATAATTGTGAAAATAATACATAATAGGATAACAAGTGTAGCTCTCATTTTTACCCTAAGTGGTGTATAAATCCAAATGAATGCCAAGTAATATCTCCACAGAATTATTTTTTTGTCGCTCTGTTCCTTTCAGAGAGTGAAACATAAGGGGATGATTCTAAATTGATATGGAAGAGCAACCAAACCCCTCTAAAGGAGAAAAACACGGGGATGGAGGGAAGGGGTTTGCCTTACTAGTTATCAAGAATTATTATAAAGCTATGTTTAATAACACAATATGATATTGATAGAAAAATTGAGTGAAGGGAAAGACCTATCTGCATATTGACAGTTAATTTTTAACAGAGTTTCACTCAAGATTAATGGAAAAAAAATAATCTTTCAACAAATTCTGCTTGTACACTGGTGATCTATATGAAGAAAATACAAAACGTGTCCCCTGATGCACAGTAGATACATGTTTATGATGATCTATCTAGGACTAAACACTATGGCAGATGTCCATACAGAAGGAGATACAGTTCTTTGACTCACACTCCCAAGAAACTGAGTAGTGCCTAGGTATGAATATTTTGGAAATATTTGTTTGGAATTTAGAAAAAACACAAGCTTCATGATGTTAGAGTAAAACCACCTGTTTAAGGGCTTTATAAAAATTTTGTTGTATTTTAATTGTTTTGAAGCTGAGTGTTAGTTCTTTACTTTGGTATCCTCTGTGATAAGTTTGCTAATGTCTTGGACAAAAGAAAAAAGGCTTTCTAATTTTTAGAGATGAACTTCTTTGTCAATTGACTTGTAACATTTTAGGTACTGAAAAGACCAAAAGTGACAAAGAACAGATATCTACAGTTTTTGTCTGTTTGTTCGTTTGTTTTTTGTTTTTGACCTAGGGTCTCACTCTGTCACCCAGGCTGGAGTGCAGTGGTATGATCATGGCTCCTTCAGTCTCTGGGGCTCAAGTAATTCTCCCACTTCAGCCTCCTTAGTAGCTGGGACTACAGGTGTGCATCACCACACCCTGCAAATATTTTGTATTTTTTTGTAGAGACAGGGTTTCACCATGTTGTCTAGGTTGGTCTAAAATTCCTGAGTAATCTGCCCACCTTGGCCTCCCCAAGTGCAGGGATTACAGGCATGAGCCACCGCATCCAGCATGACAGCTACAGTTTTTATTGAGCTTATTCAAAAATGTAATCATAGCAACTACAGGTAAAATTCAAATACAATTTAGTTTTGATGTCGAGATAGCATTCTTTTGTGAATACCTGTAAAAACACATTTGTGTCTGTACGTGCATTTATTTTGGGAGTCTTAAAAGCATTTATGCATCAATATGATAGCACAAAATTCTGCCAAATAGGCACTGAGAATACTGCATTCATTGAGCAGTAGTATGGCTTGTGTAAAAAGGCTGGTGGTATCCTGTAATCACCAATAGAGTCTTTTCTCTAGAAAGTCAAATTCACTGATGTTCTGAACATTCTTTAATCTAAAAAGTATCGCTCAACTTTTAAGACATTAAAAACTGCATTATAAACATTGATAGTTGTGATGTGACTTCTGTCTGGAACTAGAACAAAAGTATTCTTAGATTTATTCAAATGTTTACATATCATTTTCTAATGACTAGAATGGACTATAGTAGGTCCCTTGACTCTGTGGGTGCCTTAAATGGACAATTTCTAAATGATTTTAACATTCTAAAGGAGTCTTTGGCTTTTAAACTATGTATCTAGTTTACTTCTAAAGTGAGAACTTGAGACAACTGTGTGTCTAGGCAAATCTTTGCATGTATTTATGTTCGTATGCATGCACACATCTTAAAATCTATATCTGTTGAATATCAGTCCTTTATGTGTTAATACCACTGTTTCTACTGTTTGTTTATTTTTATTGTGCATTGTTTTTGGTTAACATGGGATAAAGTGAACCCTGGAAATATGTGTTAGGCCACAAAATGCACAAAAGTACGTAGTGGTTCAAGTTCATGAAAGTTTGATCTGTGCCTCACTTTATTGTGTTTTCCTGAGGGTAAAAAAAGAACAAATCATAGTTCTTTATTCCTTCCTGCCAAAAATAAAAAAATAAAGCAATATGAGATGACAAGATAATACTTTTGTAAGTATTACAAATATAGAAGAATATACAGAAGGATTTCTTCACATGTGGAAGAATTCCTGGGGGGCACAGTGGCCCACAACTGTAATCCTTCAGCCTTGGGAGGCTGAGGTGGGCAGATCATAAGGTCAGGAGATTGAGACCATCCTGGACAACTTCGTGAAACCCCTTCTCTACTAAAAATACAAAAATTAGCTGGGCATCATGGCACACCCCTGTAGTCCCAGCTGCTTGTGAGGCTGAGGCAAGAGAATAGCTCAAACCTGGGAGGTGGAGGTTGCAGCGAACTGAGATCGCACCATTGCACTCCAGCCTGGTGACAGAGCAAGATGTTGTCTCAAAAAAAAAAAAAAAAAAAATCCTTAAGCCTATTATCACTGATTACTTCAACAGCATTAAGAGTAAACCACTTAATGGTAATGAAAAGAAAATTTACAAACTGAGAGAAAATACATACAACACACATAAGCGATCAATTTCTAAGCATTCAGAATGAATGAATAACTGCTACGAATCATGTAAAAAGACAACACTGTTAAAAATAACAAAATGGATGTATAGGCACTTCACGTGATAGGAAAACCAAATAACCAATAAGCATATGAGAAGATGTCCAATCTAATTTGTCACCAGGAACATATAAATTCATAATGTGATATACCATTTTGTGCATACTAGACTGGTGAACATGAACAGTCTGGCAACAACACCAAGTGTTGGTAAGGATACAGAGTAAGGAGAGCACAGAGGCGCTGCTGGTGGAAGTGGATATTGGTGAATGACTTAAAAAAGTTTGACCTCAGAGCCATGAGCCTAATAACCATGTTTCAGTCAGCCACAGGCAGAGTATGTGTTGGGGGTCCTGTAAGATTATAACAAAACTGAAAAAGTCCAACCCCCTAGTGATGTAGCCATCCTAGTGTACTGCAGTGCATTAGTTATGTTTGCAGTGATGCTGGGGCAAACAAACCTACTGCACTGGCAATTTAATAAAGTATAGCACATACAATTATGTACAGTACATAATACTTGAAAATGATAATAAACAACTATGTTACTGGTTTATTTACTATACTATAATTTTTATCATTATTTTATAGTGTGCTCCTGCTTATTTTTTAAAAAATTAACGGTGGCTGGGCGCGGTGGCTCATGCCTGTAATCCCAGCACCTTGGGAGGCCAACGCGGGCAGATCACGAAGTCAAGAAATCGAGACCATCCTGGCCAACATGGTGAAACATCATCTCTACTAAAATACAAAAATTAGCTGGGCGTGGTGGTGCGCATCTGTAGTCCCAGCTACTTGGGAGGCTGAGGCAGGAGACTTGCTTGAACCCTGGAGGTGGAGGTTGCAGTGAGCCAAGATCGCACCGCTGTACTCCAGCCTGGAACCTGGTGACAGAGCAAGACTCTGTCTATAAATAAATAAATACATAAATAAATAACTGTAAAACAGCCTCAGGCAGGTCCTTCAGGAAATATTTCAGAAGTCATTATTATCATAGGAGACAGCAGCTCTGTGCATTTTAAGACCTTCCAGGGGGACAGATATGGAGGCAGAAAACAGGGATATTGATCCTGACTCTGTGTAGGCCTAGGATTAATGTGTGTGTTTGTGTCTTAGGTTTTTTTTTTTTTTTTTTTTTTTTTTAAGTTAGAGTCTCCCTCTGATGCCCAGGCTAGGGTACCAGGCACGCAGTGGCATGATCTCAGCTAGCGGCAACCTCTGCCTCCCAGTTTCAAGCAATTCTCTTGCCTCAGCCTCCTGAGTAGCTGGGGATACAGGCTCACGCCACCACACCTGGCTAATTTTTGTATTTTGAGTAGAGGTGGGGCTTCACCATGTTGGCCAGGCTAGTCTCAAACTCCTGACCTCATGATCCACCCGCCTTGAACTCCCAAAGTGCTGGAATTACAGGTGTGAACTACTGCGCCCGGCCTGTCTTAAATTTTAACCAAAAAGTTTAAAAAGTAGGAGAAAAAAACTGAAAGGTAGAAAAAAACCCTATTAAAAATATAAAGAAAGGAAATGTTTTTTGTACAGCTGTATGTTTGTGTTTTAAGTTACTACAAAAGAGTCAATCATGTTAAAAATTTAAAAGTATATAAAAATGTTATATTAAGCTCAGTTTATTATTTAAGAAAAGAAATTTTTAAAATAAATGTGTGCAGCTTAAGTGCACGGTGTGTATAAAGTCTGCAGTAGTGTACCACAATGCCCTATACTTTCACATTTATTCACTGATAACTCTACCACATAGAGCAACTTCCAGTCCCGTAAGCTTTCTTCATGGTAGCTGCCTTATACATCTGTATAATTTTTAAATCTTTTATACCACATTTTTACTGTACTTGTTCTATGTTTGGATACACTAATACCTACCATGGCATTACAGTTACCGACAGTATTGAGTACAGTAACGCTGTACAAGTTTGTAGCCTAGGAGCAGTAGGCTATACCACATGGTCTTGATGTGTGGTTTGCCATACCATTTAGGTTTGTGCAATAAACTCTATGATGTTCCCACAACTACATTGCCTAATGACCCATTTCTCAGAACGTGTCCTTGCCATTGAGTAACACATGACTGTATATAGAAAATTTGAAGATATCAATACTCTATGGTCCAAGAATTCCACTCCTGGGCATGTCCACCAGGAGATAAGGGGAAGAATATTCTCAGTAGCATATGCAATAGCAAAACTTTGAAAACACTCAAAATACTCCTCAATGTTAGAATGAAAATATATTACAGTAAAATAATATTAAAAATAGATATGTACCATGCAATGATGTAAGTGAATGTTGAGAACATAAAAGATGAAAAAAAAAGTAAATTGTAGCATAATATATGTTGCACAATTTCTTTCTTCACAATTTAAAACAGTAACATTTTGCTTAGAAGTTTGAAATTTTATGGAAAAAGCATGCAACAAAAAGGAAATGGAGAAAATAAAATTTGTGTTACTAGATTGGGGAAGGAAAGAAACTGGTAAGGGCACACAGGAATCTACAGCATAAGACTACTATTTTTTTTTCTTAAACATTTATCTCTCTACTACTGCACATAGGTGTTCATTCTATTGTTATTCTTTATAACTGACAACAGATAGTTTATAAATATTACATTGAATCCACTCACTATTTAATAAATTCTTAAAATATTTATTCTTCAAAATCTATTTTAAGCATTAAAAGAAAATAATACACATTTCAATTTTCTGTCATAGAAAGATGGAAGCTCTTGCAATTTCTTGTCTGTTCAGGTTTCTTCAGTGTGGGAATCCCATTTGACTTTTGCATGCCCTTGTTGGAGCTCAGAGCATATCTAAGGCATTGTGTTTATTTTAACAATGTCGAACAATTAAAAGAATTCTCACAGATAAAGTTCTTCTTCCACTTAGCAATTTATTCAACTATCAAGTATGTGCTATTTTTAAGTTCCTTCTGTATGCTAAGCATGAGGAAGGTTAATACCCTCTCACTGTTTACAAATTTAGTAGCAGTGATAAGACTAGTCCGAGACAGCTCATTTGCAAGGCAGTATGAGCAGAGCGCTGCCTGAGGAGCAAAAATGCAGGTGCTTTAAGAGTTGAAAGGTGGAAGAGTGATTGCTGGAGTAATCATGCAGCTTTTTCAATACTGTTTCTGCCCGGGGAACTTTATATGCAAATTTCTAGGGTTGGGATCAAGAACTTGGAAGACGGTCTCAGGAAGGAAATTGAATGTCATAATAAGAAAATGAGTGGAAGTGAGATTTCTTTTAAACAACAGCTGTCAGATTCTCTTTGGTGAAGCAAAACACTGCCTGAGACAGATGGGATGGTGTCCATCATCTCATCTGTGAGTTTAATTTAGATTGACATTCTGACCCCATCTAACTATGCAGGCTTTGGCAACGTGTCATAAGTTCAGGCATGGCACGCAAGATGCTGCGTATTGTACTAACAGAAGGTGGTGAAATTGTTTATGCATGTGTTTGTGGGGATTATGCATGCCCCCACGTGTTTATGTGTGTGTGTATGGTGGCAGTGCGTGCACCTGTGTGTATGTATGCATGTCTGTGTTTGTGTGATAAATGAAAGTATGGAAGTTGCAGGAGTATGAAATGAGAGTGGGGCTCTCCTTACAGGCAGCTCTTACTAAATAAAAAATGCAACAAGCACACTGGGCTAAACAATATTTTATTGTTCTAGTCTTTGCCTTAGGGGAAGATCAAGCACTGCCCCATCTTCAAGAATCATGTCTAAGTAGTTGATTTCCCAATATACTTTTCAAACCCTAAACAATTACCTGATCTCTAGATCTTCATATCAGATTTCCTGCTGGAGATCTCCACATGGTTTACCAATAAGCATTTCACACTCAATATGTAAAAAAAAAAAAATGTTCCTCACCTGTTTTGTTTTGTTTTGTTTTTGTTTTTGTTTTTTTTTGAGACAGAGTCTTGCTTGTTGCCCAGGCTGGAGTGCAGTGGCATAATCTCGACTCACTGAACTCACTGCAGTCTCTACCACCTGGGCTTAAGCGATTCTTCTGCCTCAGCCTCCTCAGCATCTGGGATTACAGGCACACTCCACTACCCCTGGTTAATTTTTGTATTTTTAATAGAGACAGGGTTTCACTATTGTTGGCCAGGCTGTTTTTGAACTCCTGACCTCAAGTGATCCATCCGCATTGGCCTCTCAAAGTGCTAGGATTACAGGCATGAGCCACCTTGCCCAGCCCTGTTGTTTTTAATTTGACTTAACTCATTTAAAAAAATTAATGTCAGTGTCATTAATGCCAATATAATCGGCTTTTCCAATTGCTCATTCTAAAACACACAGAGACATCTGCAACAACTTCTTTTCACTTAACACTTAGGACTAGCTACCGAGTTCCACTCTTTGGCTCTATAACGTCTTTATCATTCATGTTGTCCTTTGGGTGTTCATTGACACTGTTTTATGTTCTCATGATTTTTCTCATTTTATGTATGGTGTCCCACTTTCCTACACATCGCTTTTTTTCATGCAATCTCCTTCACATCTCTCCAAGATATTTTATCTAAAAAGTAAATCAAATTATATTTTATTCCTGCAAAATATTCTTCAACAAAAGTATGTGGCTTTCAAACAAAATACCTGGCTCTTCCCCTTACCCTCAAGGCCATCCAATTTAGCCTACTCTAAATTTCCTTTTGTTAGATTTTCTACTTTCTAGTTCAACTGTTCAATTTATAAATATACAGAATATTCACTACCTTGCCACCTCTGATTTTGTCAACGTTCCTTCTATGTGGAGTTCTTTCACTCCATACTTACCTGTCAAAGTCCCATGCATACCTAAAACAGTCTTTTTAAAAGGTTTTATTTATTTTTTTTAGGTCACAAGCCATGCATTCTCTCTCTTTAAAATGTTTTTTATTAGCCACTTAGCTATTCTCAACTTCTCCATATATCAGACATAAAATGAGAGAGATTTAAAAGATAAATATGACAGGGTCATACACACATATGTGTCATCAGTATTAGATATATTATTTCAGCATAAAACAGAGTCTTAAACATCATAGTTACACATAAATGATTAGCTTGTTTTGAAATGATAGTAGAATGAGTGAGGCCATGATACTTTCTTTTAGCCTAGGATTACATTTCTTAAATCTCTCTCCTGAGAATATTTCAACACTTCTATTTATTTTTAACCGTCTCTCTCTCACTCTCTCTCTATATGTAAATATATATATGTGTGTGTGTCTGTGTATGTGTGTAATATCTCTCCGTCTATATATAAATATTCTCTCTATGTAGAGAGATCATACACATATACACATATACATGCATATATATGTGTATATGTGTGTAATAGATATAATATCTAATAACAATAGATACACACAACCCTTCATTTTATTATTATAGTGTCTAATATGACACATATAGCACAAACCTAGAAGAAAGCAATATTCATAGCTCATTTATCTGTGTTAATTAAAGAGGTAAAATCATTATCTAGCAAAATATATTGAATTAAACAGCAACTAGAAAAAAATTCTCCAGTTTACCATTTCTAGAGGAGGATGACATTTTTGTTCTTTTAAGTTTTGTAATATGTATGTGGGATTGAGAGGGAATGGGGTGAAGGCATGGCTGGGGGACTTGAGAAAAGAGGACTTGCCTTGTTCCTTATGCTGGAGAGATGTCTAGGAGCTACTATAATCGGTAGTGCTGCCTACAAAGGATGTTACAGTTGAATTTGTCACGTTCATGCCTTAGGCAGCCCTGCTCTGGACTAGCCCAAACTCTTTACTTTATGGAACCTCAAATAGCATGACCAGGGGAAAAAATGAGCGTTTTTCCATTGATAGCATTCCCACAAGCATATTTCCATCACAAGTGGGTCATGTATCTCTTGTTTGGCTTGTCTTTAGTTTCAATAGCATGTAACTTGCTTATTTCACTTTGACTGATACCACTTGTGCTATTAAATCGGCCCCCTTCTACCTCTTGCAAAGAAGAAGAAAGTATTATTTCCTTTTCCCTGTTAACTTGAAATGAACATACACATTGTTAAAAGTATTTAGGGCATTTTTATTTCTACTAATTATGAAAAATAAGAGACAGCAGGAAACAGAAAATAGCAAATGTCATTCTACATTTAAGGCAAACATAATGAGGGTTTTCCCAATGTTTCTTCAGCTTATTTAATCTAGGACCATTTTCAGCTAAAAAAACAATTAATGCTAAGCACACTTTAATTCTAAGTGTCAATTTTTATAATATTACCTAAAAACATACAAACAAATCTTATATATATGTTTTAATATAAATGTATAAAATAAAATTTATATGTAAAATAAAATATAAACTGATTTTGCTTTTAGCTCTGAAACGCTTTTAAGTTTCATTTTCAAATAAAATATTGAAGCTTCCAACTAAATCAATGAATTTCAAATTAACATTAATTTAATGTCTCATAGATTATACATTTTAAAAAATACATAATTACTAATGAAATTAAAACTATGAAGCAATACTTTCTCACTTTTGTCATTCTTATTTGATGCTTATTTAAATTATAGTAATTATCATTGCCTTTACTTTTGCCTTTAAAAAACTCATTATTTTAACCATCAGGGAATTATTTTGAAGATCCAATCAATTCAGTCATATTCATAAAAGGTAAACATTATTTGAAGTCCTTTATTATATGTTTAGTGTTATAATTACTTATACAAAATTAATCTATATAACACATCTGCCAGTGAAATAATTATTATATTGATTGCTACAGTACAGATTCTGTTGAGTTCTTCAGAGCTGAAAGACCATGTGCTATTTGATGACTTAATTTCCCACTACTATGCCTTATGTAAATGGCTGTAAAATCTTTATTTGTACAGCTTGCCATGAAGTAATTTGTCCTTTACTTGGGGCCAATGCAAATGCAAACTACAGGACTTCAATAAAGCAGAGGAATATGGATATAAATTGGTCACACAACCAATCTGTGGTATGCTCATATATATGTGTGTGTGTTAAGATTATCAAAATAGATGTAGAAAATTCAGTAATGCTCTTAAAACTAAGAAGTCAATCTCCAGAAATAGTTTTATGTATAAAATAATTCTTTCTTTTATGTACACTCCTTGGCACTTTTTCATGTTCTAGTTTAATTAAGATAAAAACAAAAAAGTTATAAAATGCTAAGTCATTCAGGATTTCTCCAGATTCCAACATTATTTATAGATCCAAATAAAAATGAGAGTGTTACTGTTTTATACAGGAAATATCTACTTAGGTCATTTCCCAACAGTTACACAATCCAAAGTAAATTGAATGGATCTCAAATATTTAAAAGAAATACTCATTTGAGGAAGAAAAATGAAGCTTAAGTCCTAGAGAATATCTGAATTGATTTGCTAATTAGTTAACAAACAATTCATTTGTTCATTAAAGTTTTCTGGAATATTTATCCTATGACATGCATTGGAACAATTTTACTATTATGTAGTTACATCTACTTTGATTTCAGTTCTCTGTAAATGTTACTACAGAAAATGGCCAGATGGGGTTAGATTATATCTGAGTTCTTTTTAAGCTTATATTCTATAATTTAATACATTGCCCTTGCTTTATCCCTCTGAATTCCAATAAACTGTAACGTCTTTTGAATTTTATATTTTATATGTATGTTTATTTATAGATATATGCATACAATCACAACCAAAAGAAGTCAAAAACAGCAAACCTCCATAAATTTTATTCTATTTTATTTTTTTGTAGAGATGAGGCCTCACTATATTGCCCAGGCTGGTCTCAAGCTTCTGGCCTCAAGAGATCCTCCCAAAGTGCTAGGATTACAGGTGTGAGCCACCATGCCTGACCAAATTTTAGAATAAATGACAGAATAATATTCACTCTATGGATACTCAATAAATGTAGTTAGTAAAGATGTATTAATAGTAGAACATGAACTTTCCAATAAAAATCAATACATAGTAGAATGTACATTTTTATTTTACTTATAATAAATTTAAGACTGTTACAACTTAGATTACTTTATAGCTAAAAGGATATCATAGTAATCCATCATAGTAGTCTTATAGATTAAAGAAAAGATTACTTGGGCAAAAGTAAAAGCATCAAGATCTTTTCTAAAGGATTTTTATGTACATTTTGTCTTATGTCATAATGTGGACAACCATCCCTACTTATATCAAAATTTAATTAGCAAATAATATGCCTAATTATCATCTACTACGTGTGTTTTCACAATAATTCATTTCTGTTTAAACTATATCACAGTTTATCAGGCTATGATTCTGACTGTTGCCAAAAAGTAAAGTTTGATACTGTATTGTATTCTACATTTTTTCCCAGACAAAAAGAAGAGGTATTGCATTATCAAAATGATAAAAGTTATCATGTTCTAAAGCTACAGATAAAGATGCATGTGATAGAGGCTTACAAGAGTAATCCTGTGATTAAGAACAAGGTAAAAGAACAAATATTTGGTAAAGTTAAAGCAAAATAAAACTCTTTTAATATTATTTCTATCAGGCATTTCCTGCAATTGAGACCTTTTTAAACTAGTATTGGAAAGGGATGGCCATAATTGATATCATCCTCTCAACATAAGTTTAAATTAGGCTCTTTGAGGTCTTTTGTTTCAAGGAAATTAGCTTCTGATTTAACAATTTGAGAAAAACAGTAACAACAACAGTATAAACTGTATATTAAGTTTATCTCCACACTTCTGAAGCAAAGACCTTAAAAGTAGGATTTCAGTAGGATTTGACAATACCTAATGAAAATATTAAAAGCAAAAAAAAAAAAAAACAAAACAAGATATTTATTCAGTTCTGAAACAGTCAACTTTTAGATGATTAGAACAAATTTAATATTAGAGCCCAGATAATTTAGGTCATTTATGTAGCTTACTTTAGTTTAGCTAGATGTTGGCTTTTTGTCTCTTTGTTTTGTCCTAATAAAATAGTGTAAAATAGAAAACATGTAATTGGTATTTACAAACTTAGTTGCTGACAAAGGGCTGACTTTGAGGTATAGACTGGGTGATTTAGCAGATGGCTTCTTAAAAGCAAGGTCTCGTTTTAAGATTATTTTGAAAGTATATCTTTGGCAAGGGAGGTGAGACAGAGACTAGATCTGAGCAATAAGAAATCAATCTGTTGCATTACTGTTTTCAGCTTCCAGATGAGTTTAATTCTTAATGCTTTCTTCATTACCACCACCTTACACTTTGCCACTCTTTATTTGGCCTTAGAAAATTTAGGTCTCTTAAAATGTCCTTCCTCAGGCATTTGTCTTTCTTGACTTCGTTAACTTAGTAAAATTAGTTCTCAGAATTAAATATGGCCAGTAAACTTTGCAGGGCATATACAAATTTACAGGCATATATAAAGACATTTTCACTGGTTATATGAAATTTACAAAAATACCAATAAGTAATTGACTCCATCAATTGTTATGAACACAGATCTGTTCTTTCCTCTCTGTTCCAAAGCTTTTACTTAAGAACTTGATTTTAAAACATTTGTCAAATTTGCACACCATTTGACAAAGTCAAAATTATTTCCCTCCCCCTTAAGCTGACAACAACCAAACCTTTAAGAAATAAATAGAGAGATAAATTATAATAGTGCTTATAGCAAAAAGGGGAATTTAGCAATTTCCAAATTAATTTAATCAAGTAGTGAAATCAAACTTTATAACTCATGTCAATACCTGCTTTATCTTAGATTGAATTGTTTTGTGTATGTATATATGCTTTGGTAAAATTAAATAAGTAATCACAAACTCTGCTCTTACTTTTTCATACTGCAAAACCACAGTCCAAATGAGATAATCAATACAATAAACTATAAAATAAAGTTCGAGTATAGATTATAAGCATTCAGGACATAGATATTTGCACTAGTCAGGGTTCTCTAGAGGGACAGAACTAATAGGAGATATATATAGAGAGAGATAGAGAGATAGATATAGATGTATAGATATAGATAGATATGGATATAGATACAGATACAGATACAGATACAGATATAGATATAGATATAGATATACATATAGATATAGCTATAGATATAGACGGGAATGTGTTCTCTTTCAGGGTCCATGAGGGCATGTAGTTTCTAGGGCGAGAACTTCCCAGTGCTATATTTTTTCCCCCTCCCATCCATCTTCATCTGGGAAATTTAACGATGTTTAAATTTTGCTGGCATGGAAAGAAACTCAGTCAATCACCCCAGTGGAAGCTCTAAGGAACTCCTTTCATTGGCCAGGGGTCTTAGAGAAGGTAGGGGTTCCTTCCAGTTTAAAAGTCCCCTTGTTCCACACCCCTTTGGACTCCATGTTTGGGTCCCCTTCCATGAATACTTTCTCGTGGAATCTGCTTTTCCTGTCCTAAACTCCGTCTCTCTCTCTCAGTTCCCTACCACTCAGTGTGGAAGCTGTCTTTCCTTTCCTGGACTCCATCTTTCTGGATTCTCTCACTCAGTGTGAGAGGAGCTTCCCTTCTCTGCTTTTCCCACTCTGGGAACCCTTCTCACTCACTGTGAGAGCGGCTTTTCTTTCTGTCACTCAGTGTCAGAGTTAGCTGTTTCTCCTTCTCCTTTTTCTCTCTCTGTTTTAAATAAATTAGTTTCTACAACACTTCTTGAATCCAGCATTTACTTTTATGAGCTGTGGTCTCCCATCTCATTCTTGAGAGGGCGATAGACTAAGAACCTGGAGAAACGTCCTCTTAGGGGAACTGAAGGCACCCCTGAACCCCAATATAACACACCCACACACACACACATATATATACATATATACGTATATGTAAAGGGGAGTTTATTAAGTATTAACTCACATGATCACAAGGTCCCAAAAGAGCCCATCTGCAATATGAGATGAAAGGAGAGCCAGTCTAAGTCACAAAACTGAAGAACTTGTAGTCAGATGTTGGAGAGCAGGAGGTATTCGGCATGGGAGAAAGATATAGGCTGGAAAGCTGGGCCAGTCTCTCTTTTCATATTTTTCTGCCTGCTTTATATTTTAGCCACACTGGCAGCTGATTAGATGGTGTCCACCCAAATTAAGGATGGGTCTGCCTTTCCCAGCCCACTGACTCTAATGTTAATCTTTATCAACACCTTCACAGACACACCCAGGATCAATATTTTGCATCCTTCAATCCAGTCAAGTTGACACTCAGCATTAACCATTCCAAGTCCACCCACTGTCAACATGAACCCATGCAAGTCTCCTGAGATCAAACAAAATCTTCAAATAAAAATAATAATAGGGTCATAATTATGCCTAACATAATACAACTATCCTTTGAACAACCAGAAATGCACCAATCCTAATGTTAGCAATACATAAATGCTGATATGAAGTCACTAAATGCTATGTCACGTGATAAAGAAAAAAGGAAATAATCTATTTTCTTAGTAAAAGTGTATAGATGCTTTCAACAAAAGAAACAGGAAATACTCATGACAATTACAGTCCTTGTTTCTGCAGCTGGTCACGTGGTCGCAGCTGGTATTGATAACTACGTTCTGCTACTACGCATTCTGTATTCCCTTTCCCCTTAGCAAGCACTCAGTAGGTCGTGGTTTTTTTCCTGGTGGAGTGACTGAAACCTTAATTCCTGAGGGATCTGGACCGTTTATAGTCCTGCCTGGATTGGGCTGTCGTAGTTTCCCACTGACCTTAATCACAGGGCATGGTAATATTAAGAGATGCCCTAATGGATTTCCTGTATTTCATGCACATTCTTCCTTGCCTCCATTGTGGAGTAGTAGATTGATTTCATTTTGATAGTCCAGGTCCAAACCCAGACAACATTGTAACCCCCTTCTTAGCCAATTGACTTAAAGGTAGGAGGAGCCCAAAGTGTCCAGGTGGCAACCTTAATTTCCATGTTAATGGAATTGTCATCTTTTCTCCTGGTGGCAGAATTCCTCCTTCTGGAACTAAGACCTCTAGGCCAGCAGAACGTAATGCAGCAGGAAGAGGAAGCAAAAATTTTGCTAAAGGATCACTAGGGGTGATGGTGAGTGGTGTCACTTCTACTTCCACCTCTTGATTCCTGGACCTGTGGATCCTGGCAATGGGAGAAACAGTAGCATATATTGGATGCTGAGTCAGAGCATACACGGTGTTCTGGAGAACTTTGCCGCAGCCCTGCAGAGTATTGTCTCCTAGTTGGCATTGTAATTGTGACTTCAAAAGGGCCATTCCACTGTTCTATCAATCCAGCTGCTTCAAGGTGATGGAGAACATGATAAGACTAGTGAATTCCATGAGCATGAGTCCACCACCATACTTCCTTAGCTGTAAAGTGAGTGGCTTGGTCAGAGGCAATGCTGTGTGAAATACCTTGATGGTGGATAAGGCATTCCATGAGTCCATGGATGGTAGTCTTGGCAGAAACATTGCATGCAGGATAGGTAAATGTATATCCAGGATAAGTGTCTATTCCAGTGAGGAAAAACCTCTGTCCTATCCATGATGGAGGAGTTCCAACCTAATCAAACTATCAGCAGGTAGCTGGCTGATCATCCTGAGGAATGGTGCCACATTGAGGGCTCAGTGTTCAACTCTGCTGCTGGCAAATTGGGCACTCAGCAATTGCAGTAGCCAGGTCAGCTACTGACCTGAAGTCCATGTTGCTGAGCCCATGCATAACCTCCATCCATGCCACCATAGCCACTTTGTTCATAGGCCCATTGGGCAATGACAGGGGTATCTGAGGAAAGAGGCTGAGTAGTGTCCACAGAACAGATCACCCTATCCACTTGATTCTTAAAATCCTCCTCTGCTGAGGCCACCATTGCTGAACACTCACATGGGATACAAATATCTTCACAGTTCTTGACTACTCAGAGAGGTCCATCTACATATCTTTTCCCCAAATTTCTTTGTCACCAACTTTCCAATCATGCTACTTCCAAGTCTTTTACTATCCAGCCAAACCTTTGGCTGCAGCCCACGAATCAGTACATAATCACACATCTGGTAATTTCTCCTTACATGCAAGTATATAACCAGGTGCACTGCTCTAAGTTCTGCCCACTGGGAAGATTCTCCTTTGCTGCTCTCCTTCAGGGATTTCCTAGAAAAGGACTGCAGCGCTGCAGCTCTCCACTTTCAGGTGGTGCCTGCTTATCTTGCAGAACCATCTGTGAACCAGGCCCTATTCTTCTCTTCCTCTGTCAACTGATCATAGGGAACTCCCCATGAGGCCATCAGTGCTGGCAGGGGGAGAGAAGGCAGGATGGTAGGAGTGGAGACTATGGGCATTTGAGCCACTTCCTTATGTAACTTACTTGTGCCTTCAGAACTTGCTCGAGCCCATTCACGTATATGCCACTCCCATTTGACGATGGAATGCTGCTGTGCATGAGCTGTTATATGGTTTGAGGGGTCAGAAAACACCCAGTTCGTGATAGGCAGTTCAGGTCACATGGTGACTTGATGACCCGTAGTCAAATGTTCAGTTTCCACCAAAGTCCGGTAACAGATCAAGAGCTGTCTCTCAAAAGGACAGTAGTTATCTGCAGAAGATGGCAGGGCCTTGGTTCCATAATATTAGAGGTCTCTGCTGTGATTCACCTATGGGGCCTTCCAAATGCTCCAAACAGCATCCCCATCTACCACTGAAACCTCAAGCACTATTGGCTCTGCTGGGTCATATGGCCCAAGTGGAAGAGAGTTTGCACAGCAGCCTTGACCCATTGCAGAGCCTTCTCCTGTTCTGGACCACACTCAAAAATGGCAGCCTTTTGGGTCACTTGATAAATGGGCCACAGTAACACACCCAAATGAGAAATGAGTTGCCTCCAAAATCCTATTAGGCCCCCTAAGTGTTGTGCCTCTTTCTTGGTTGTAGCAGGGGTCAAATGCAGCAATGTATCCTTCACCTTAAAATGAATATCTTGACAGGCCCCATACCACTGGACCCCTAGAAATTTTGCTAAAGTAGAAGGTCCCTGAATTTTATTCAGATTTATTTCCCCTCCTTTGGCATGTAAATGCTTCACCAATAAGTTCAGTGTGTTTGCTACTTCTTGCTCACTGGGTCCAATCAGCATAATGTCATCAATATAATGGACCAGTGTGATATTCTTGTATAAGTGAAAATCAATCAGCTCTCTCCAAATAAGTTTACGACACAAAGCTGGAGAGTTGATATACCCCTGAGGTAGGACAGTAAAAGTATATTGTTGGCCTTGCCAGCTGAAAGCAAATTGGTTCTGGTGGGCCTTATAAACAGGAATGGAGTAAAAGACATTTGCTAAATCAGTGGCTTTATACCAGGTACCAGGAATGTGTTAATTTGCTCAAGCAATGAAACCACATCTGGTACAGCAGCTGCAATTGGAATCACCCCTTGGTTAAGCTTACGGTAATCCACTGTCATTCTCCAAGAAATATCTGTCTTCTGCACAGGCCAAATGGAGAGTTGAATGAGGCTGTGGTGGGAATCACCACCCCTGCATCTTTCAAGTCCTTAATGGTGGCACTAATCTCCACATTCCCTCCAGGGATGCGATACTGTTTCTGATTTACTAGTTTTTCTAGGTATAGGCAGCTCTAATGACTTCCATTTGGCCTTTCCAATCATAATAAACTTCACCCTACCAGTCAGAGAGCCAGTGTGGGCATTCTGCCTGCTGCTAAGAATGTCAATTATGCATTCTGGCACTGGAGAAATGACCAAAAGATGAGTCCGGGGACCCACTGGACCAACTGTAAATCAGACCTGAGCTAAAACTCCATTAACTACCTGACCTCCTTAAGCTACTACTTTAACTGGAGGACCACAATAATGTTTTGGGTCCTCTGAAATCAATGTCAGCTTTGAGCCAGTGTCCAGTAGTCCCTGAAATGTCTGATTATTTCCCTTTCTCCAATGCACAGTTACCCTGGTAAAAGGCTAAATACCTCCTTGAGGAATGATGGAAGAAAGATTCTTTGCATAGATTGTCAGTAATGTAGTAGGGTCCTTCTTTAAGGAGACCCAGCCTCCCCTTCATCAACAGGTTCTGGGTCTGTAAACTGGCTCAAGTCTGAAAATTGATTGAGGGGCTATGATTCTGTTTTTCTAATTCAAATCAGTCTTTTGTCCATTTGACCTAGAAGTCCTCTGCTTATATAAATAAAGTAGAAATGCAGTAGGCTTCCTATCAGTTCCATTTCTATAAACACAATGATTAATTAGCCAATGCTAGAGGCCTACATGAGTCAGACCATTCTGATTGCTGCTTTATCTCTGCTGTCCATTATGACAACTATGCCCACCTTGCCTTTGACAGTTGAGTGCTGCCACTTGGCCCCTGCCACATCAGGATCCAATTATTCCCACTGTATTTAAATTTTGTAGTTGAGTGACTGCAGTTCCCACCATTAGACCTGACATGGAGAAGAGCAATTACAGGGCTCTTCCAAGATGCAGGTGCTGCTGTCACAGATGTATTTCCTAATGCATTGGTCAAGGGTATAATTTCTGGACTCTCCTAGCTGGGATGAGTAGGTCTAAAGTGACCAATCCACTCTGCCATCTTAATCTCCCAAAGCTTTTGACTCCCTTCCTCTACATTAAACCAAGGGAGATCAGGCATTTCCAGCTCACTCACAGTAGGCCATCTTTTAATCTGTGTTTCAGCTAACCAAGCAAATAAACTATTAGAATCTTTTTTAACTCCCTAAGCTGTAACATTAAATGCAGTGTCCCTACTTACTGGGCACAAATCAATAAATTCGGCCTGATCCAACTCTATGTTCTTTCCACCATTATCCCACACCCTTAATATCCACTCCCATCCCTAGTCTC
Source organism: Sapajus apella (assembly GCF_009761245.1). Taxonomy (NCBI): domain Eukaryota; kingdom Metazoa; phylum Chordata; class Mammalia; order Primates; family Cebidae; genus Sapajus; species Sapajus apella. Next base: position 9,424,442 of record NW_022436946.1, on the reverse strand, counting down.
CAGATTTATGTTTACATAAATTAGAAAATTCAAGCAGTTTTTTTTCAAGTGTAGTGCACCTCCCCACGGGTCACACTCTCAACCTTACCTCTAAGGGTCTGCCAGGACTTTTGTTATAGGTCTAGAAGAAAACAGGGGTGTTGGGTGTGCCTCCTGAAAAAAATCAACATTATTTTTCCTGGCAACTGCCTTGTGGTGCCAGGAGTCATCACTGTTGCCTCAGGCAGTGCTGGGTTCATTTCCTCAGACAAAGGAGGAAAGGCTGATGACAGCATGGGTTGGGGAGGGGATATTGCCACTACTGGGGATGGGAAAGCTGTTCTGGCAAAAAAAAAAAAGGTTGATCAGCATTGACAAACAGCATCCCGGCTTTATCAGGGTCTTCTCACATGTCCCCATTCCAAGTTGCAGGGTCCCATTCTCTTCCAATCAATACCGTCACTTTAACCGTAGACACCTAGTGAGGCTGTGCATGCCTCTTTTGTTGCAGGTCAGCCATTTGCATGATAAAAACTTGTTTCCGTTTTTCCACAACTTTGACTTTCTGTACAGGAGATAATACTGTCACTCAGGGCAATCTTAGCAGATTTGAAGTTCAGTGTCTGCTTCTAAAGCTGGGAGTTAGAATACCTGAGTTCATCATTTTCTTTCATCACTTTGTCCACTGAAATTTGGAACACCCAACCAGCTTCATTATGTTCCTTGATTCTTCACATATGGTCAAAGGTATTATGTACAGAGTGACTAAACTCCTTGCCTCTCGTGAGCAGTGAATCAGAAGTCTCAAATGCATTTGCATTAATCTCTAAATAGTTCACACCAAGTACTATTAGTGTTCTCCATGCTATTAGATGTAGAGACATTTTGTGAGTATTTTTGAATCTAATCATATTAAGCAGCCAACTCCAAAAACTCCCAAACCAATGAAAGAACTCCATCCTTAGTATTCTGCTCCTCTAGAACCACTCCTGGTGCCAAAATCTGTATTAGTCAGGGTTATTTAGAGGAACATAACCAATAGGATGGAAATATATATAATCTCTCTCTCTATGGACATCTTTCTATATATATATAATTCTATGTATCTTCCTATATATGATATACATAAAGATGTAAGTTGGGAGGCTAGGCCAGTCTAGACTTTTCACATTTTTCTGCCTGTTTTGTATTCTAGCCACACTAGCAACTGATTAGATGGTTCCCACCCAGATTAAGTGTGGTCTGCGTTTCCCAGTCCACTGACTCAAATATTAATCTCCTTTGGCAATACCCTCACAGACACATCCATGATCAATACTTTGCATCCTTCAGTCCAGTCAGGTTGACACTCAGTGTTATCCATCACAATATATTACTGAAGAACTTAAATGTATACCTACCACTACCTCGAAAGCAACAAGTTCTGTTCTCAACAGCCAATCATACTTTTAACAATTAGGTAGACAGACATAAGCAGTTCAAAATGCAAATATAGTTGATCATATTCTTTTTTATCCAAACAACTTCACTTAACTGTTAGCCAGAATATTAAAATAAGCTAATTGTCATTTTTAAGCAGTGATTAATTTTGCATATACAATATCCAAGTCACTTTAGTTTTATGCAGAACATTGCTTTCAAGAGATCAAAGGATTTTTCTAGTGTGATTTTTTTAGCAATGTTTGCAAAAGACACTAAATTTTATAGCTAATCCTATTCTAGTTTGAAGGACAGAAAATACCAATTAAGTATAACTTCATTGACTCTCTTTTTGTTTAGTTAACACTTTAACACTGTGGCTTACCTTTACTAATATGAGGCCTAGGGTATTTTTCGAGAAAAATAAATGAATATAAACACAATCTAAGTTTTTTTCATAGTTCTTGAACTTGGCCTCTCCTGTACCTTTACACATCAAGTGTATAGAAGGGCACCAGCTGCTGCCTTGTCTCGGGGCTTGGGACAATGTCTGGGGGCAAGAGAGGCTGAATGGAGATGAGCCTTGGAGGAACAAATCAAACCTCAGTCAAAAAAAATCTTAGGCTTTTTAATTTTAAAATACATCCTCGGTTCCTCCTAAAATGATAGTTTTTGTTTTTCTCTTATCATTGGAATTAATTTTTAAAAAGGTAACTTTTGTGGAAACAGTCGTATGAAAATCATCAGTAATACATTTTAATCATCTTAAGTTGAACAACTAAAGAAAATGAGAAACTTGTCTCTTCTGAAAATGAGGTCTAGTTTATTAATTTGATCATTTTAACTTTAAAGTATTTAAAATATTATAAATTTTGAAAATGTAAAGTGGGTGTTCAAAATCTTAATTCATAAAAACAGTGTAGAAATGAAAAGCAATTATATGAGAAAATGCTGGCAGAATGGCTGGCACCCAGTCAACACTAGGTAAATTGTTGAATACCATTGCTAATGAAACACATATTTGCTGCACAATTTCACATTTTATCTTGGTGAAAGGTACAGGAATTGCTGTAAAAATGAAACTTCTTTTTAACATATAATGTGTTTAAAATCATGGAAGGAGCTATCTTTAAAGTAAGATTTATTTGCCATTTAATAAAAGTAAAAAAGTAAATGTCACCACAGCTGTGGTGGCCAAAAAGAGAAAAACAGAGAGAGAGAGAGAGCAAATGAGCCAAACAGGTGTGGAGTCTCCTGCCAATATGTTCTACTCCAGGCTGGAGGCCACTTGGAAGCTTGAACCCCAACATATTATTTTACAAAGAGTTTTTAAAATATGCACAACCAGTAGATCTCCCAAGCACTTCTGTTTTCAGCACATCCACTTACAAAAGCCTGGAGAGAAAAGAGTTAGGTATAGTCTTTTAGTAAAACTAAAAATAGCAACTACTAAAATATTAACAAGAACAAATCTATATGAAATGCAAACAGCAATCGTTCAATGACACAGCAGGTTTCCATGGTAAAGAGGATGAACAAAAAAGAAAATTGATTAAAATCAACAGTTCTGTAGGTACTCCTGAGCGTCTCTATAGTAACATGTTTTTTAATTAAAAGAATTTTTTCTTTTCCAAAGTATGAATTCATGACGTATTGAGTTTATTTTTGCCATTTTGCAAAAATTAAAAGACAAATGTCTTATGAAGACATTTTTTACTTTTATTTATTTTTTTGACATTCTTACTTTTAAAGACAATTAAATATTAGAATTTGAGTGTTTTTAACGTTTGTATTCCTTAAGATAGCTAGAGAATGATACATCAAGTTAATCTCTCTTTTGTGCCTCTTACAAACTAGGCTTTTTATCTACATCATTTCTAATCCCCTAATACCATAAATAAATTATTCTAAACCAATACAGATGAGCAACCTGAGGTTCAGCCAGATTAAGAAGTTTGATTTTGCATATTTTAACAAATCAAATACATAATATTACAACATAATGTTTGTAGCACTAAAATATATATTAATTCCAATGTGTCCTGTTGCTTTTACTATGGAAATGTAAGTTACCTTATTTGCTTTTATCCATCATTAGTCAACATAAAAACAGATTCAAGTCTTTATTAATGTCTGATATTATTTTAATATTAATCATTTTAGATCATTGTAAAAGAAAAGGTTAGTTCCCTGATTTGTTCCATTGAATGTTTATTACTTTATAAAAATGCTACAATATCTTATTTATAAAGTAATATACTCATCATAGATTACACAGTGACCAGAAAAGGGAAAAGAATGACCCTAAATCGGTTAGCTTGTCATGATGTCTATTTTCTATATTGAAAACAGTTTTTATAATAATTTGGAATGTGATCTTTAAAACATAGCAATATGTTACATACCTTTTCTCTGTCAGATTATTCTCTAAATAAATAGTATTACATTTTAGAAGAAGAATCCTTTGTACAAACAAATATGAAGGGGACCTTGAATAGGCACAACAGTAGACCTAGGCCTGTTCTGGTTGAAGCAGAGGAAAATAGAGGTTTGCCTACTAGAGTTGCTTCTCACCCTCACTCCCCAAGAGCCTCGTGAAGCTCCTCTGAGGAATTGGGCCTCCATGGAGAATGTCTTAAATGTCCTTCTCCTGCATCATTTCACCTAATGATGGATTTATGATTCCATTTGACTGGATATCCACTAAATTATTTTAACAAAACCAATCACTGTTTTGGTGTAGGGTTTGAAAAATAAAAATAACAACAAAAATCATTATTGCACAGAAAAAAACGAAAGTTTAATAACCACTTTCAAAAGAAAATCTAAGTTAATGATTAAAGCATCCCTATAAATAAGCATTATTATTACTCCCATCTCTCAAATGAAGAGACTGTAGCACAGGAAGGAATATTAACTTGTTTAAGATCTCACACATCTGGTAATTAAGGGAGTCAGAATCAGGAACTAACACTGTAAATAAAATATCAATAATTTTTTTTGTACCTAAGGCCTATTTGGATATAATTTATTGTATCTTATGCAAATATCTGGATATAGAAGTCTTTCTTAATATATAAGAATATTGATTTCCAATACCCAATCTTCATGGATATTTATATAATAACACAATAGGTTATCATTACCATAAATATTTTCCAGTTTGGTAAATGAAGATGATGTATTATTATTTTATGAAGTAATCAATATAAATGGAATATATTAATATGAGAAAAATATTAAGTGAAAACACATAAAAGGAAGTATATTGTTTCACAATGTATACTATCATGTAATCTTTAGAAATGTCAAATCCAGAACTCATAAGCAATCATCTGTCAATCCCATGCACTGAACCATTAATCTTCTATGAATTTTTAAATGAATAACATTGAACATTTTACTATGTTTATTATCTAATTACATTTTAATTTTATGATTTGCTAATTTGTCTCTAGGTCATTTTTTATTTGAATTTTTGAATTCCTATTGATTGCCAATACTGCTTATGTATGAAAATTAAGTTGCGGAATATATTACAAATGTATTTTCTACTTTTCCTTTTGCATTTCAAAAGAATAATGGTTTTTTCTTCCTTTGGCATAACCATTTTAGATTTTCACCTTGTCAAACCAAGTTCTCTCTATATTCTTTAATGGTGCACCTTTGTTGTTATGATAAAATTATACAAATATGTCTCATGATTTCATTTGACTAGTTTTATGATTTAGCTTTTCACATTAAATCGTTTATATGAAATTTATTTTGATATGTAGTACATAGTAATGCCTTAATTTTAAAAATAATTTTCTATTTTTATACATTGTACTGGGTATATCATCTTCTTGCTTTTGTTCCTTTTTCAGTTTTGTCTAGTCTAGAACCAGCAATGCTTTATTTGCTATATTTTAATACTATAATCTATTATCTACTAAGGGAAGCTGTACCTAGTTAGTAATTGTTTTAAAATGTTCTTGCCCATGCTTCTCTATGTCATAATTCCAGATGAAGTTTAGAATCAATTTGTTAAATTATAAAAATTTCTCATTAGCATTTTGATTAAATATTTTATTTTATTTTTTATTATACTTTAAGTTCTGAGATACATGTGCAGAACGTGTAGGTTTGTTACATAGGTATACGTGTGTCCTGGTGATTTGCTGCCACTGATCAACCCGTAATCTACATTAGGTATTTCTCTTAATGCTATCCCTCCCCTTGGCCCCTAGCCCTAAACAGGCCCTGGTGTGTGATGTTCCCCTCCCTGTATCCCTTTGTTCTTATTGTTCAACTCCCACTTATGAGTGAGAACACGCAGTGTTTGGTTTTCTGTTCTTGTATTACTTTGCTGAAAATGATGGTTTCCAGCTTCATCAATGTTCCTGCAAAGGATACAAACTCATCCTTTTTTATGGCTGCATAGTATTCATAGTATTCCACTGTGTATCTGTGCCACATTTTCTGTATCTAGTCCAATATTGATGGGCATTTGGGTTGGTTCCAAGTCTTTGCTATTGTGAATAGTGCTGCAGTAAACATACGTGTGCATGTGTCTTTATAGTAGAGTGATTTATAATCTTTTGGGTATACACTCAGTAAAGGGATTGTCAGGTCAAATGGTATTTCTAGTTCTAGATCCTTGAGGAATCGCCACACTGTATTACACAATGTTTGAACTAATTTACACTGCTTTCAACAGTGTAAAAGCATTCCTATTTCTCCACATCCTCTCCAGCATCACTGTTTCTTGACTTTTTAATGATCACCATTCTAACTGGCATGAGATGGTATCTGATTTGTGGTTTTGATTTGCATTTCTCTAATAAGCAGTGATAATAAGCTTTTTTTCATATGTTTGTTGGCCACATAAATATCTTCTTTTGAAGTGTCTGTCTGTTCATATACTCTATCCACTTTCTGATGAGGTTGTTTGTTTGTTTTTTGTAAGTGTGTTTAAGTTCCTTGTAGATTCTGGATATTAGCCCTTTGTCAGATGGATAGATTGCAAAAATTTTCTCCCATTCTGTACGTTCCATGTTAACTCTGAAGATAGATTATTTTGCTGTGCAGAAGCTCTTTAGTTTAATTAGGTACCATTTGTCAATTTTGGTTTTCGTCGCAATTGTTTGTGATCTTTTAGTCATGAAGTCTTTGCCCATTCCTATGTCCTGAATGATATTGTCTAAGTTTTCTTTTAGGGTTTTTATGGTTTTAGGCCTTACATTTAAATCTTTAATCCATCTTGAGTTAATTTTTGTATAAGGTGTAAGGAAGGGGTCCAGTTTCATTTTTCTGCATATGGCTAGCCAGTTTTCCCAATACTACATATTAAATAGGGAATCACTTCTCCATTGCTTGTTTTTGTCAGGTTTGTCAAAGATCAGATGGTTGTAGATGTATGGTGTTATTTCTGAGTCCTCTGATCTGTTTCATTGATCTATATATCTGTTTTGATACAGTATCATGGTGTTTTGGTTACTGTACCTTATAGTATAGTTTAAAGTCAAGTAGAGTGATGCCTCCAGCTCTGTTCTTTTTGCTTAGAATTGTCTTGGCTATACAGGCTATTTTTTGGTTCCACATGAAATTTAAAGTAGTTTTTAAAAATTCTGTGAAGAAAGTCAGTGGTAGCTTGATGGGAATAGCATTGAATCTATACATTACTTTGGGCAGTATGGCCATTTCCACAATATTGATTCTTCCTGTCCGTGAACAAGGAATAGTTTTTCCATTTGTTTGTGTCCTCTCTTATTTCCTTGAGCAGTGGTTTTGTAGTTCTCCTAAACTTTAAAATAATATTTTAATCTTGGGAAAATGACAACTTTAAGTAAGGTTCACTTTGATGAATACTATCCACAAGGTACACATTTCAAAACCCTCAGAAGATGCCTGAAACTGAACCCTGTATACACTGTTTTTTTCTGTGCATACATACCTATGATAAAGTTTAACTTATTAATTAGGTACAGTAGGATACTAGAAGCAATAGTGAATAATTCCATAGAGCAACTAAAACAGTATCCTATGTACAATTTCATGGATACAAGATTTGTTCTTATTGCTGATTTTAGCAACATCAGCATATGATTTTTTCCTTGTTGAGAACTTTTACCTTTTCATTTAAATGAAGCACTAGATGGCTTCTTTTTGACATATTTGAATTGCCAGAATCACTACATTTGCACTTCAGGGTCCTTAATAAGTAAAATAGGAGTTACTTAAACACAAGCACTTTAATACCCTGGGATAGTTGATCTGATAACCTTCACAGCTACTGAGTGGCTCATGAAGAGGCAGTGTCTGCAGGTGAATCCACTAGACAAAGGGATGCATCACAATTCAAGGTGGGATGGAGCAGATGGCACAAAATGTCATCACACTTCACAGTACCATATACAATTGAAAACTTATGAATTACTTATTTCTGGAACTTTCCATTTAATGTTTTTGTTTCCAAAATACCTGGGGTTTGTTCCAGGTCCTGCCATTTGCTTCATAGAAAGCCAATGACTGAGATAAGGAGTCTGCCAAAGAAAAAGGCTTTATTCCGGTGCTGCAGCCAAGGAGATGGGAGATCAGTCTCAAATCCATCTCCCTGGCCAACTAAAATTAGAGGTTTATATGTATGGGAAAATAAGAATTCAGGAGTGGTAAGGGAATAGTCCTAATAAATTAGGGGCCTGGCATCTCATTAGATGGGATAATCTGGGAAGTTTCAGTTCTTTAATACTTTTTGAGAGGCTAGGGGTCCTTTCCTGAGGGAGGAACTCAGATAAAACAAATGTGAGTTTTAAGCTTTAAGACCAGAAGGGTCAATTTCTATGTTTATTAAAAACAAACTGTCTATGTATGGGACTACTGGGTCAGTTTTTTTAAACTACAGCTGATTATAGGTAACTGAGGAGGGACTACAGGCATACCTAAGAGATAGTACAGGTTTTGTTCCAGACCACCACAATAAAGCAGATATCACAATAAAGCAGGTTATAAAAGTTTTTGGTTTCCCAGTGTATATATGTGCATCATAATGTAGCCTATTATATGCAGTAGCATTATGTATAAAAATATATGTCTTGGGGCTTGGCACAGTGGCTCATGCCTGTAATTCCAGCACTTTGGGAGGCTGAGGTGGGCAGATCACCTGAAGTCAGGAGTTCAACACCAGCCTGGCCAGCTGGTGAAACCCCCTCCCTACAAAAATACAAAACAAACAAAAAAATTAGCCAGGCATGATGGTGGGTGCTTATATTCCCAGCTACTCCAGAGGCCGAGGCAGAAGAATCACTTGAACCCAGGAGATGGAGGTTGCAGTGAGCCCAGATAGTGCCATTGCATTCCAGCCTGGGCGACAGAGCAGAACTCCATCTCAAAAAAAATTAATAAAAAATTAAAAAAAATACACACTTTGTTTTTAAAATACTCTATTGCATTAAAATGCTAACAATCATCTGAGCCTTCAGTACCTCCTATCTTTTTTCTGGTGGAGGTGTGCCTCAATGTTTGTGGCTGCCAGCTGATCAGGCTGGTGTTTGCTAAAGGTTGAGGTGGCTGTGAAAATTTCTTAAAATAAGATAATAATGAAGCTTACCCCATTGATTGACTCTTCTTTTTGAAAAAAATACTTCTCTGTAGTATGTGATGATCTTTGGTAGTATTTACCTACATTTAGAACATCTTAAAAAATTAGAACCAATTCTCTTAAACTCCACTGCTGCTTTATCAACTAAATTTATGTACTATTCTAAGTCTTATCATTTCAACAATGTTTACGACATCTTCGCCAGAAGTAGATTTCATCTCAAGAAACCACTTTCTTTGCTTTTCCAGAAGAAACAACTTCTCGTCCATTTAAGTTTTATCATGAGATTGCAGCAGTTCAGTCACACCTTCAGGCTCCATTTCTAATTCTGGTTCCTTTGCTATTTCTACCATATCTGCAAATACTTCCTCTATTGAAGTGTTAAACCCCTCAAAGCCATACTGGAGATATGGAATCAATTTCTTCCACATTCCTGTTAATGTTGATATTTTGACATCCTTCCCTGAACCATGAGTGTTAACAGCATTGAGAATAGTGAATCATTTCCAGAAGGTTTTTAATTTACTTTGCCCAGATCCATAAATGAAATCACTATCTATGACAGTTATACCCTTATGAAATGTGTTTCTTAAACAATAAAACTTGAAATTTGAAATTACTCCTTAAACCATGGGCTATTGAATGAATGTTGTGTTAGCAGTCATGAAAACAACGTTAATCTTTTGTACATCCCCATAAGAGCTCTTCAGTAACGAGGTGCATTGTCAATGAGTTGCAATATTTTGAATGGATTTTTTTTTTTCTGAGCAGTTAGTCTCAACAGTGGCTTTAAAATATTCAATAAACCATACTGTCATCCAGGCTTTGTTATTCTATTTACAGAGAATAGGCAGAGTAGATTTAGCATAATTTTTCAAGGCTCTAGGATTTTCAGAAGGTAAATAAGCATTGTCTTCAACTTAAATTCACCAGTTGCATAGTTGCATTAACCCTTAAAAAGAAAGTCAGCACCTCTCCTTTGAAGATTTGCAGGCATTGACTCCTCTCTAGCTATGAGAGCCCCAGATGGCATTTTCTTTCAATAGAAGGCTGTTTCATCTACATGGAAAATCAGATGTTTCATGTAGCCATCTTCATCAATGTCTTAACTACATCTTCTAGGTCACCTGCAGTAGCTTCTACATCAGCACCTGGTGCTTTACCTTGCACTTCGATGTTACAGAGATGGCTTCTTTCCTTAAACCTCATGAACCAAATTGCTAGCTTCAAACTTTTCTTCTGCACCCTTCTCTCCTCTCTCAGCCTTTATAGAAGTGAAGAGAGTTAGGACCTTGCTCTAAATTAGGCTGTGGCTTAAGGGAATTTTGTGGCTGCTCTGATCTTTTATCCAGACTATTTGAACTTTCTTTGTATCAGCAATAAAACTGTTTTGCTTTCTTATCATTTATGTGTTCACTGGAGTAGCACTTCTAATTGTCTTCAAGATCATTTCCTTTGCATTTACAACTTGGCTGTTTGGCACAAGAGGCCTACCTTTCAGTCTATTTTACCTTTTAACATGCCTTCCTCTCTAAATTTAATCATTTCCAGCTTTTGATTTCAAGTGGTAGACATGTGAAATGGTTTGGCTGTGTCCCTGCCCAAATCTCATCTTGGATTCTAGTTCCTATAATCTTCACATGTCATAGGAGGGAGCCAGTGGAAGGTAACTGAATCATTGGGGGCAGTTTCCCCCATGTTGTTCTATTGATAGTGAGTGAGTTCTCATAAGATCTGATGGTTTTATAAGCGGCTCTTCACCCTTTGCTTGACATTTGTTTCTGCTCCTTGTGAAGAAGGTACCTTGCTTCTCTTTTGCCTTCTGCCATGATTTAAGTCTTCTCAGGCTTCCCCAGCCACGCTAAACCGTGAGTCAATTGAACCTCTTTCCTTTGTAAATTACCCAGTTTTGGGCTCTTCATTATAGCAGTATGAAAACACACTAATATAACATGCAAACTTTCCTTTCATTTAATCACTTGGAGGCCACTGTAGGGTTATTAAAAGACCCAATTTCAATATTGTTGTGTCTCAGAATATAGGGAGTTCTGAGGAGAGGAAAAGAAATGAGGGGACGGCTGATTGGTGGAGCCTTCAGGACACGTATTATATTTACTGAATTAGTTCACTGTCATATGTGGAAGGTTCCTAGCTCCTCAAGACAATTACAATGGTACAACCAGAGATCACTGGTCGTAGATTACCATAAGAGATATAATAGTAATAATAAAATTCAAAATATAGAAATAACTAATGAAATGTCACAGAGAAACACAAAAACAGCACGTTATTGGAGTACGAATAGATATCTATGAAGTACAATACAGTGAAGTACAATAAAACAAGCTATGCCTTCACACCAGTTGTTTTTACTTTTATCTCTCTTAGTAAAGTTAGATTTTCTATTACATATCTAATGACAATTTTTGCTAGTTTTTTATTTTTGCATCTTTTGATAGCATTTAAGACTTTTATACTTTTTTTAACAAATCACCTCACAAACTCTTATTACTTTTTTTATTCTTTCCTTTCATTCCTTTTTCTTCCTCCCTTCATTGTTTTTCACCTTCTTGTTTCTTTTCCTTCTTATACAATTTTCTGTATATACTATCAAAGGCAATGATTATTATTTGCAGTAATGCAACATGTTTCTTTTTACCTTATTACATTTCTTGAAGATTTATAGTATATATATTGATCATGGGGCCACCCTCTCCCATCTTGCCATAGTAGGGGAAAATTTGCCAACTTTACTCATAACCTTCACTGTGGGAAAACTATATAATCTTTCTTAAGGCGTGACATGTAATTTTCACAACTGAATGCAAACTATCTTTGGGTTTTCTGAAATCCTATCTTGCTTATAGTTGTAAAAATAAAAAGTAATATCTTTTCCCTTTTGAACTTTAATGGGGAATAGCAGGTAGTAAACAGTCAAAAGGAAACACAAGGCCAATAGATTGGCAAATATACAGAAAATATTAATATTGGTAAAAAAGCAGTTGGTGAAAAATTCAAAACAGGTTAATTTCTAGAACTACCTTGGTTTCCGAGTGCTAGACAAATATTAAATATTCATATTGATATCAGGCATTTCTATATTCCTTGTATACTTATTACAAATTATTCTATAATTCAATTCCTTATTTTATGATACTAACTTTGGTTTTGAAATGGATATGCTTTATTATGTTAGAGCTTTATTTTTGCTAGCTGCACACTGAGGATTTATTGGGACCTATTATGATAACTAAAAGGATTTTCTTCTTTGACCTATGTACATGATGCTAAGCTTCCAGGACATTGTATCATTATGGAAACCCTGAAACAAATTGTATTTGGTTCTAGGGCATTATTCTTTAATATGTTGCAGGAATCAATTTGACACTAATTTATTTAAGATCATTGACCTCCTATTCCTAAGTAAAATTGAGCTCTGATTTATTCCTATGCTCTGCTTTTTGGCTTTGGCAGTGTTATGCTAGTTTTGTAAAACAAATTGGAGAGATTTTCACTTCTAGCCATGATTAGGTAGCTGGCACTGTATTTGTCTTCTCACTATAGGCAAGTAGAAAACAAATTAAAAAAACAACAAATATAAACACACATTTTCTCACACCAGATCTTAGGCAATGAAGGATTGTAACTCCCGAGAGGAGGGGAAATGCCTGACATTCTCTCTGGAGAAACTTTCTGGACCTTTACACATGAAAAGTAAACACAAAGCACAATGGTTTCAGTGAGCTGAGGAAAAACATCAGAGTTTAAGAATGCTGTGAAAGCTGGAATTCGAAAGCCAGTGCCTCAATAAGAAGCTGCATAGATAAAAACTCTTTAAACCTGCATTTAAGTTTTCTTCAATCTTTTGCCAAGTATCGGAGCTCCTCCTGCTCATAAGACTATTCCAAGAAGCGCAACAAGTAACTACGAGAGATCTGTAAGCTAAAGTATTATTAGAGCTATCACATGGCTGAGAGACACTTGAGATAGCACCAAAGGAGAGATAGCTTGTTGAACACCCAGGACATTAGACAAATGACTCACAAAGGAAGAAAAAAAAAGTTACAGGACTAAACTAGTCCCATAGTAATGGCTACTCTAGACTCATGACAACAAAAATTAGAAACAAGCCTCAAAAGGACCAAGCTTATGAAAGGAACTGAATGACCTGTCTCAACAAACTTCAGCTGGGCATAGTGGCTCAGGCCTGTATTCCCAGTAATTTCAGAGGCTGAGGCGGGTGGATCACCTGAGGTCAGGAGTTTGAGACCAGCCTGACCAATATGGTGAAACATTGTCTCTACTAAAACTACAAAATTATCCAGGCATGGTAAGAGTGCATGCCTATAAATCAAGCAACTCATGACGCTAAGGCAGGAGAATCACTTGAACGCAGGAGACGGAGGTTGCAGTGAGCCAAGATCATGCCACTGTACTCCAGCCTGGGAAACAAGGGTGAAATTCTGTCTCAAAAACTAACTAACTAACTAAACAATAAATAAACCTCAACATTCATGAAGTTAGGGAACTTCTATAATTCAACAGAAAAAACTAATAACCCAGTTAAAAAATGAGGTAGGGACTTGAGCAGACATTTCCCCAAAGAAGATGTACAAGTGGCCAACAGATACATGAAAAAATGCTTAAGGTCAGTGTCACTTGTCATCAGGAATACGCAGATCAAACCCAGAATGGTTGATTAATGTTTAAAAGCAGGTACTTTTACTTCCATGAGTCATATCTTTTGCAGATGACTTTTAGATCAAAAACAAAGAACAATGAAATGTTATGATTGACCCATAGTTAAATGTTGACATTTCTACATAAAGATTGTGTAGGACATTTCCCTAAGAAAATCTTGGTACAGATAAATGTTAACTCAATTGTGGTTATTCTTCATTCTCTGTTCTACTTAATTGCTTTCAAAATGAGGAAGTGAGACATTATCTTCCTCCTCATCAAACACATCAAGCACCTACAAGGTATAAGATATTTCACATATGAGATCTAGTTTAAATTCTGATTGCAACTATGATGATTTAAAAAGACATAATGAAAGATGTCTAGTCTTTCTTAAGATTCCATTTCTCCTCTTACTGCTTTTTCTACTTTGAACTTCAGAGAGACAGACTATAAAATTATTTCAGTAATTATACTATGCAGTGAAAACTATATCTTGAGATTCTGACCTCTCATTCTTTAACATTTTTGTAACATTTCCTTGAGCAAATTGTATTGAAATGTAATGAATAGATATATTATAATATCAAAAAACCTTTTCTATATGAACTAAAAATACTTCGGTGATAGACTTATTTAGGTCATGTTAAACTTATTTCTTTTGTTATAGAGGATTAAAAATTGGAAAGTGTTTCCCAGGGACTCTCTTTTCTTGGATGAGATTTGAAATGTTATATATTTCCATATTTGTGAAATAGTTTAATAACTCTGCTTAGGGGCAAAACAGTGAGCTAAATGGTTTTATGACAATATCCAAAATTTCTCACTCTTCTTAATTACTTTTGTAATGTCAAATTTGCATATGTGAAAGATGAATTCTTGCCACCATTCGTTCAGTGTTGAGATCAATAAATGCCAATTACGGCATATATATACCTGAAAGGCATTGCATAGGCTTCAAACTAGAGTTAGTCTGCTAAAATATATAAGACTTCAAATGAGGAAATAATCACAAAATAGTCTTGGATTATGTGTTAGACACCTTTTTCTTTTTGTACCTCTTTTTAAAAAATGCTTATTTTAGTTTTGAGTGTACATATGTAGGTTTGTTATACAGGTAATGGCATGTCACAGGGGATCATTGTACAGATTGTTACCCAGGTACTAAGCCTAAGACCCAATAGATGTTAGCTATTTTGTTAAGTCAAAATCTCTTGTTTAAAGGCTTGTTTCAATTTGTAGATTTTCACAATGCAATTTAAAGTTGTTTTCTTATAACTTACAGTGATAATTCTAATATAATAATAGAAATCTGTTGGGTAAACGTTTAAAAACATTGTAATGACTTATTTAATATTTAAGAAAATAAATAATTATTTTAAATATCATTAATTTGGGCTAATTTATTCCATACTCTTCCTAAAGCAATGTCTATAAAGTAAATGAAACCAATAATTAAGTTTTATTACATATTCAATTAGTATGTGTAATTAATAACAATATTTTAAAGAAGAATACCACTTTTTGTATAATTTTAGTTATATTAACATTGTTTTTATCATTTCAGATTCTCTTTATTCATTCTGTGGATTCCAGTTACTATCTGGGGTCATATTCCTAATTTAAAACTTCCTTCTGCCCACCACCTTTTTGTTACTATTAGCAAATATGTTGCATTTCTATATGATACAGGCACAAAGATACATTTTATGATATTATTTTATTTAATTGCTTTTTAAATCAAATAAGAGAATGAAGAATAAAAATCTATGCTTATACTGTCTTTTATAATTTCATCATTACCTTTTCTGTTGCCCTTTATTTGTACAGGCACTCAAAATACAAGAGGATTTCAAAAAATTGCTGGAAAGACAGGATTAAAAGATAAAAAATATAAAATATGAACTTTATTTCTCAACATGAATTCCATCAAATGAAAGACAATTTTGTAAGTGATGATGCCAGCCATTTAGCATATCCCTAAAGAACTGAGGGTCCTGGGAGTTTAACCATACGAATGTCATCTTTTTTATGTTATTTTACTGAAGAAAATATGTACCCTTTACAGACTTTTTTTAAGATTAGAAAATCAGAAGAAATCAAATCAGAAATGTGCATTCCTAATGATTTCCCATGGAAACTTTCACAAAATTTTCTTTTTTTGATGAGAGAAAGGAGTTGGACCATGTGTAGTTTTGAAGGACTCTCTAGTGAAGATTTTCCAGACATTGTTTGCTAAAGTTTTGGCTGACTTTCTCAGAACACTCTCAAAATACGCAGATTAATAGTTATTATTCTTTGTCCATCCAGAAATTCAACAAGCAAATTGCCTTCTTTTGACTGGTATGCTTTTACTTTGACTGGATGACTTCCTTTATTTTTTATTAACTTTTATTTTTTTTAACAAATACTTTGTACTTTGTCTTCAGAATTGTGCTGATAAAGCCACATTTCACCTCCTGTTAAAATTCCTTCAAAAAATGCTTCATAATTTTGATCTCACTTGTTTATAATTTCTATTGGTGCCCTATCCTTTTCTGAAGCTGAGCTGGATACAATGATTTTGGAACCCATCAAATGGAAAATTTGCTCAACTCCAATTTTTTAATGAAAATTGTGTAATGTGAACCAATTGAGCTGTGTGTGGTATTGGCTATTTCTACTGTAAATCATTGGTTCTTTTCAATTAGGGCAAGAACAAGATGTAGTTTTTTTCTCACAAATAAAAGTGGGTGTCTGTCTGTCTTATGGGCTTTTTCTTCAATGTCTTCTTGTTGTTTCTTAAAATAAGTCATCCATTTGTAAACTGTTGATTTACTTGAGGCATTTTCTTCATAAACTTTTTGTAAAGTATCAAGGATTTCACTATTCTCCCATTTAAGCTTCATATTCATTTGATGTTTTTCTCTTGCTTCAATATGGACAAAATATATATTGCTCTGATAGGGGCTTTTTTCAAACTAATGTCTTATTATTCTCAGTGTCTCAAATTTGATCCTGTTCAGAAATATTATAGAAAGTTTGTGTGAGTTTATTTTGTGAAAAAAAATGAAATATGTGCACTGTTTTTTCATAATAGGCATTTTCATGAACTTTTTGAAGTCCTCTCATACTTAATTTTGGCCTGAAGTATTTTCTTTAATATATAAGATGGGTCAGCTAGTATCAAATTCTCTGTTTTTATCTGGAAAGTGTTTCTTTTACCTTTATTTTTGAAAGATAGTTTTGCTGGGTATAGTATTTTGGGTTGATTTTTTAAAAACGTATTAACTTTTGGGCACTTATATATGTTAACCCATTGCTTTCTAGTCTTCATAGTTTCTGATGAGAAGTAAGCTCTAAATAATTTTATTGTGGTTCCCTTGTGAGAGGTCAGTTTTCATTTATTGCTTTCAAAATTTTCTCCTTGTCTTTGGCTTTCAGCAGTTTTATTTAGATGTTTATATTTGTGAAATTGTTTGTATTTATCTTATTTAGACTTCATTGAGATTCTTGGATGTGCAGATCATTGCTTTGCAATAAATTTCTGGAGTTTTCAGCTATCGTCACTTTGAATATTTTGATCTCTTCTTTTCTCTCCTCTAGCTCTCTTAGTCCCATTATGCATAGGTTGTTGTGTTAATAGTATCCCACATCTTTCTGAATATCTGTTAATTTTTCTTTGTATTTTCTTTTTTTCTTCTTCAAATTGCATGATTCTTATTTACCTGTTTTCAGGTTCACTAATTCTGATTCCTGCCAATTCAGTTTTACAGTAGAGCCCTGTTGTGAATTTATTTCAGTTATACTTTTCAATTGTAGAATTTCAATTTGGTTTTTTAAAAAACAATTTATGTCTTTATATTCTTTGATAATTATCATTACACTTTACTCACATAATCATATTTTCCTTTATTTATTGAATATGTTTATAATGTCTGCTTGAAGTCCTTTGATGATAAATACTACATCTAGTCACTCACAGACAATTTTGTTTGTGTTTATTTTTTTCAGTTGAAGGGTCAGACTTTCTTATTTATTTGGCTATCTCACAAATTTTGTCAGAAACTGGACATTTTAGATACCATATCAACTCTAAGTACTACCTCTTCATGCTCCCCAACCTGCCATTTGTTATTTTTATTTGCTTGTTTTATTTAGGAACTCATTAGATTATTTTAGTGAAGTCTGTTTTACTCTCTCAATAAGAGGTCTTTGATGTTATTCCCATTGAGCACCCAGAGTCATTTTGGGATAATAATTGTTTTTGCAGAGTTTTCTTTAACTTTTTCACTGGCCACATCCTAATGTTGAGATCCACTAACTACTGGCTGGGTGTTCCAGGGACATAGACTCCTCTGTATACTAATACAATCAAATTAAAGTTTCCTTAAAGAAACTTCTGAAGAATAGTTATGGAGATTAGTATTTGAGATTTGGTCTGATCCCAAGATGGCAAATGAGGCAGCCAATAGTTTAGCTTTTATTTTTAGTGAATTTATAAATCTCCTTCCAATTTTCTTTCACCACAACCTCCACTACTTTTGGAGGCACCCTTAGGCTTTGATTTCTCCATATACTATTGCAAGTGGAGTTTGTTACTTTTGGAAGAGATCAGAAGCTGTTTGTTTTATGACTTTCTTCTCCCTTCCTACCTTGTAGCTTCACTACTCCCTCTACCAGGCACCAGCATTTAGCTAAATTATTGGTTCATCTCTCTGGAGCTGAGGTTAGGGACAATGGTGCATTTCTTTCTGAGTAACATCCCTGCTCTAGGAAGTAAGTGCTAGATGTAGCAGGGGAGAGAGGCAGTAGTATCAGGTGTCTTCAGCTTGCATCTGGAGAGTGGAGCCACTGCCTTATGAGCCTGGGAAATGGTCACTGGAGACTCAGAATTCTCAGAAGTGCAACGCTCAAAATAGACCTTCCTCCTACCAGTGGAAGCTGGACAGAAAAAGGGAGCCACAGCCACCTCTTACCCAGAACTATGACTCAACTGCTTGTAGGGCAGAATAAGAAAGGTTGACATCCCGACTGTCTTAGGAAGGTACCCTTCCAACTGGGAGGTGAGAGAGAGGGGGCCCTGAGTTCTTTGCTACGTCATCTACATCCACTACATGTAGTGGAGTTTCTGACTGACAGAGCTAGGACAGGGTAGGGAGGAAGCAATCTAAGTTCAAATACCATAGACTTGACTATTCATGAGTGTTAGTAGATATCCTTGAATAGATATTTCTTCATTGGCTATATGCCCTTAACACCATTCCTAGACACTTTAGCACTTTAATTGAATAAGAATTTTCACTGACTTCACTAGGAAGTGGGTCCAAAAGACTCCTCACGCAGGCATACCAAAGACCGTTCTTCAATAAATGTAGTCTCTTCTCTTTCTTTTACCTTTTTGAATAATTTTACTTTTTTGAGTAATTGCCTCTAATGTTTCATTAACTTGGTCTTCTAAAAAAAATATGGCATGAGTCATTTGTCACCGCTCATACAGTCTGTATCATTAACTCTATCTTCCTTATTTATTTGGAATTATACATTAAATGATTATATTAATTAAGAAAATCAAATAGCTTTATAAACATGAAAAATTAATGTCAGCATCATTACTAAGAAATAAATGGTTAAATGCAGTAATATCCTTGTTTTAGAGGTTCATAGAGGCAAATACATTTCTAATCAATGTTTAACAGTCTTCATCAAGCTCTCTTAGCACAGTAAAATCATTTAATATTGCTACAATAATTAGTCTTTCAAACAGCAGAATGAGCAAAAGTAGAATTGATCACTTGCCCAGATTTAGTAATGCAGCCCCAACATTTTGATTATTCTCACCAAAAACAGAAGTCACCATCATACACCCTGTTGTATAGAGCATAATAATATAAAGAGAATATCAGTTTTTGGATACTCATATTATTTGAGACAATACCATGTCAAGCGTTAGATGAAATATTTCAGCCCAAGTATACATAGAGAATCCACACAACACCCAAAAATATTTTTCTGTAGCTAAGCTAGCATGAAAAGCATGAAAATGAAATAACAATCCAGGCTGGCATTGTTAGTGCTACAGTCACTTGGATGATTATGGGCTTTTGAAAGATGGACACATTTTGACCATTTCAATCATAGAGGATATGGTCAATTGACTTGTAGAAGGGATAGAAATGAAGTTTCAGATTCACTGTTCTATTTTTACCAAAATATAGGACAAAAAAACCCATTTATGACTAATCAGGGTTTTGAGATTATTTTATGTACATTTGAGTTGCAAATAGCCTATTATCATGGAACTGATAGTATCATGGAGCTTAACTGACGCTACTTTTGCAAAATAAGGTTTTGAATTTCATATAGAAAAATGAAGTTGCAATAAAAGCAAATTCCCTAATAGTGGCCACTTCTTTCCTAAAGCAAAATGGATTTTAAAATCTCTCTTTGCTTAAACTGAACCAATGCCAATTAGTCCCAGTAGTAATAATGTAAGTTCATATTAGTTTTGAAGCTGAGGTAATTTAGAGGGAAACATCAAAAGTCCAATGGATGCTGATAATATTCTTTCACTAATGACTTAGACGTGCACTGATGACTCTCAGGGAAATGGTGCAGAGCAGTTTTGTGAATCTACAATATATCATACACAATACTTTTCAATATATCACCAACCTTCTGTTTTTTTTTTTTTCTGAGTCTTAGCATTTTTTTGCATATTACATTTTTATTCATCTGAAAAACTCTGCATCCTTTCTAAGAGATGTTTGCATCTCTTCTTTGTTATTTACAGCACCATATAACCTTTAAAAGTTGGAATAATTAACTTGAGAAATTCCTCTCTTTAGAGGCTAACAGCCTGGATTTTTACCCCCTATCATGAACAAATTAACCATCTCTTTGAAAACCAGGTAATGATTTTTTAAATGTGCAATTTAAAATTTCAAACCATATTACCATTTTCCCCCCAGAAGCTTCACTGTCAGTGACTTAGTAAAACCATCATTAATCACAAGATAAGCTACAGTCATGTGGTGATTGTAATTTGGTCCCACGGAACCAAAGACAAATGATATGGAATACTATTAGCAATGATAGCTTTAATGTAGACATTCATCATGGACTCAGGTTCACTTGATGTGACTTTGGGATAAAAACAGGAAAATTCCCTCACTATCAAAAATTCTATTACTATTAAATCATAATTTTGGCAAAACTGTACAAAATAAAAGTAGTAGAGTTCGTGATTTTTGTTTTTCACTATCAAAAAACAAAATTGCAGGGAGCTTTCAAGCACACGGTTGCAGTGCAATTAGAATAGTGAATGCTGATCAGTTGTTAACTATCTAATTGCTAATAATAGAATCTAAAGTTTTGGCAAGCTGTCTATTTATAGGAGTGGCAAGACTGCTCCAGCTCATCAGAACAGGTAGAGTGCTAACAGAAATTAAGAGACACACATGTACACACACACACAGAGTCTTTCATCAATGACATATTTTATTGGTCATAAATGTCTTTAATACATTGTATTATAATCTCTTAAAGCAACAGAATGCATTTTTTAGGAAGAGATCCTTGTTAACCTTATTAAGTACTAATCAGTGGTCATATTTAAGAAGTTATTTAGGTTTGCAAGGAGCTGCACAATTATTATTAAATACCTTCCCTGTAGAAAATCCCCAAGAAGAAATGAATGCAGAATTGAAAGTGTGATTGCAGTTCACCACTGACAATAAATATTGACTATGGCCTGCAGCCTTCTTCTAAGGAATATTTGAGTTAAGCTTTAATTCTTCATGTGAAAAAAATCAAATCTACTACAGATGCTTCTTGACTGACAACAGGATTACCTCCTGATATACTCTTTGTAAATTGAAAATATCGTAAATGGAAAGCAGTACATTTAGGCCAGGTGCAGTGGCTCATGCCTGTAATCTCAGCACTTTTGGAGGTAGAGGCAGGAGAACTGCTTGAGCCCAGGAGTTTGAGACCAACCTGGGCAACACAGTAGGATCCCTTCTTTACAAAAAATTTTAAAAAATAGATGGACATGATGGCCTGCACCTGAGGGCCCAGATACTCAGGAGGATGAAGTGGGGGGACCTCTTAAGCAGGGAAGGTCGAGGCTGCTGTGAGCCATGAACCTGCCACTGTACTGCAGCTTGGGTGACAAAGTGAGACTTCGTCTCAAAGAAAAGGAAGAAAGAATGCATTTAATGCTGGCAACACAGCAGGTAGACCCTGAGTTAGGAGGTTTCTATTTATAACTTTTTGACTTTAAAACAACACAAAAGCAATAAGCATTCAGTAGAAAGTGTAACCCCATCTTAAGTCATAAGGAGCTCCTTTATTTATATGGGATCATATTCACAATAAATGTATCGAAGTTAAAAGTTTTTACGTTGAACCATCCTAAATAGAGGACCATCTGTAGGTTAGGAATAAATTCAGACAATGCCATTGCATTCTTTCTTATGGTATTTTATTTCATTTATTCTGAATACTTCTGCCATCTGGGCCTACCTGTGTAGCTTCTTCAACTGCACCTGCTTCTGCCTCTATACACTTAGTTATTTTCTTCCCAGTGTTCTTTAGTTGAATTACTCTACTATGCTCTACACTCTCAACAATTAAAGCTAATCCTGTGGCCTACATGAAATAAATCTGCTAATAAACCATAAAAGATATCTGTAATATCTCCGAAGTCCAAAATAATATCTGGCTCACCAAATCTTCTGGTCTTTGACATTTGGATTCAACAGAAGAAATAAAAATGATGCTAATACTTTATTTTCTTAAATATTTTAAAATTTGTATATTTTATGATTCACAAAGTATCTCAATGTTTCCATTGTATTGGTGCTGCATATCTGCATATAATATTTCTGTTTAATTTTCTATGGACCTACTTATATTGGATTTGGTATAATTTTATCTTTGTTTTGCCTGCTGATTTCTTTGGTTGAATGGAATAGTCCTTTTTTTTTTTTTTTTTTTTTTTTTTCAGACAATGTCTCACTCTGTTACGTAGGCTGGGGTGCAATGGTGCAATCATACTGAGAGACTGTATTGTCTTCCCAGGTCCACAAGAGGGCGTGGTTTCAAAGGCAAAAACTTCCCGGTACCATAACCGTACCTATGCCTCCATCTGGGAGCTTAAAGATCTTTGTTTGACTTTCGCACGCAGGAAAAAAATCAAAGCTCAATCCCCCTAGCGGAAGTTTAAAGGAACTTCTTTCATAGGACAGAAAACTTGAAGAGGGCGGGAATTACTCCCAGGTTAAAAGTCCTCTTCCCCCACATCAGGGCAGATCCCATTTCTGGATCCCCTTCCATGACATCGTGGAAGCTGCTCTCTCCCTATCTCTTTCTCCTTTTTCTAACTCTCTGTCTAAATAAATCACTTTCTGCAAAACTCTTTGGGGTTGGATATTTACTTAATTGCTCACCAAACCCAGTGGGGTCCTCCCTCCCATGCTTGGGTGAGTGTGGGACCAAAAGCCTGGAAGAACACATCCTAGTGGGGAAGCTGAGCCTCCCCACACCTCAGAACCCAGTCTCAATACCTTAAGTAACTTCAAATTGCGGGGCTCAGGCAGTCCTCCCCACTCAGTCTCCTTAGCAGCTAGGATCTTCTCTCTACAAAATATTCAAAAGGTACTTGATCTTGAACTACTGGCCTCAAGAGATCCTCCTACCTTGTCCTCCCAAAGTGTTGGGATTACAGATGTGAGCCACTGTGTCTGACCTGGAGAGAACATTCTTTAGTTCTTGGGAGCTCTGAAGGATAAATGCTACATTTTCTTCAATATGTATTTTGAAATTGGCTCCATGATCAATTCTCAACATCATGAAAAGACTGTTTCAAACACCTACACTTAAGAAAAATGCATCTTTTATAAATTGAAAGTTGAAACTTTCCATGGCAAAAGAAACTTTAATTGAAGGTATCTAATTTGGAATTTGCTTGTAGAATCTTTTATACTGCCACAGGAGTATAAAAGATTAGCTCCTACAATCCACAGGTTTCTCCTTATAATTGCAACAAATCGTCTGACTGCAGAGTGATTGCAGACATGCTAGATTTCAGATTTTATTAATTTTAACAAAATATTTACTTTGTACAAAAGATGTTTCTGGGCACTGTATTACCTTGTTTTGCTAGAGCTGCCACAAAGGAGTACCACCAATTGAGTAGCTTAAAAAACAGAAATTTACGTTTCACAGTTCTCAAGGCTAGAAGTTCAGGATTAGGGTACAAGCAACGTTGGTTTCTACTGAGAGCTGCTCTCCTTGGCTGCCTTCTCTCTATGTCTTCACATAGTCTTTGGTCTGTGTGTGCACATCCTATTGTCTCTGCGTGCACACACACACCCCTTTGTGTCTTTCTGTGTGTCTCAATTTCCTCTTCTTTTAAGGACACCATCAAATTGGGTTAAGGTCCACCTTAATGGCCTCATTTTAACCTAATCACCCCTTTAAAGATTCTATCTCCCAATACAGAATTGAAATGCTTGGGACCAGAAGTGTTGCAGATTTCTGATTTCAGATTTTAGAATATTTTCATATACACAATGAGATATCTTAAGAATGAGACCCAACTAAATATAGAATCATTTGTATTTCATAAACACCATATACACATTACCTAAAGATAATTTTGAACAGTATTTTACCTAATTTTGCACAGAAAACAAAGTTTTGATTGCATTTTACTGACACCATCACATAAGGTGAGGTGTAGCATTTTCCACTTGTGGCATCAAGTCAGCCTTCAAAAAGGTTCAGATTTTGGAGCATTTTGGGTTTCAGAGATTCAGATTAGAGATGCATAACCTGTACAGTGACATTCTGAGGTGCTGAGGGAAGGGGCGTCAACATATGAGTTTTGCCGGGATGCAATTAACCCCATGACAGGCACCTACAACGTGGCAATGGGAATTTAGCTCTGAATGAAGTAGACAAAAGCTTTGCCATCCTGGAGTTTATATCATTGTACTTAATGTGTCTAAATTTTCAATTTCCTCATCTGCACAACAACTCAGATTCTTGCTGTGATTATGTTAATAATGGCAGAGAGCAATTAAGATAGTTCCTGGTCCACAGCAAGTCTCAATAAATCATCATGAGAATTGTAACAATAAAACATGGTGATAAGCATGGGCAGGTTAGATTGAGGAAATCTTCACACTCCCTCTCCCTGGATTTGAAATGAGTTAGTCGCCTTTAGGCAATGACACCATTGCTGCCCAAGTGCTTTATGCATAGGGCATAATACATTATTTCACAAAGTCTTACTAAATTATTTGACTTCATCACTACAATTACAAGGGTCATTATGCTTCTGTAAATGATATGAGGATATTTTATCTCTTAAATTCTTTTCAGTTTGCTCTTAAAGAGGGACGTAAGTTTCTAGTTCTTTATCTCTACTTCATTATGCTTAGGTCCAAAGTAAAATGGAACAACCGCCTGTGGTTAACTCTGTTGCAAATTCCTGAGAAATACGTGTTCAATATTGTAATATCATCTCAGTTGAAACAATTCCTTTAACATTGATTCCTTTGGTGACAAACAAGTTCTTTCTTAAGAGCCTTTTCCCTTCTTCTTTGTGTACATTCATTTATTCAACAATTATATATTTTCTGCCTGTTATATAAAGGCAACAATCCCATGCTGGGGATACAAAAGTAACAAAACAGACAAAAGTCTCTGATTTCATGTAGCTTCCAATTAAGTGTTGATTGGTAGTTTTTCTGTGAAAAATACACTATTCATTCACAACTCTCTACTTCTAAGCAGCATCAACCATCACCGTAATTTAGAAAGCACGGTGACCTCAATTGCAAAGTATAATGGCATATTTACTCTTTTAGTACAAACTTTTATCCTCAAATCAAAATTTAAAATAAGCACTATTGCAAATATAATTTTTTTTGTCCAGAATCATCTTGCTTTAGATATTTGAACATGATAAAATTCCTTGAATTTACTTTTAGGCAATTATCCAATCACTTTATGCTAAATCAGCGCAAGTGTATCTCTTAAATATCACTGAATTCCTATTTCCACTTAAGCCACTCCCTTTTATCTTAGCTTAGTTGTCATTTTGCTCTGAAATTAATGCAAGTTTTAAGCCTTGATCTATTATACACATTGCAAAAAGATACTTTTCTGTTTCAAAATTGTCAATTGGCTTTCACCTTTAACAACCCCTTACATCCTACTCTAGGTTCAACAAGATACAGCTTCTTTCAGTTCCTGAAGCAAGGCAATCTGTAATCTCAATACTCAATCTTGTTTTAAACAAAAGATTCCACTAGAACTCATGGGGAGAATGTTTTCTCTTTCCAACTTTTTTGTAGTACTGGTTTCTGCATGTCTGTTTCACACACTGCGCTCACTACCTGGAGAGCTAATAAAGGGAGGGATTATGCTACATTCATCTTTGTATTCTCAGTTGCTAGAATAGTTTCTTCTTCCTCCCACTTGTTTTATTTAAATAACTTTTTCCAGTGATATTTTGCATATCATATTATTCATTCTTTTCAACTGTACAAATCAATAAATTTTAGTAAGTATGTGAAGTTGTGAAACTGATAGCAACAGGAGACAAATTCCTAGGTAGGCAGGGAAGGGTCCTTCGTAAAACTAGACCTTTAAGCCAAGCACAGTTTAAAAGCCAGAGAGGAGGCTTTTAAAGGAGGAGGAGCATCACATGCTGGAGGCAGCTGGCAGGGGTAGGGGAGAGACACTGGGGGGTGGGGAGGGGGATGAGGACAGAGGGGAGGGTGGGGAGGGATAACATGGGAGAAGTGCCAGATATAGCATGTACCTAAAGTAAAATAATTTTTTTTAAAAAGCCAGAAAACCAAGCTGCCAGTCCCAGACAGAGTCTGTAACCAGAGTGAAAACTATCCCTACCCCCATCTTACCCACTCTCTCGATTGATTCCTTCTGAAGGATGCCTTTTAACCAATTGAATAGTGCTTTTTCCAAGACCCACCCATGGGCCAGTCAGCACACATTATCCCATTCTAAGCCAATAAAAACATCAGATTCAGACTTACAGATGGCTACCCATTTTCAGGTCACTCTCATTGCTGAGATCTTTTTATCTGTTTCTCAATAAAATGTCACTGTGTCTTATTCACTCTTAGGTGTTGAAGTACCATATTCCTCTTGGTCACTGGACAAGAACCCAGAGCTTGCTGCACTGCAGGAGTTAAAGACCTATAATGCTTCTATGCCCCTGCTCACCAAGTGACGGGTGAGAAGTACAAGAGCTGTAACACTCCCCGAACCGAACCTGCTTGCTGACCAACGGGCGAGAAGCCACTGGGCGCCACTCCCTGCAGCTCACTGAGCTATAGGAGTGAAAAAGCCACACACAAAAAAAACCACAATTAATCCATTTTTAGACTACTTTTATCACTGTAATACGATTCCTTGGGCACACACACTGTTTATCCTTCTTTCCTGCCCCCATTCTGGGCAACCTTGATCTACCTGCTGTCTTTATAGCTTTGTCTTTTCTGAATATTTCATTAAAAATGAATTATGCAATATATGATGTCTTATGTCAGGTATTTTCATGGAACATGTTTGGTGACTTTCACTGAAATTTTTCTGAAGTTCATTATGGTGTAGCATGCTATGTATCCATGGTTTGTTCCCATATTTTACTGAGTAACAGAATACACACACACACACACACATACACACACACACCCCATTATATATAATGGAATATACATATAATATTATATATATAGTGGAATATACATGTAATATTAATATATAATAGAACATACTATTGTAGGTAATATGACATATACAATACACAATTATATATAATATTATAATATATAATATAGATACATTATTACAATATATATTATTATAGATAATATGTAATCTTATAATATATCTATATATTATATTATATATTACATGTAATATATTATTGTATTATTACATATGTTGTCAGAATTATTACAATATAATATATTATATATAATATACAATATAATATAATATGATACAAAATGTAATATATAGAGAGAAGTCTTCTGGTTAACAGTAGCCTATTTGTTGTTCAGATTTTTGGGAGCCAAAAGTTATGCACAGATATTTGAATGCATGAGGTTTAGGTACCTCTAAACCCCACTTTGTTCAAGAGTCTATTCTATTTTCCGGCTGCCTTCTGGACTTTGTGGTGTCAGATGAGTCAGCTGTTGATCTTACAGGGAGCCCCTGAACATCACAAGTTGTTTTTCTCTTGATATTCAAGCTTTTCTCTTTGACTTTCATCAGGTTAACTAAGATGTATCCAAATTGAGATCCCCTGAAAGGGATGTCTACATGGAGTCTTTGAGATTCTCGAATGTGTAGATTAAATGTTTTCATTAAATTTGGGGACACTCTTGCCATAATTTCTTCAAATTTTTTTTTCTGTTGATTTACCATCATTCTCTTCTTCTAGTTCTTTCTTTCTTCTTATATTAGTATGTTAGATGATTTTTGTATTAGTTTGTTTTGTGCATCTATAACAGAATACTTGAGACTGGGAAATTTAGGAAATTTAAGATAAAGGGGAATTTATTGGCTCATTGTTCTGGAGTCTGGCGAATCTAATGTCAGTGCACTTACATCTGGCAAGGGCTTTCCTGTTGTGATATAAAATGACAGATCACATGGTGGAAGGACAAAGAAAGAGAGGAAAGTGGGGCTGAACTCACCCTTTTATAATGAACCCACTTCTATATGAACATTCATGAGGCAAGCCCTCATGGCCTAATCACCTCCTAAGGTTCTACCTCTCAATACTGTTACAATGGAAATTATATTTCAGCATAAATTTGAGAAGCAAAAAGCATCACAAGCGTATTCTACACATCTATGAAACTCTTAACTTTTTCTTAATTATTTGTTCTGTTTCTCTGTATATATCATCTCCATTGACCTATGCTCAAATTTAGTACTTTTGTTTTTCTGCTAACTGAAATCTGTTGTTGAGTTCCTCTAGCAAGTTCAGTTTTCTCTAGAATTTTTTTTTCTTTTCAGTTGTTGTAATCTTCAATCCCCAAATTTCTATTTAGTTCTTTATCCTTATTTCACTGATAATAATCATGTTAATCCCTTTTTCCATATTCTCTACTTGATGAAACATCATTTTCATACTTTCCTTCAATTCTATATAGTTTCACTTAATTGAATATCTTGAGAAAAATAAGACCCAGCTATATGTTGTCTATAAAAAATCCACTTTAAATTTAAAGCTAATGACGGCTCAAAATTAAAGGAAGCAAGTAAGATTGATTATACTCTTAGTACCCAAAAGAAGCTGCATAACTATATTAATTTCAAGTTTTGAAATTTTCATTTCATTTTTATATTTTATTTTATATTTCATTTTCTTTGTCTTCAGACAAAGAACAGCATAATGTGAAAGGAGGGGCACTACATACTGATGAGTCTTTTCCTCCAGAAGACATAATAAACCTTAATGTGTCTGCACATAACAACAGAACACTAAAATACATGGGGGGAAAACCGACAGAGCTGTGTGGGAAAATAAACAAATCTAGAATAATAATTTGTTATTTTAACACACCTCTCTCAAATGAATTGATAGATCAAGCAGGCAAAAATTAATAGGGATGTGGATAAACTTAATAGCACAAATTAATCAACTTTGTCTAATTGACATTTATAGAATACTTCATCTTACAACAGGAGAAGGCCCATTCTTTTCAGGCTCATTTGGAATATTCATCAGTATAGATCAGCAGTCTCCAAACTTTTTGGCAGCAGGGACCAGCTTTGTGGAACACAATTTTTTTTTCTCAGACTGGGGATGTGATGACAGTGGTGGTTTCAGGATGAAACTGTTCCACCTCAGCTCATCAAGCATTAGCTAGATTCCCATAAACAGCATGCAACCTAGATCCCTTGAATGTGCAGTTCACAGTAAGGTTCATGCTCCTATGAAAACCTAATGCCACCACTGATCCGACAGGAGGCGGCACTCTGGTGGTAATGTGAGTGATGGGGAGTGGCTGTATACACCGATGAAGCACTGCTTGCTTGCCTGCCGCTCACCTCCTGCTGTCACCAGGCTAAGGTCCATAGTGTAAGGGTTGGAGACTCCTGGTATAAGCCATATTTCAGGTTATGAAACACACCTTAAAAAATTAGAACTTTGAATTTCTATAAAATATGTTCTCAGGTCATAAAGCAATTGAAGTAGTAATTAATAACTTAACGAAAGAAAGAAAATTCCTTAGTATTTGAAAGCAAAAAATACACCTGTAAACAGCACATAGATCAAAATGAGGTTTCAAGAGAAATAAAAGTGATTTGAACCAAACAAAAATACATGTTACTAAATATTGTAGGATGCAGCAAAATCAATGCTTAGAGGAAAATGCATAGCATTAAATGAATATATTAAACAAAAGAAAGGCTTAAAATCAATAGCTTAAGCTTCTACCTTAGGAATGTAGAGGAAGAATAGCAGACTGATTGTACAACAAGTAAAAGCCATTAAATAATAAATATTGGAGCTGAAATCAACCAATTCACAAGAAGAAAACAAAACAGAAAAATCAATGACATAAAAAGATTTTTTTAAAAGATGGATAAAATCGGTAAACATCTAGCTGAATTAATGAAGAAAAAAACAAAGAAGACACAAAATATCAGTGTCAGAAATGAAAATGGAAATAACACACTCCAACTGATCTCATACAAGTGGAATTTCTTCTGTGAATCATTATCCAAACAAGCGATATTTATTTCAGGTATCCACAGTTGACTCAATTTAAAAATACAAACAATACATTAACTCCACTATATCTACAGGCTGATGGAATCACATATGATCACTTCAATTGACTCACAAAAAGGAACACCCACTGACAAAATCCAAAACCCATGTAGGATAAAAATTTTTGGCCAGTTGGTAATAGAGTGGAACTTCTTTGAATTAATAATGAACATCTACAAAATACTATAGATAAAAATATAGTTAATGATGATGTTACCATAGCAACAGAGGTTTGGTCTAGGTCCTGCTGTTTGTTGCACAGAAAGCCAGTGACTGAGACAATGAGTAACACCAACAAAGAAGGCCTTAATTGGTTGTTGTAGCTGAAGATATGGAGCCTCAGTCTCAAATCCATTTCTCTGACCTACTAAACCTAGGGGTTTTTATACTAGGGAAAAAATATAATGATATGTAGGAAAACAGAAACTAGGGAGGGTCAAGGAAGCAATCATGATGAATAAGGGGTCCAGCATTTCATTGTCTGAATGTGGAGTTTTGGTGAGTTTCAACATCATTTTTTCATACAAAAAAATTAACTGGGCATGGTGGTGCACACCTGTAGTCCTAGCTACACAGGAGGCTGAGACAGGAGAATTGCTTGAACCCTGGAGGCAGAGATCGCAGTGAGCCAAGATTGTGCCACTGCACTACAGACTGCATGACAGGGCAAGACTCCGTCTTAAAAAAAAAAAAAAAAAAGAAAGAAAGAAAGAAAAGAAAAGCACAAATAAAAACAATGAGGTGGCATCACATACCTATTAGGATATCTGAAATAAAGAGAAAAAGGCAATACCAACTGCTAGCGAGGCTGAGTAGGAACAGGATGTGGGCATGTGTAGCATTCATTGCTGGTGGGGTACAAAATGGCATAGTTATTTTGAAGAGAATTTGATAATTTCTTTCAAAACTGAGCATAGTCTTATCACAGAAATTACACTCCTAGGTAGTAATCTAACAGATTTGAAAATGTATGTGCACACAAAAATTGCACATATGCGTAGGTGTTTATGGCAGCATTATTCATAATTGCCAAACCTGGAAGCACCCAAAATAGCTTTTAATAGATAAATTAAAACAAACTGTGGCAACCCATATACCAGAGTGCTATCCAGCAATAAAAAGGAGAATCATCAAGAGACACAAAAGCATGGATGGATCTTAAATGCATGTCGAGGAGTAGAAGAAGTCAATCTTTTGAAAAGGTTACAATTTCATTCATATGACATTCTGGAAAAGACGAAACTGTAGAGAAGATACACAACTTGGTGGTTTCTATTAAATTTTTGGCCAGATTTTTGTCTACCGTAACTGCATTCACTATTTGGGTTATTGCAATGTCACCAACAAATTACCATTGTTTTCAGTAATGTCCTGGGGAAAGGATTTTTGTTCATTGGTTTTTGACTGTTTTGCAGAGCTGAACCCCAAACTAAATACTTACAAAGCCCTGGGAATAAAGAGTTTTTTCAGAAAATCTTTTGTCTTGTCGTACTCTAGGCTGAGAATAGGGTTTTCAACAAAGCTCCAAATGGGAGCTTGGCTGTGCGTGGACTAGCTTTTATACCTACCATGCTTCTGATGTGGGCAGTAAGGCAGGATGGGTATATCCCCAAGTTAAAATGTTACTACTATACTATTCTGACTGAGGTTCAGTAGTATTTCTTGAATGGGTGCTTTCCATTCATTCTGTGAATTGAATTAATTTCCACAGTTCTGATATGTTTGCTTTTTATTATTTTGCCATCATTTCTTTGCCTTTGGGGGTTCAGCAGTTTTATTCAGGTCTTAATTTTCCCATTCCAGAAGACAATGTCTAACAAGCATAGATCTTGCTCTCAATGCATGCATCTCCCAGCTGGAGTAGAATGATGAACACAGATGGGGAGTATTGGTACAGTAAATTGAAGTCAGAATCTGTGGAAGTGGGAGGTAAGTGCCGGTATTAAATATTCAGATTTTGTCCTGTAAGTAAGGGAAAATCCTTCAATATTTAGAACTGAAGGAGTAAACTGGAAATAATATTTGTGAATAAGTATTCTGGAAATTGTAGATGAATTATTGAAGAATATTTTGATAAAGGAAGGGAAGTTGAGAGGCTTTGAAAATATCTAGAAGCAAGCTAAACATGCCATGAGTTATTTGGACCAATAGAAATGTCAGAAATTGCAATGAACTTTTATTTTTTTAAGGAATATGATGGAATTTTAAGATTGGCTAATATGTGAGGCAGATAAAAGGCTAAAATCAGAAATGCTTTAAGTTTTAAAATTTGAATGGCTGGAGAAATTAATTCATTGATAGAAAAAAGAGATTAGTGTTAGAAGGAGGAAAATTTGTTACATTGTTTGAATTTAAACATTGATGGGCTATACAAATAACTTTATTTTTTTTTAATTGAAGACAGGTAAACAGAATTCAGTTTAGAGGTTAGAGTTTGCTAATATTGATTTGTAAATAAATAAGAAATTTCAGATGAGTACATTTTTAAAAAGAGATATGGTACTTACAGAGAAGTACCTTATAACATACAAAAAATACAGTTTTGACGGTGGAAATAGAGTTTGGGAGGCACAGATGTGGACTATTTGCTGAGTGCTAACAAAAGTGTAACAATTTATTGGAAGGATGCTATTTAGAACTTGTCTAATTAATTCTGTTTGTTAAAAACAAATAACAATTGAATAATCAAAATGGGAGAAAGGGGTAGAAAAGATGCCACACAACTTTTAAAACTTAAGCATTTTTCAAAGCACTCGAGTGTTATCTTTGACTGGATCCTGGACAGAAAGGACATGAATGCCAAAATCTGTGAAATCCAAATAATGTCTTAAGTTTAGTTAATAACTGTAATAAGGAAAATAATCTTATTGTTATCTCTTGCTAGTAGGGAATCACTTATCTGCTGCAGAGAATTAGGGCACAAGTAGAACCTCGAGGATGAGACAATGAACAATTTAGTGTCAACGAACAATTTAGTGTCAACAACTTTAGGAAAAGAGTTTCCTTTGAGTTCTCCTATTATTTTATTTTATTGTAGGTAGAGATGTGACATGTAGGGAAGGAAGAATTGAAGTTACTTCAGCTCTGAAGAATCAGCTAAAATGTTTATTTCATCAGGCATGGTAAAGGTTTTGATAGGCCTCTGGAGAATGAAGCAGTCACTTTATGTTATATTTTTTGGCAGTAGCACTGCATTTACATGGAACATAAGTTACTAATTTTACTAGGAATGGCAGTAGTGTTTTTGATGTTATCATTAGATCTATAACTAGAATCAAAACATATAATTATAAACATACTTGTTTTGAATCTATTTTTTTTCAGAATAATAAATATGAATTATTTTTATTCACATTCAACTTGCTGTCAGTTGACTGTGTTCATAATTTTTTATTAAAATATCTATGTTTTCTAAGTTTATCGTCTTATTATAGATAACACTTTTTTGCATGCAATGAAACAAGCTACTGAAAAAACAAGCTACTGAAAAGCTATTCCCAAATTCTGAATAATGTAATTCAATATAGACTCTCAGTTCTGTTACATCATTGCTGTATTAGTCTGTTCTCACACTGCTAATAAAGACATACTAAAGACTGGGTAATTTATAAAAGAAAGAGGTTTCATGGATTCACAATTCCACATGGCTGGGGAGGCCTCAACAATCATGGCAGAAGGCAAAGGCGAAGCAAAGACATGTCTTACAGGACAGCAACCAAGAGAATGTGTACAGGTGAACTGCTCTTCATAAAACCATCAGATTCACTGTCATGTGAACAGCTTGAGAAAATCTGCCCTTTTGATTCAATTACTTGCCACTGGGTCCCTCCCATAACACATGGGGATTATGGGAGCTACAATTCTAGATAAGAATTGGGTGGGAACACAGCTAAACCACATCAGTCACCATTGTATTTTATATTTTAGGTAATAATATTGTCAATAATATTGATATCAAATTAAAAATACATATCAAATATTCTCTTCCCCTTATTACATTATCTGAAGATCTATCTCACATAGGTCATAATCTTCCTTCATCATGGCCTTCATTTTTCCCAAATAGGGAAATAGTGAATACGGTTGGTCTCATTTCATTTGATTATATTTGTAGTTTACTGTCATCTCAACTTCCCTTTCAAATACATCTTTACAAATTATTGGCTTTAAAAGTAACTATAATAACATCATCACTGAAATTTTTTGTTACTTAAATGCAATATGATGAACAAAACACAGGTTCTTAAATACATTTTTGTTGTTGTTTTTAAATTCTTGAGATGCAATTTCTGGATTTTGCATTTTTACAATTTGCTAAATGTGCAGCACAAAAATAGTCTGTTTCTGTGAAGAGAACCTCTGCCAAGAACTTTTTGTTTTATCTTTATGATGAATGCAGATTCTCCATTAAAAAGCATATTTTTCATTTAAAATGTTGAATAAGATGATACTTAAAATAATTCAGTTGACTAAAATGGGATGCTAAGGGGAAGAAAAGCACACACACGAGAGAGTATTTTCTGGTTCTATAATGGTTTCATTTGATTATAAAATATAACTGTTAATCACTTAATATATAGAAAGCTAAATCAGTCTTGGCATTCATGTTGTTTTGAGCAATGCTTCTTTCTTCATAAATTCAAAGTAATATCAAATACACTTTTGCGGTAACATTGTTACATATTAAGTTAACACAGCTTTACTTTTAGTGAATGAAAAAAATCCTTAGTAGTATGACTTAATTTTCTTCCTGCTACTAGTATACAATGTTCTTATTTCAGTCCACTTACTGCTTGTCTTAAAAGATGGCAATTGTAAACTTAGGGTATAATTCCATTAAAGAGGATAGTATAAATTCTCTAAATATTTGTTTCATATTTAACCATAACTTTCTCATTTCATCATCTATCTAGCTCTTCTACTGAAGCGTTTTTGGTCTTCTACTCATTAAAGAAAACTTTTCCATAAAACCAAAAGCATAACTCCTCCCTAAAATTGTTTATTTCTTCAAAAACATATATTGTATACCTAAGGCATTCAATTTATTAATAAGGAACCTAGTGATAGGGTTGTTTAATGAGTGTAAAATGCACTTTCAGCTTCAAACCAATCGGATATTGTTGTGGCATAAATGTGTTCCCCTAAAATTCATACATTAAAATCCTAATCCCCATGATGGTATTAGAAAGTGGGCTTTGGGGAGGTGATTAGGTCATAGGGACATAGCCTTCATAAATGGGATTAATGCCTTTATAAAAGAGGCCTTATAGAGACTCCCTGTTCTTTCTACATGTGACGATATAGATAGAGGGTACTCTTTATTAACCGAAAAGTGGGCCCATGGCACACAAAGTCTGTGTTAATCTTGGACTTCCGAGCCTTTAGAAATTTTGTTTGTTTATAAGGCAGCCAGTTTATGGTACTTTTATGGGAGCCCAGATGGATGGAGACAGAGCTGTATAGCCAGGATCAGTATTTTTTATAGCATGATGCATGGATGAGCCTCATTTAGGACTACCTAGAGGTATTTGTTTAAAATGATTGCTATGGCCTTAAGCTCGGCTTAATAAATCATAATACATAAATTTAAAACCACTGCTGAGCATACCATTGCTTGTAGAAAAGTGTGAGAGCCAGTGACTTAGAAGGGAAAATGATAGATAGTAGATCATCTATATTTAAATCATTTTTCTAATCACAAGCCATTTATAATAGATTTGATAATAATTTGTAAAGAAACGTCATAGAAAACTAGTCCTGCTACATTCAAGCACCTCTGCAAATTCCCCATACAACTAATAGTTAATTCCTAGTGCTAATCCTGTTTCATTAAAATATTCTTAATGAAATTTGGTTGCATATTATTATTGAAATGGTTCTCAAAATATCTCTATTAAATTACTTTCTTTTTGGAAGTATTTTAAAAGAGCAATGATTTTTTTTGTCATCATACTAACCATCATGACCTGTTTTATATAACGTAGAGTGTTTTTAAAAAATAAATTATGTTTTCCTGTCTTCACCCAAATCCATCAGCCAGGAGGAGGCACTTAATTTGCAAGGTCTAGTGGAAAATACGTATGTGCAACTACTTGTTCATTATTTATTATTCATTTCAAAGTGATGGTATCAGAGCATTAGTAGAACCACAGGGCCCTGTAAGACTGCACAGATTTGTAATCCATTCAATTGTCCTTGCCAATAGAATATTCATGTGGGCCGGGCGCGGTGGCTCACCCCTGTAATCCCAGCACTTTGGGAGGCCGAAGTGGGTGGATCATGAGGTCAAGAGATCAAGACCATCCTGGTCAACATGGTGAAACCCCGTCTCTACAAAAAATACAAAAAATTAGCTGGGCATGTGGCTCGTGCCTGTAATCCCAGCTACTCAGGAGGCTGAGGCAGGATAATTGCCTGAACCCAGGAGGCGGAGGTTGCGGTGGGCCGAGTTCGTGCCATTACACTCTAGCCTGGGTAACAAAAGCGAAACTCCTTCTCAAAAAAAAAGAAGAAAGAATTTTCATGTGACTTCCACTAGTGAATGACCAAAACATGGTTTAGAAAAAGAAAAAAAAAAATCAAGACTAAATCAAGGCTTCTTAACAAATAAGATATTTGTATATTACTTATGTTATCTCCCAAAAAATTTAAACAAAAATAAGATTTTTTTATTTTTTATTTTTTATTTTATTTATTTATTTTTTGAGACGGAGTATCATTCTGTTGCCCAGGCTGTAGTGCAGTGGTGCGATCTCGGCTCACTGCAACCTCTGCCTCTCGGGTTCAAGCGATTCTCCTCACTCAGCCTCCTGAGAAGCTAGGACTACAGGCACTACCACCATGCCCAGCACATTTTTGTATTTTGAGTTGAGACATTTGTTTCACCATGGTTGGCCAGGATGGTCTCAATCTCCTGACCTTATGATCCACCCACGTCGGCTTCCCAAAGTGCTGGGATTACAGGCACGATCTTAAATTATATAATCTTAAATTATATAAAGAAAGTCTTAAGTTATATAATGCTGCCTTCAGATTGTATTAATTTTACTTATTTATTTTTCCATTGAAAAATACTTATATTTAGAATGAGCCCGCTGGACTCAGTGTAAATGATCCCAGTTTTATAGGTCAATTCCTTGAAGAAAGTCACTTATGACAATTGTCAATCAATTACTTATTTTAACATGAATTATCTATTTTTCAACCTCTTTTTATTCAACTTCAAACTTGTTCTGACCAAATGAATCTAGACTTGTAGAATACTGTTCCTATATGATAAATATGTAATTTGGCAGAAAATAGAAATAGTTGATACCCAGGTAGGTCTTTGGCTTCCAGTTAAGATAGAGCTAAACATCTCACATCCAATGTTCAATCTGTTAATAAAAACAGACCAAAAATATGCAAAACAGCAATACTAATGCCATACAGCCAAATAAAATGGTATTTAACACAGTTTCCTGATATTTTCTTATGTTGCTATCATAAACACATTTTTTAAGTTCCACTGTTTTTAAATACACACTCCTCTCACATGTTCCACATGGAGACATTTAAATAATGATGTAGTATGGGTAAAATAGAATAACCTTTAAGATCTCTGCCAGCTGGCACTGAAATGAACCTTCAAAATCATTGTTTTCCCTTCTCTGAAGGACTCCCTAAGGATTACATTGAAAACAATTCTGTCTTGCTGTCTAACGTACTTCATGCATCAACTCTAACCTACAGTGACACAGAAGAA
This sequence comes from Sapajus apella, assembly GCF_009761245.1. Taxonomy (NCBI): domain Eukaryota; kingdom Metazoa; phylum Chordata; class Mammalia; order Primates; family Cebidae; genus Sapajus; species Sapajus apella. Next base: position 9,386,228 of record NW_022436946.1, on the reverse strand, counting down.
TTCCTGCGGTGTGTTACCCTGAATGATCCACAATGAACATTCAGAAGACAATTTTAACATTTGTGTTCTACATATATAATATGTATGTTGGGATCAAGATTTTATTGATGTTTATCAATGCATGCTATAGTGGATAATAGCTTGGGAAAAATATGTCTGGTATACCTGAATATATGACTGCATATAATTTTATTAGTAGTTCAAACGGTTACATTATTAAGTTAAATTATTATATGAAGAAGAAAAAACCTTAAACTGGCATTTACTTTACCATATAAAGTATTATGGTTTAGAGAGAAAAAGGAAAGCATGCTGTGATGTTTAAAGTATTCTACTCAAATCATTTCTTGTCTTTTGCTTTGGATTCTCAAATTGATGTTTTCCTTGTCAGTATGTTTTTACAGCAATATTTTATCTGCTACTATCTCATAGATTAGCCTTCATTCTATAGATAAGTGACACTAAAATGCTTTACGTTATGCATATTTTTAAAACAATGTACTTGAGCATTTATAAGAAAAATTGAAAATTTTTCTTTATAAATTTAAACAGCTGTAAAGATGCTATTTCTAGCATATTAAAACCGATTTTATCTCCAAACAAAATTGTTACATTAATTTTTAAAATGTAGCCAATTAAATCTAAATGCCAAAGTGTTTTTTTAGCTACCATCATCCATTTATACACATCCTGAATGGCTGCCTCTCTACCAGACAGGACACTTACATTGTATCTTTTCTTCTTATTTTTCTACTTAAATTAACTCACAATGACTTTATCCAGAATAATATGTAATATCATTTAAAATGATAATTGATTACCCAAGCATGTAAAAGAATAATCTTCAAAGATCAATTTCCTGTGACCATAAGTTTAAGAGGGTTAAATTTCTTTCAATTTTTAATTTCAGTAGCTTTTTGTTACATGGATAATAAGTGGTATTCTGAGATTTTAGTTCACCCCATTACCCCAGGAATATATGATGTACTCTCTCTCTCTCTCTGTATATATATATATTATATATATATATATATATATTATCCCTTACCTTGCCTCCCACCCTCTCCTTTCTGAGTCTCCAAAGTCCATTGTATCACTTGGCATGTCTTTGTGAATTCATAGTTTAGCTCCTACTTATAAGTGAGAATATACAGCATTTGGGGTTTCCATTCCTGACTTCACTTAGAGTAATAGAGTTTAGTACCATCCAAGTTGCTGCAAAAAACCATTATTTTGTTTATTTTTATGACTGAGTAGTATTCCATGGGGCATGTATACCACATTTTCTTTATCTGCTTATTGGTTCATGGACACTTAGGTTGGTTCTATATCTTTGCAATTGTGAATTGGGCTACAATAAACATATGTGAGCCCATGTCTTCTTCATATAATAATTTCTTTTCCTTTGGGTAGATAGTAGTGAGACTGTTGGATTGAATGGTAGACCTCTGTATTAGTTTGTTTTCCTGCTGCTGATAAAGACATACCCAGGACTGGGCAATTTACAAAAGACAGAAATTTAATACACTCACAGTTCCACATGGCTTGGGAGGCCTCACAATCATGGCAAAAGGTAAAATTCACATCTCACATGGCGGCAGACAAGAGAACAGAATGTGTGCCGAGAAAAAGAGGTTTTCCCTTATAAATACAACAGATCTTGTGAGACTTATTCACTACAGAAGCGTGTGGGGAAAGCCATCCCTGTAATTCAACTATCTCCCGCAGGGTCCCTCCCACAATGTGAGGGAATTATAGGAGCTACAATTCAAGATGAAATTTGGGTGGGGAAGTAGCCAAACCATATCAACCTACTTTTAATTCTTTAAGGAATCTCCATACTGCTCTCTGTAGAGGCTGTACTAATTTACATTCCCACCAGCAGTGTATGAGTTGCCCTTTCACCATATTTATGCCAAAATCTGTTGCTTTTTGATTTTTTTAATAATGGCCATTCTTGCAAGAATAAAGTTGTATCTCATTGTGGTTTTAATTTGCATTGTCCTGGTAATTAGTGATGTTCAGCATTTTTTTAATGTTTGTTGGACATTTGTGTATCTTCTTTTGAGAAATGTCTATTCATGTTATTTGCCCACTTTTTGATGCGACTGTTTGTTTTATTCTTGTTGATTTGTTTGAGTTCCTAGTAGATCCTAGATACTAGTCCTTTGGCAGACGCATAGTTTGCAAATATTTTCTCCCATTCTGTGGGCTGTCTGTTTAACCAGATGACTATTTACTTTGCTATGAAAAAGATTTTTAATTTAATGAGGCCCAATTATTTATTTTTATTTCTGTTGCATTTTCTTTTGGGGTCTTAGCCATGAATTTTTTGCCTAGGCCAATATCCAGAAGAGACATTTCAAGGTTATCTTCTAGAATTTTGATGATTTTGGGTCTTAGATTTAAGTCTTTGATCCTTCTAGAGTTTATTTTTTATAAGGTGAGAGATAGGGATCTAGTTTCATTCTTTTACATGAGACTAGCCAGTTTTCACAGCAACATTTATTAAATAGGTGTCCTTTCCCTAATTTATGTTTTTGTATGTTTTGCTGAAGATCAGTTGGTTTTGAGTATTTGGCTTTACTTCTGGGTTCTCTATTCTTGTTCCATTGGGCTATGCGCCTACTTTTATATCAGTACCATGCTGTTTTGGTAATTATAGCCTTATAGTATAACTTAAAGTCGAGTAATGTGATGCTTCCAGATTTATTCTTTTGGCTTAAATGGCTTAGGTTATTTGAGCTCTTTTTTGGTTCCATATGAATTTTAAGATAGTACTTCTAATTCTGTAAAAAATAATGTTGCTCTTTCAAGGGGAATTGCATTGAATCTGTAGATTGCTCTGGGCAGTAAAGTCCTTTTCACAATATTGATTCTTTCAGTTCATGAGTATGAGACACGTTTAAATTTGTCTGTGTTATCTGTGATTTCTTTCAGTGGTGTTTTGTAATTCTCATTGTAGAGATCTTTCACTTTCTTGGTCAAATATTCCTAGGTATTGCATTTATTTGTCACGTTATAAAGAGATTGAGTTCTTGACTGAATTCTCAGCTTGGTTGTTATTGGTGTAAATTAATTTTGTAATTTGAGACTTTCTGACTTAATTTGTCAAACATGGGAATCTTCAGAAGAGTCTTCAGTGTTTTCTAGGTATACAATCATATCATGGGTGAACAATAATAGTTTGACTTCCTCTTTTCCAATTTGGATAAACGGTTAAAATTTCTGCTGATTATCATGACAATTAGAATTACTATAAATTGATTAAAACATAATTAGTATATTACAATCTCTGATAATGTTTTGTTACACTGTTTTTAAAATAGTTACTGTAAAGTTTTTGTTATAATGCATCCATGCATTCATTGAAATTTACTTATTTTTCAAGTAAGAAATGTTCAGCATTATTTCTGTTACTATTTTTTACATTGAGCATAAGCACACACAGACATATATATATGCACACACATGTGTTATATATTTATATAATTGTTACACCAATTGTACCAGTGTCACTGCTGTAACCTCCTCATTCTGGATTTTGTAAAAAATGATATAATGTAGATTTAGCAGAAATTATTTTTAATGATCTATCAGTTAACAAGCTCATGTTTTCAAGTGAAGACACCATCAGACTTGAAAGAGAGTACTTTTTGTTGACAAATGTCATACATAAATATTCCACTGACCTTCAAACTTTCTCTGACCTCTCAGACTTGGTTATTTTATCTACTCTTCTACATCATTGCATTGCTTTATCTTTATCAATATATATGTCATCTAATAAATGATCTGTCTTCTTGTTTAAATATTAAACTTCTTAAATGCAAGGACGGTGTCTTATTTGTATACTTCAAATGAATAAAATCATGAATTAATGCAAGCCTATTTTACTACACACATTTACAAAAGCTCCTAAGTGACATACAAAGTATTTTAATGCCATAACACCCTTGAAGTTGTTCATTTCTTTTGAAAATGAAGCTAGTTATTTAGCATTAAAATGTGCCGTATCTATTCTTGATTACATGCTGCTAAATTGAGATATATAGCTTTGAATTTTAGAGGTCATTTATTTGTAATGGCTTCTGATTTTAATTGAAAAGCAACATTACACAAATTTATTAGATAACAGCATGTTGTTGTGATTAAGACAATAGATCCTAAGGTCAGACAGATTTTCTGCCACTGACTATCTGTGTAAGCTTGGGCAAATTACTTAATCTATGTTTCAGTTTCTTCATCTATAAACTGGCAATAATAGTGGCACCCACCACATCAGGTTGTTTTAAATATTAAAGGAGATAATAAAAATTAAGTCATTAACTTGTGTCTGCCTGGCAGATTGTAAGTCTTTAGTAAATGTCTTTGTCAGGTTGGGCTGCCATAACGAAATAGCACAGATGGTAGCTTAAACAACAGACGTTTATTTCTTATAGTTCTGGAGGCTGGAAAATCCTAGATGAAGGGGCCAGAAGATTCATTTCCTGGTAAGGGCCCTCTTCCTGGCTTGCATACTTTGTCTCATTGTTTCTGTATCTTCACCTGGTGGAAAAAGAAAGAGAAAACTCTTCCTCTTAAAAGGACATTAATTCCATTAGGAGAGTCCGGCCCTCAAGACTTCTCAAAGGCCCCACCCCAAAACACAATTACATTGGGGATTAGGGCTCCAACATGTGGCCTTGAGGGGAAAACAAACATTCGGTCCACAACAGTAAATAATACATACTCTACTGTTATTATATTGACTATTACCACCACGATCACCACCATATCTAATGTGAATAGTGCTTCGTTTTACCTCATGTGTACGGCCAACCCTGTAAGCACAAACAAACCCAGCAGAAGATAATGTAATTGTGGCTAGAAAGGTAAAAAGAAAAGTAATAAAATTCTCCATACAGTGTATATGGTAAATGATAGCACCAAATAGCAATATAATTCATGAGAGCATCTACTGTAAAAGGCAGGTTCAGTGACTGAAAAATTGAGCAAGGCAATGAGATGGGGCAAAAGGTGAATCTTGAAATAAAACCTCGCAGTTAACACCTGGCCTATTCTCTATGCAATCACAGCCTTTGAAATCTTAGTGCAACTTTGCACTAATGTTGTAATAACAATATTGTCTTTGTAGGGCTAACGGACTCTTGGGAAAGCACTAAAGATAAACTTCTGTCTCCTTTTTTCCCCCTTCATTCTCTTTTTTCTGTTTTTAAAGTAAATGTGACTTATGAAGGCAGATTTGTGAGGTTGACCCCGAGGGTTGTGCATGTGCACATGTGTGGCAGGGGCTAATAGAGCATTATATCAACAACTAAGGGCTCAGTTCCATTTCTGCCTCCTCATTTGAGATTCATCACTTGTTTATTACTGAAAAATGAGCTCAAAGAAGTTGAAATACATATAAGTTCTATGATCTCCATTAGAGCAGGGAATTTATTTTATCCCTGGCTATATCCTTAAAACCTGGAAGAATAGGTGGCACATATGAAGCATTCAATACATTTCTCTTGATTTAATAATAACATACATTTTATTTGTGTGTTTTACACGTACCTTGCCAGGCTTTTAAATGACCTAATTTATGAGATGAGGAGCTATGTCCAGAACTAAGTATGAAAATATCTCTAAGTAATCAATCAAAGCATTCATTGATTTACTCATTCTCATCCATTTATTAGTCACTTACAATGATAATGCCACAGCTTTTGTGCATAATTACCATATTTTTCAGTTATTCACAAAAATAACCTTTTTATCATAGGAATAAATGGTCTATAGCTCAAACTAAATTATGTCTGATGAATTGCAACAGGTAGAAAAAGAACATTTAATTTTGAATATTCAATCTTCCTCCATTATTCTTAAAAGGGATTCATTACAGTCTGAATTAAATTGGTTGGCAATAATATTATTATCAGTGCATATGCATTCTTTTTAAAGAGCATCGTGTAGGTTCACTTGATGCATGGAAAGAGCCTATGATGTCTATTTTTTTGATTTAAGAAAGGCCTGGGTCCTTCCAGGAAAGATAGAAATTTAATGACAAGTAGGTAAATTTGCCTCTACTTCTGGGTTCTAGGTCAATTCATTTTTTAAAATATAATTTTAATTCACTTTATTTTTAATTGATAAATACAATTTTATATATTCATAGGGTACATAGTGATGTTTTCATATATATAACACACGGTTATCAAATCAGGATAATGGGCATATCCCTCATCTCAGAAATTTATCATTTCCTTGAGTTGCAAACATTAACTATCCTCCTAGCTATTTGAAGCCACATAATATATTATTGTTAACCATTGTTAGTTAACTATAGTCAGCTCTTTTTAAATAATCCTTTATGTAGTTTGAACATACACTAGAACATTAGCTGTACATTGTTTTAAGAAAAATCAAGATATTCACCTCTTAGGGAAATAATCATTACTTAGTTTTTAAAATTTTATGACAAATAATTTAAATGTAGTCAAGAAGAGATTTTAAAAAAAGTCTTGAATTATCAACAGCACCCCTCTCCAACCCCAGCAGCTGCACCATGGTGCACAGGGTGTCTCTGGGTGCTGGGGAGGGAGAACACAGCAAGTGTGAGGCACTGAACTCAGTGTTGTCCTGTTAGAGTAAAAAGGAAATCTGGTCCAAACTCAAACTTGGCTGATGCCTGCCCTAGACAGAAGGGAATCACTGATTCCAGCATTCCAAAGTTGAGTGCTTGCAAACCTCACCACCAAGGGCTACTGCAATCTGTGTCTCCAAGTAAACTTGAAAGGCAGTCTAGGTCATAAGGACTGCAACTCTTAGGCAAGTCCTAGTGCAGAACTAGGCCCAGAAACAGTGGTTAAGGGGGCACATGACATACTGAGATACCAGCTTGGGCAGCCGTGGGTATGCTGACATCACCTCTTCTCTAACCCCAGGCTACACAGCTCAAGGCTCTAAAAGATATCCCTTCATTCTGCTTGAGCAGAGGAGAGGGAAGAGAAAAGAGAATTTTGTCTTGCATCTAGGATACCGGCCTAGCCACAGCAGGATAGGGGACTGGTCAGAGTAGTCACAGATGACATTTCTAAAACACCCTAGGCCAGAAGGAAACCCATGGCCTTGAAGGAAAGAACCCAGTCATGGCAGCATTTATCACCTGCTAACTGAAGAACCCTTTGACCCTGAATAACCGGAAGCAATAACCAGGTACTACATCAAGAACTGTATTAGAGTTCTTATAGGGACAGAACTAATAGGATATATGTACACATGAAAGGGAGTTTTTTAAGAGAATTGACTCATACATTCATAACATAAAGTCCCAAATCTGCAAGATGAGGAGCAAGAAAGGCAGTGATGGATTAGTCTGAGTCCCAAAACCTCAAAAGTAGAGAAGCTGACAATGCAGCGGCGAGTCAGTGCAGCTTCATTCTGTGGCCAAAGGACTGAGAGGCCCTGGCAAACTACTGGTGTAAGTCCAAGAGTCCAACCGAAGACTCTGAAGTCTGATGTTCCATGACAGGAATCATCCAGTATGGGAGAAAGATGAAGGCAGGGAGACTCAGCACTTTTGCTCTTACATCTTCTCCTGCCTGCTTTATTCTAGCCATAAGGGCAACTGAGGGACCCAGTGGGAGGTAATTGAATTATAAGGGCGGGATTTCCACTTGGTTTTCTTGTGATAGTAAATAAATTTCATGAGATCTGATGGTTTTATAAAGAGCAGTTCCCCTGCACATGCTCTTTTGCTTGCCACCATATAAGACATGACTTTACTCCTCTTGTAACTTCTCCCATGACTGTGAGGCCTCCCAGCCATGAGAGCTGTGAGTCCATTAAGCCTCTTTATCTTTATACATTACCCAGTCTTGGGTATGTCTTTATTAACAGTGTGAGGAAGGAAGGACAAGTACAGTAAATTGGTACCTCAGAGAGTGGGGCCCTGCTGTAAAGATACCCCAAAATGTGGAAGTAACTTTGCAACTAGGTAATAGGCAAAGGTTGGAACACTTCGGAGGATCAGAAGAAGATAGGAAAATGTAGGAAAGTTTGGAAGTTTCTAGAGACTTGGAGGCCCCAGACAAACACAAAGATGTCAGAAAGTTTGGAGCTTCCTAGAGACTTGTTGAATAGTTTGACCAAAATGCTGATAGTGATATGGACAACAAAGTCCAGGCTAAGGCGGTCTCAGATAGAGATGAGGAACTCATTGGGAACTGAAGCAAAGGTGATTCTCGCTATGCTTTAGTGAAGAGACTGGCAGCATTTTGCCCCTACCCTCAACATCTGTGGAAGTCTGAACTTGAGAGAGATGATTTAGAGTATCTGGTGGCAGATATTTCTAAACAGTAAAGTGTTCAAGAGGTGACTTGGGTGCCCCTAAAATTATTCAGTTTCATTCTTTCAAAAATACATGGTTTGAAATTTGAACTTATGTTTAAAAGGGAGCAGAGCATAAAACTTCAAAAAATTTGTAGCCTAATGATGCAATAGAAAAGAAAAACTGATTTTCTGAGGAGAAATTCAAGTCTGCTGCAGAAATTTGCATAAGTAATGAGGAACCAAATGTTAATCACCAAGACAATGAAGAAAATGTCCCCAGGGCATTTCAGAGGTCTTCACAGCAGCTCCTCCCATCACAGGCCTGGAGGCCTAGGAGGAACAAATGGTTACCTGGGCCAGGCCCAGGCCTTGGTGCTTTGTGCAGTCTTGGGACTTGGTGAGCTGCATTCCAGCTGTTGCTAAAAGGGGCCAACATATGAAATTTGAGAAGCTCTGCCTAGATTTCAGAAGATGTACATAAATGCCTAGTTATCAGGCACAGAGTTGTGCTGCAGGGACAGAGCCCTCATGGAGAACCTCTGCTAGGGCAGGGCAGAAGAAAAATGTGAGATTCAAGAACCCACACAGGGTCCCTATTGGCACACTGCCTAGTGGAGCTGTGAGAAGACAGCCACCATCCTTCAGACACCAGAATGGTAGATCCACTGACAGCTTGCACTATACACCTGGGAAAGCCACAGACACTCAAAGTCAGCTCATGAAAGCAGCCAGGAGGGGAGCTGTACCCTAAAAAGACACAAGGTTGGAGCTGCCAAAGACCATGGGAATCCACCTCTTGCATCAGTGTGCTGCATGTAAAACATGGAGTCAAAGAAGATTTCAGAGCTTTAAGATTTGACTGTCCCATTGAATTTCAGAATTTTATGGGGCCTGTAGTCCCTTTGTTTTGGCCAATTTCTCCCATTTGTAATGTGTTTATTTACCCAATGACTGCACCCCCTTTGCATCTAGGAAGTAACTAATTTGCTTTTGATTTTACAGGCTCAAGGGCAGAAGGGACTTGCCCTGTCTCAGATGAGACTTTGGACTGCAGACTTTTGAGTTAATGCAGAAATGATTCAAGACTTTGGGGGACTATGATCATTTTGAAATGTGAGAAAAAGAAATTTGGGTGGGCCCTGGGGTAAAATGATATGGTTTGGCTGTGTCCCAACTCAAATCTCATCTTAAATTATAGCTCCCATAATCCCCACATGTCGTGAGAGGGGCCCAGTGGGAGGTAATTGAATCGTGGGGATGAATTTTTCCCTTGCTATTCTTGTGATAGTGAATATGTCTCTGAGGTCTCATGGTTTATAAAGGGCAGCTCCCCTGTACAACCTCTGTTGCCTGCCACCATGTAATATGTGTCTTTGCTCCCCTTTCACCTTTTGTCATAATTGTGAGGCCTCCCAGCCACGTGGAACTGTGAGTCCATTAAACCTCTTTTTCTTTATAAGTTACCCAGTTTTGGGTATGTTTTTATTGGCAGCATGAGGACAAACTAATACAGCTTCTAAAGATTTTTACATCAGTCCCTGTCTCTTGGGTGGCACTTCTGGACCCATTTGGGGTTGGGGGATCTTGCCATTCTGAATGGAAGGACACAAGCATGTTCTTTGCCTCCTGCTGATTGTAGAGTTGCAATGACTGGGTGAATATAGGCAGTAGCCAGGGAGTGGTTACAGCAGGCCTTAGGTGAGACCCAGCACTATGTTGGTTTCAGGTCATAGTAGTGGTGATCACAGGGGTGCTTGTGTCACTCCACTCCCAGTTTTAGGTGGCTCAGACAATGAGGGAAATGCTGTATGTGTCAGATAAAGTAAGAAACAGAGCAAGCGTGTCTGTCTAGGATTTTTCCAGATCTAGTTCAAGACCATCAAGGCAGTACCTCTAAGAGTCTGCAAGAACAAGAGTATAACTTGGCTATGATGCCTCCTAAAGACAACAAAGCTTAGTTCAGAACATCCAAGTCTTTTCAAATATATGGAAAGCCTCCCAAGAAGGAGGACTGCAAATAAGCCCAGACCAAAAAAACTACAATAAGTACCTTACTCCTTAATTTCCAGAAACTGAAGAACATCTATTAGTATCAACACAATTCAAGAAAACATGACCTCACCAAATGGAAAAAATAAGGCACCAGAGACCAATCCTGGAGAACAGAAATATGTGTCCTTTCAGACAGAAAATTTTAAATAGCAGTGTTGAGGAAACTCAAATAATTCAAGATCACATAGAAGGAATTCGGAGCTCTATCAGATAATTTTAACAAAGAGTTTGAAATAGTTAAAAAGAACCAAACAGAAATTCTAGAGCTAAAAATGCAATTAGCATACTGAATAATGCATCAAAGTCCTTTAATAGCAGACTTTATCAAGCAGAAGAAATAATTAGTGAGCTCCAAGACAGGCTATTTAAAAATATACAGTCAGAAGAGACAAAAGAAAAACGAATAGAAAACAATGAAACTCACATACAACATTCAGAAAACAGCCTCAAAAGTGCTAAGAGTTACTGACCTTAAAGAGCAAATAAAGAGATAGGAATAGTAAGTTTATTCAAAGGGATAATAACAGAGAATTTCTCAAACCTGGAGAAAGATATCAATATGCAAGTACAAGAAGGCTATAGAATATTAAGCAGATTTAACCCAAAAAAAGAACACCTTGAGACCCTTAATCAAACTCCCAAAGGTCAAGGATAAAGAAAGGATCTTAAAAGCACCAAGAGAAAAGAAACAAATACATATAATGAAGCTTCAATATGTTTGGCAGTAGACTTTTCACTGGAAATCTTACAGGCCAGGAAAAAGTGGTATGATATATTTAAAGTGCTGAAGAAAAATAACTTTTACCATAGACTAGTACATACAGAGAAAATATTATTCAAACGTTAAGGACAAATAATAGCTTTCCTAGACAAACAAAAACTGAGGAATTTCATCAGTGCTAAGCCTTTCCTACAAGAAGTGTAAAAAATAGTCTTTAAATAAGAAAGAAAATAACATTAATGAACAATAAATATTCACCTGAATGTTCAAAACTCACTGGTAATGGTGAGTACACAGAAAAACACAGAATATTATAACACTGTAACTGTAGTGTGTAAACTACTCTTATCCTGATTAAAAAGACTAAATGATGAACCAATCAAAAATAATAACTACAATAACTTTCAAGACATAACCAATGCAATAAGACATAAATAGTAACAATAAAAAGTTAAAAAGTGGAGGGAACAAAGTTAAGGTGTAGAGTGTCTATTAAGTTTCTTTTAGTAAATTTCTTTGTTTATGCAAATAGTGTTAAGTTGTTATCAAATTGAAATAATTGGTTATAGGATAGCATTTGTAGGCCTCAGGGTGCCCTCAAACTAAAACACATACAGTGAATACACAAAAAATAAAAAGCAAGAATCTAAATCATATACTGAGAAAAATCACCTTCATTAGAAGAAAGTGGGAAGGAAAGAAAGAAGGAAAAGAAGACCATAAGACAACCACAAACCAAATAACAAAATGGCAGGTATAAGTCTTTACTTTTCAATAGCAACATTAAATGTAAATGGTCTAAACTCTTCAATCAAAAGACACAGATTGGCTGAGTGAATTAAAAAAAAAAAACAAGATCTATTTACCTGGTGCCTACAAGAAACATACTTTACATCCAAAGACACACTTAGACTGAAAATAAAGGGATGGAAAAAGATATTCCATGCCAATGGAAACTGAGAAAGAGCTGGAGTCTCTATAACTATATCACAAAAAAATAAATTTCCCTACAAAAACTATAAGAAGAAGCAAAGAATGTCACCATATATTGATTAAGGCAACAATTCAGCAAGAAAATATAAGTTTTAAATATATGTGAACCCAACACTGAAGCACCCATATATATATAGAAAGTATTATTAGAGCTAAAGAGGAAGGCCCCAATGCAGTAATAGCTGGAGACTTCAATACTCAGTTTCAGCATTGAACAGTTCTTACATACGGAAAAACAACAAAGAAACATTGTACATACTTTGCACTATAGACCAAATGGATCTGGTAGATACTTACAAAACAGTTTATCCAATAACTGCAGAATACGCATTATTTTTCTCAGTACATGGATCATTTTCAAGGACAGACTGTATGTTAAGTCACAAAACAAGTCTTAAAACATTCCAAAATTGAAATAATGTCAAGCATTTTCTCTGACCACAATTGAATAAAACTAGATATTAATAACAGGGAATTTTGGAAGCTACACAATTATAGGGAAATTAAACAATATACTCCTGAATGACCAGAGCGTTAATAAAGAAATTAAAAATTTCTTGAAACAAATGATAATAAAACTGAAAGCACCAAAATTTATGGAATACAGCATAAGCACTACTAAGGGGGAAGTATAGCTATAAATACCTATTTTTAAAAAAAAGGAGAACAAACTTCAAATGATCTAACTAACAATGCTTCTTTAAAAACTAGATAAGCTCCAGCAAACCAAACTCAAGATTAGTAGAATAAAAGAACGAAGAGCAGAACAGAAATAAATTAAATTTAAATATGTATACATGATCAATGAAACAAAAAAATTGGTTTTTTGAAAAAAGAAATTAATGAAACTTTGGTCAGACTACAATAAAAGAGAGAAGACACAAATAAATAAGATCAGAACTGACTGAAAAAGAAGACCCTACAACTGATACTATAAAAATCCAAAGGATCCTTAGTGGCTACTATGAATAACTACATGCCAATACATTTGAAAGTCTAGTAAAAATGGATAAATTCCCAGGTACATGCAACTTACCAAGACTGAACCAGAAGGAAATCCAAAACCTGAATAGGCCAACCAACAAGGAACAGTATCGAAGCTGTAATAAAAAGTCTCCCACTAAAGAAAAGCCAGAGACCTAATGGCTTCAGTGATTAATATTACAAAACATCTAAAGAAGAATTAGTACCAATTTTGCTCAAACTATTCCTAAAAGTAGAGAAGGAGGGAATACTCCCAAACTCATTCTATGAGGCTAGTACTACCCTAATATCAAAATCGAAAAAGACACATCCAAGAAAGAAAGCTACAGACTACTATCATTGATAAACATGGTTCCAAAAATTCAGAGGAAAATGCTAGCAAATAAAATGCAATATATTAGAACGACCATTCATCATGACTAAGTGGGATTTATCCCTGGGATGCAAAGATAGTTCAACATACATAAATCAATCAATGTGATATGTCAGTAAAATGATGGATAAAAACCATATGATGATTTCAATTGATGCTGAGCAAGCATTTGATAAAATCCAATCTCCTTCTAATAAAAAACCTTAAAAAACTGGGGATAGAACAAATGTACCTCAACATAATATAAACCATATACAAAAGACCCACAGCTAGTATCATACTGTATTAAGAAAAATGGAAAGCTTTTCCTCTGAGTTCTGGAACACAACAAGGATTCCCATTGTCACCTCTGTTATTCAGCATACCACTAGAAGTCCTAGCTAAAGAAATCAGAAAAGAGAAAAATATAAAGTACACCCAAATTGGAAACAAATAAATCAAATTTTCCTTGGTTGCAGATGATATGGCTATGTATTGGGAAAGCTCTAAAGACTCCACAGGAAAACTCTTAAAAGTGATAAATTTAGTAAAGTTACAGAATATAAAATAAACAGAAAAATTGGTAGCCTTTCTATAAGCCAACAGCAAACAATTTGATAAATAAATCAAGAATAAAAGCCCATTTACAATAGCTACAAATAAAATACTTAAGAGTAAACTTTACCAAAGAAGCGAAAGATCTTTACAATGAAAATATAAAACATTAAAGTAAGAAATTGAAGAGGACAGAAAAAAATGGAAAAGTATTTTGTATTTATGGATTAGAAGAATCAATATTGTTAAAATGTCCATAATACCCAAAGCAAAGTTATATTACTGATTTCTAGATATATGATTTTTTGATATAACATTGCAAACATTTTATTCAAGTGAGCAACTTGTATTGTCACTCTTTTAATTGTCAGTCTTCCTCAACAAAAGTGCTAAGTTTAATTATGCAATCCAATTTATCACTCTTTAAAAAAAAAAAAAACAACAAAGTTAGTGCTTTTGTGCCCTAGTTGTTAATCTTGGCCTACCCCAAGGTTATGAAGATATTTTTCTATGTTTTATTCTAGCAATTTTATTGTTCTACTTTCATCATAGGTCTATGATCCACCTTTAATTAATTTTTGTAAATGGTATAAAATAAATGGTCAAGTTTTAATTTTTTCCCACATGACTATCTAATTGACCCAGCACCATTTATTAGAAAGCCCACCAACTTGCTGTCACTGAATTCTACGGCACCCTTGAAATGAATATATGATCATATATTAGTCAGTCATTTTCTGGATTACCTATCTTTCCCATTGATCAAATAATTTATCAGTATGCCAATAACATAATGCTTTAATGACCGAAACTTTATAGTAATTATTGATATCTGGGTAATTCAATTTCTTCAGCTTTGTTCTTCTTCAAGATGGTCTTAAATAATGTAGGTATATTGCATCCCTATATGAATTTTGCAAGAAATTTGTGAATTTATATACATGCACATGCATGCATCCAAACAGATGCCTCTTTGGAATAAATACAATTATAGACATAAAATGAAGCTTTTAAAGCTGGTGCAAAAAATTTAATACCATCCTCTTGAAAACAAAAGCATTCACCAACATTTTGGTGTATATTCCTTTACATGATTAGTTTTGATCAGTAGAGCACCAGACACATTTTTACTGTTTCCTTTTATCTATAAAAGTCCTTTAACAATATCTGACTTATTCCTCAAAATCTATTTCAAGATAATGAATTTTCTTATCTTTAAGCATGTTTAATTAATTTGTTAAATTATTATGTGTTACATATACAATAAATATCAAGTATAAATGGTGTGGATTTAATGTTTTGAAAAGTAATAGATATATTTATGATTTTTTGATGGCCAGGGAAACTTTAAACACAGTAGAGAGAGGAAATTAATTCTATTGAATTTCTCTGTGTGTTTTTGTTTAAATACATTGACTTGCATGTGAAATAGTTTAAATGATACAAGTTAAATCTATTATTATCCGTCTAAACAATGAGATACCAAGGAAATTATAGAAAAGTTTGTTATAATGTGATTTCACATGTTTAAGACAAAAGGATACATGCAGGTAAACATTACCCACAGTTATCTATAAGATGTCAAAGGGGAAGATTACAGGCAGTTGAATTATCTCACTCTCTACTTTACATACTTTAGTGTTGCTTGAGATTACATTGTATTGTTTTGGTTTTATTAAGAGTAATATAACACATTTGTAAGGATGTCTTTACAAAGATGCAGTTACTATCTCTCAGTATGAAAAAATATGCAGGTACTGAAATTGTTTCTTATAAGAGTGATTGTGAAATCCTTCAGGGATAATATGTATTTTGTCTTTGTTTCCTAAGGCCTAGCCCAGTATCTGAACAAAATTAGGTATTAAAAAATTGATGATCTTAATGCAGAGAGGGGTATGTTATATTATTTTTGTGCAGTCTATTATGTTAATTGTAGAATAACAGAATTTCTATGACTTTATAGCCAACCTTAGATATTATGTTCTTAGATTATTTAGCATTGAATACTCGTTAAAATTAAATATGATATCCTAACTAATAGCTCTTAGGTAAAATATGGAACAAAAATTTGTTGAAATACTATGGCATGTTTTTTAAACACTGTCCATTCTCACATTTATGTAATCAACTCATCAATTCACTGACCACCTTATATCCTGTATCCTAAAGTTAACTGAATGACTTTGGCTTCAAAAGGAAGCAGAGCAAAGTAAAATTTGAGGGATAGTGTTCACTGGCTTTAGACAAATTAGTGAAGATATAGGAACAAGATGAAGGGTGTAAATTAAATCCAAAAGAAATGCAGGTCATTGGGAGTCTGGTTCACTGTTGACAGACTCTTGAAGTTATTTTTCTATTATCATGGAAAAACCTAGAGTGATACTGGCACAAGTGTCATTGGGTGATCTAGTGATTCCCATCAAGATATAAAGCGTAAAATGCATTAATTACTCCACTGGTATAGTTTGGGTAGTGACTTCTTAACCCAACTTCCAGAGGTGGTGTTTCCTTGTGGAAACTCCGTGTTGAATATTGCTCTAGTTGTTTACTAGAAGTTGGTGCTTTGATACCAATGAGAAATATGGAAGAAAAGTCATACTATAACAATTTGTATATTACTAAGGCCTTAGTGATTTTTGAAAATATTCTTGATGCACATTTTTTCTCTTGCAACTATGGCATGGTTCATAGCCTCAAAGTTAATGCTTTATTGTTGATGATTAATACTGATTTTACTATATTTTCTTAAGATTTGCGTTACCATCTTACACAGTACTAAAGCATTATTGCAGTTTATGCAAAAATTGTGTTTTCTTGTTTCTGGGAATCTTATTGAGGAAATTACATAGTCCCATGGGCAGATAATTTTCCTTATATTGAAAAGAATTAACTTTTTTTTCATTTACGTTAATGTAGCTGGGTTAATTTGTAGCACATTGGTGGAAAAAGCCACAGCAGGACGCTTTTGGCTCTTACTGAGATATGTAAATTACAGTAATAATCTTTGCATTAAAAGTCATAAGATAAACTTAATGGGTCCAGTCCCACAGTTCTTATTCTGAACACCCTCACCAAAAAGGAGAAAGAATTTTATGAATAAAACTAGAAATGTTCAACTAAATTTAGTAAGACTTTTTCCATAGCTTGTATTTTCAATTACTCTTGGAACTCTCCTTTGAAAACACAATGGAAAGATTCAAAATACTCTGACCTTTTCCTGACCTGAGGTTTTGTCTCACTATTAGTAGGAGTTTTAACTGAATAAATATCATATGTATATAAATATAATAAACTAGAAGTCTATTTCTCCTTAACAAAATATAAGAGACATACATGGCCTTATGTACTATGGGAGTGAATGGATGCTTAAGTAGCAATGTTTTTTCCCTTACAGATTTCCACCCTCTCTGAAATTCTCAATACCCATGGGGGTTCTAAAAATAATGTACCCACTATGTCTCCATAAGATCCCTGTTAAAATATAAGCATGTTGAAGAACATGGACACAAAAATACATTATTGTCCATTTACAAATTTTCAAATGACTTTCTTCTCAAGGCTGGTGAGCAGGGCCTTGTAAGAAGTATAAATACATGTCATTGGCACTTGGAAAGGAGAAAAAAAGGAGACCTCAGGTGTATGAACTATTGTCCAGATGTGGACTGCAATGAGGGAAAGTGTGTCAAAGTGCACAGGCCAGGGAAGAGAGCCTAATTAAGGTCATGAAATACCATTCCCCTGCTGCACAATTTCATCTTGAGTTTGCCCAGTTCATGACTTTTCAGTATCAATAACAAAAACACGAAGACCAGTAGTGTAATAGAAGTAGTGGAATATTTAGAGTACTTACTATATATTTTTTGAAATTCTTTGAAAATATTCACAGGAATTATCTTGACTTACAGGAACAAATGAAGATATATGAGGGAAATTACAGAATTAGTAGCATGAAGCTAAAGTTTCCCAGAGACGGCATTATTTTACTCTAACTGAAGTTTACTAGCCAAATGATCATATTCAATGGAAACCTAGTACTATTAAAAAACCTACATGTACTATTTTTACGTGCACTGTTAAAATTTTACATGCTCAAAATAGTATGACTAGCATTTTTCCAGTTCCAGATTAATTTCTGTCACAATAATGGCTCTTAACAGATTATTGTGCTTGAAGAAAAAAAAAATAAGGGAAGAAAATCCAGGATGGATTTTCTTCTCTTTATGTTTAGAAAGGTATATTTTGAAGTCCTGCCCTAGTGCGTGAAAGGTAAATGGCTTCCACTTTTAATGAGAATTCCAGCAAAGTCAGAACTGGTTCAAACCAAGTTGCTGCACTGGTTGTTCATGGCTGTTGTCTGCTCTGAATGGATGGGTGTGTGCTCTGACTGGTTAGCACTTATTGTACCAGTTATTATATACAATATTTGAATAACACCCTGGAGAATAACTGACAGAAAACTTCGAAGTAATTGTCACCTCATCCAAAAATCCAATTATGTAGAAACTCATCATAGTTGTGGGAAAGCTGTTATATGGATCCAATGTGAGTAGCAGCTGCCCACTTTACGGTTGCTCTCTAGAGAAATAATAGCTCAAGGATACCCAAACGCTTAGGAGAATAAATCAAAATACTTATCAAGCTTTCCACACTTGGTATTTGCATATGGTCGTCAATATTTTGACACATTAGGGGACGTGAGGATATTTTTTCAATTATTTTGTAATTTTTACATTTTCTTACAAAGTAACAGCTACTATGCATTTTAATAGATGAGAATCTCAGTCTCTAAGTCTCTAAGTTTTGTTTACGTCAGTCTAATAAAATAAAGTGATTCTTCATCCATAATCACTATTCAAAAGTTTATTGAACATCTATTAAGATGCAAATTTCTATGATAGATGCTATGAATGGTTTAAAAAAAGAAAATTAGTTCTTGCTCTACAATATCTTTCAGTATATAGAGAAATGTGTGCAATGTGTTTTGATTTAATTCCATATTTCCTTAAGGGGCGGCTTGCCAGAAAAGCATTTGAATTCTTAAAAGAAAGTCTTAGGCAAATCATTAGGAAACACCTCATGACTAAGAATAATAAGAAAACTGAAATGCATTCATTGAATAAATGTTTATTGAATATAATCAGGAGAAAAATTGCCTGCTTTGAAACAGAAGTAAGTCTGATGAACCCTCAGTCACACCAGGTAAATTCAGCTCAGAGTACCATCCTTTGAGATTCTCAGAGGAAAAGCCTCCTAGCAAGGGGCAGGGGTGAGAGTTGGGTTGAGGAGCCTTGAAAAATGAGGCTGGAGAAGAAGGCAAGGTCCAGGTGAGCAAGAAGCTTGTATGGATGCTATGAAGGTTGAGCTTTATGTTATATGTGCAAACACTAACAGATTTTGAGTGTGGAGGTGGCCTAGTTATATTTTGTTTTTAGATAATAAATACTAGACTATGGATCTGAGTTTAGCAGCCCTGATGTTGCGCATATGAATTAAGGGGTCATTCCTATAGTCTGGTTATAGATGGTACAAATTTAATATAGACTAGTTTTAGAAATATTTTATCAATTTTTTTTTGGCTGGGAGTCATCAACTTGGGCATTCAAATAGGGTGAAACTAGTTTTAGTATATCTAATTCCAATGGCTCTTTTTAGTAGAGACCTATGTAACACGTTTCTCTCAGAGACTCACCCATTTTTAACAGGAGGCACCTGGTATACAACACCAGTGGGTAACCAGTGCTCTTCATAGTACCTCTGGGATACTCGTCGAGTCTGCTTTCTTTGCAGGTCTTGCCTTATCACTGCCATGACAGAGGGTCCAATGTGAGGATTCTGGTGTCTATGGCAAGCATCTCTCCTCCAACATGGATTTGATTTGTCACCATAGCTGACAGCAATTCAATGTCAGCTTAGCAGAGAAAAGCAGATATTAAAAGAACATAAAATATTATTTGGTGGTTATAAGCAAAAATATGTAGCTGTAAATAGACAGCTTTTTCCAACTTTCAAGTCAACAAGTTATCCGTAATTTTAATAGTCGTTCCATTGTTTGAATAAGCATATCAATTACAAGTTTATGACTACAATAGCTAACAGCACTGACCATGTGCTACACGTTGTCCTATCCACTTTATACATATGTTGTCTCATTTAATCCCCCAACAACTCTTTGGGTTTGGTGATATGTTTGTGCCCGTTTTACAGAAAGTAGAGCTAAAGTTTAGACACCTGGCTAAGTCACACAAGTATTGCATCATGCATACTTCCTCTACTTGTGAGGCATTTGTTTGTATATGAGACTACTTAGACTCCTTAGTAACTTTGGAGTCTAATGTCAAGGGTCAAATTTTTACCTTGAAATCATTTACGCATTGCAAATTTGAATAGAAAGTGAAAGCTGAAGTCTGGGGTTTAAAACAATACAACGAAATGGTAAACTAAAAAATAGTAAGAATTAATTAATTAATCACAGAATAACAGTCACAGCTGCTTTGGATCATGCTGAATATATTTACCAGAAGTAGCATAATTATTTAGAACAGAAAGCAGAAGCAGAGATTGATTGAAACTGCAGGGGGAATTTTGGTAAGCAGAATATAATTGCTCATTATTTTTATTTGTATCTTCCCATTTCCTTGTTTCCCTTTCCCTTTGTTCTTTAATAATACTCAAGGCTTTGCATGAAAACACACTCTTTTCATTACTTGTATATTTAGCCTGGTCCCCCAGCTTGTCTCATTCAGAAGTCATAATCAGTTTCTAATGTCATTATAATTTCTAGTTTGGGGTATCATAATCATGAGAATATGACATTTGTAGAAGCAGATGAACCAAGAAATAAAACACTTATTTTTATGCAAATATTCCAAACAATAAACTAAAGGAACAGTAAATTTAAAAAGATAACTTTGTCACTATTGTGGACTTCTAAAATAAATCTTCTATGACTATTCAACTGCTTTATGTAGGTCCAATTGAAACTTGATTTTATTAGTGCACACAACTGTACCCTTTCAAAGCCAACATTTGTCCTCATACATTTATTCACACTGTAAACAATATATAAAAATTTGGGATTTTAAAATATCAATATTTTTATTTATACTTGGAAGATTAAATGAACATAAAATGATTTTTTTCTTTCCAATCATCTTAAAAGTTAAACAAAAGATAATTATATAAAACTATTTTGTCACCTGATATATATCTGAAATACACTACTTAAAGGGCAACAGGCTGTTGATGTAGTTTCTCAATGTTGCATGTTTAATGACACCTCTACTTTTTACCAGAAACAGTAAAAACATAATATTGTTTTACAAAATATCTTTTGACAAACATATGGAGCATTCTTTTGCTCTATTGTATTTCATTTTAAAGAAATACGTGAATGCATATATGTTAAGTTTTCCAAAATCATTGAATTCAATATCAGATATTGTTTAGATTGGTGTCAACATACTTTATTTTCCCACAAAGCATCAGATTGTAATTATTTTTTACTTTTCCAGCCACATGGCCTCTGCAGCAAATAGTAGACTGTGCTGTTGTAGCATGAGACCTACCATAAACAACCCATTAATGAACTTGGGATGTATTCCAATACAACTTCTTTATAAAAACAAGTGGTGGACTGGATTTAGCCTGATGGTACTAATTTGCTACTCTGGTTTAAGAATGTTTTCCAACAAGTAAACCTATCCAAAATAAACCTTTGTTAAGATTTACTTTATTTACCATAAGATTGTTCTTCTGAAGCATTAAATGAGCGTTATGATATAAATTATAAAAGGGAAACACTTTATTCCTTAAAATTTATGGCATTTTTGCGTGCAGAAAGATCAGGCAAAAATGCAAATATGTTTTCTAGTAGAAATTGTGGTCTGACTCAAAGTACATTATGCTGCCTGATGATCTCAAAGATAAAAACAAGAAGTTATGTATTCCCAGTTCTCACTAACAGAAAAATTGTGTCCCTTCCAGTCAGAAAACTGGGCTGATAGACTTTTTCTGTTGGAAAAAAAAAAAATTTTTTTTCCTCACCTCTCTTTTTTCTGTTTTAAAATGTGCAAAACTAAAATTTCACTGTCCTATCAAAATGATCTTAGATCTCATGGTAGTACAGGCCAGTGTCAGAAATAAAACATGGTACAACCAAAGCTAGAGATTGAAAGAATCCTGGTATCAACAGGAAGGTCATGCTTAGAGAGATCATGCTTCTTACTATATTCTTCTTACTATATTGTTTAAAAGGGTTTTGAAAAAGTGCTAAGAGATGATTAACTAAAAGATCTGACCTGCAGAGATGACTCTGAGCTGGGAAGAGGGCAGGAATAACACATATATTCCAAATTAGCATCTAGAATGAGATTTTATAAGCTGTAGTTTCTTTAGTATCTCAGTTCGCTTGGGCTGCTATAGCAAAGTACCACAGACTGTGTGGCTTAATCAAGAGAAATTCATTTTCACAGTTCTGGAGGCTGTGAAGTCCAATAACCAGATGCCTGTGGATGTTGTCTCTGGTGAGAGCCTGCTTCCAGACTTACTAACAGCTGCCTTTTTCTGTGCCCTCACACAGGCTTTCCTCAGTGTATGTATGAGGATAGAGAGATCTTGCATTTCTTCCTCTTATAAAGACACTGATTCTTTTAAGGGCACTGCCCTCATGAACTCATCTAAACATAATTACCTTCCAATGATCCAACCTCACAATACCATCACATTGGGGGTTAGGGCTTCAACATACGAATTGTGGGGTAACACTAACATTCAGTCCATAACATGCAACTTATCCAGTCTTAATTAGAAGGCTTAATATTTGAGCTTTCTGGCCAAAACCAGGTAGACATCATGTTAGAGAATACCTTACCTTATACTCTTCAATAGAGTGAGAATATGACAAATGGAGTTCATTTTAAAATTTTCCATTAAAACTATCTCATTATGTATTGATAGCACTCTGTTACTTCTGTCAAGAATAATGGTTAAATGGTAAGAACCATATTCTTGAGTAGCAAGAGTGTCTCTACAGGCTAATTATTAGGATTGAATTAACTTATGAATTAATTAAATCTCATAATAAACACTTAAGCAGGAATTATGATATAAGGAGTGGCACCACAGTGGTTGCAACAACAAACGCCTTACAAATGGTGGCAAAAGGGCGCCCAGAAGAAACAGGTTGATCCATTTTCTAAGAAAGACTGGTATGACCTGAAGCCACTAGTTCCATTCAATATAAGAAATAGTAGAAAAACACTTGACACCAAAACTCAAGGAATCTAAATTTTACCTAATTATCTCAAGGATACTATCTTTGAAATGAGCTTTGCTGATCTGAAGAATGATGTTTTATTTAGAAAATTCAAGCTAATTACTGAGGATATTCAAGACAAAAACTGCTTAACGTCCATAGCATGACTCTTACCTGTAACAAAATGTGTTCCATCGTCAAAAAACAGCAACCATAACCGAAGTTCATGTCAGTGTCAGGACTACCAACGGCTATTTGATTTGTCTGTTCCGTGTTAGTTTTACAAAAACAATACAACAATCAGATACAGAAGACCTCTTATTCTCAGCAACAACAGTTTGCCAAATTCAGAAGAAGAGGATAAAACTTCCCACCCAAGAGGTGCAGACAGATTTCCTGAAAAAAGTAGTTAATAAATGGATCCCGGGCAGCTTTGAAAAATACATTAAAAGGTCATAAAACGGCTTGCCAATTTATCCTCTCAATAATGTCTTCACTGGAAAACTGAAAATTCTGAAGAAGCTCAGTTTGAATTGGGAAAACTCATGGAGCTTCATGGTAAAGGTAGCAGTTCTTGAAAAGCTGATGTATATGAACTGCCAGTCCAAGAATCTGTTTAAAATTCAGATGTTTAATAGTGACAAACAAAATATCCTATATGTGATGGTAAAAAAGCATCATGATATTGCTTTCCATATAATTTTTTTTCTGTTGTATTATAAGAAAGATACATCCTTTTTCCAAAGATAACACTTTTAATTGTTTTTCTGTATGGGAATATTAGCAATCTATTTTCTGCCTCAGAAAACATGTTTATTTTTGTGTAGGTCTCCTATATCAGGCATTGTAATTTTGTGTCCAAAGTTTTTCAATTTTTTTCCTTGGTATTTTTGTGCATATACACATTGCATAAAATAATGGCCTTTTACTCTTTTTCCTCTGCAGAGCTCTCATTTCCATTTTATTCTACATTCATGAAATGTAACTTTCAAAGGAAATCTTAATAATAGTGATAATTACAGACATCTTCTTAAAGTTGCTAATTTTAATATACATTGGTATTCCATCATTTATTATAATTTACTTTGTTTAAAGTATATTTACTTTGAAAATAAAATTCTTCTGTTAATTTTCCTTATAACAGTTTTGAATACCAATTTGTGATGGAGCTTATGAAATCAAGTTGGTCTAACTGTATGAGAAAGAAGTGTAGTTATTTAACTGACTTAAATGGTAAATTATTTAAGTAGTCTGCTTATATTGAATTTCTTTATACTTCTTTTTGAAAATCAGTACACTTATAATTGTTAAATTGTGCTTCTATTTCTGTGCTAATTATTTATGAAATTCATATCTATTTTTTCATATTATAATTTATGTAGCTTCTTATCATTATGACCTGAACAGTTTATAAAATTCCAATTAATTCATTCTGTGAGAAAATAAAATAATTCATCAGTAACAATACACATTTTTTATAGGTTTCTTAATGTTATTGTCAGTTATTGATTCATTGACTTCTTTGTGTAGTATAAAAATCACATATTTATTTAGAAAATCATTTCATTGATGTTTTCAACTTTAACAAATTAATCGTGGAAGAAATTTTGCACAATGTATTATATTTATGAGTGTTTTTATTTTCTTTATTTACATTAATAGGTTTTTCTGGATTATTTATTTTGCTAACTTTTTAAAATTGTACTTTAGGTTCTGGGGCACATGTGCAGATCATGCAGGTTTGTTGCATAGGTATGTACATGGCAAGGTGGTTTGCTGCCTGCACCCCCCAGTCACCTATATCTGGCATTTCTCCCCATGTTATCCCTCTCCACCCTCCCCACCCTTGCTGTCCCTCCCCTACTCCCTCAATAGACCCGTGTGTGATGCTTCCCTCCCTGTGTCCATGTGTAGTCATTGTTCAACACCGGCCTATGAGTGAGAACATTCAGTGTTTTTCTGTTCTTGTGTCAGTCTGCTGAGAATGATGGTTTCCAGATTCATCCATGTCCCTACAAGGGACACAAACTCATCGTATTTTTATGGCTGCATAGTATTCCATGGTGTGTATGTGCCACATTTTCCTTTTCCAGTCTATCGTTGATGAGCATTTGCTTTGGTTCCAGGTCTTTGCTATTGTAAATGGTGCCACAATGAAGATATGTGTGCATGTGTCTTTATAAGATAATGATTTATAATCCTTTGAGGATACACTCGGTAATGGGATTGCTGGGTCAAATGGAATTTCTATTTCTAGATCCTTGAGGAAGCGCCACACTGTTTTCCACAATGGTTGAACTAATTTACACTCGCAGCAACAGTGTAAAAGTGTTCCTATTTCTCCACATCCTCTCCAGCATCTGTTGTCTCCAGATTATTTAATGATCACCATTCTAACTGGCGTGAGATGGTATCTCAATGTGGTTTTGATTTGCATTTCTCTGATGACCAGTGATGATAAGCATTTTTTCATATGCTTGTTGGCCTCATAAATGTCTTCTTTTGAAAAGTGTCTGTTCATATCCTTTCCCCAATTCTAAATGGATTTGTTCGTTTTTTTCTTGTAAATCTGTTTTAGCTCTTTGTTGATTCTGGATATTAGCCCTTCGTCAGATGTGTAGATTGCAAAATTTTTTTCCCATTCTGTTGGTTGCCAGTTCACTCTAATGGTTGCTTCTTTTACTGTACAGAAGCTCTGGAGTTTAATTAGATCTCATTTATCTAATTTGGCTTTTGTTGCCAATGCTTTGCAGGGGTGAACCACGGATGCATGAATGCTATTACTTTTATTAGAGTGTTATAATGGAAATAAAGTAGTTGCATAATGAGTATAATGCCACAAAGAAAGCATAACAGGATTTGCACTCCTGACTCACTCCTCTTTTTTTTTTTTTTTTTTTGAATATTAGTTTTCTGTTCCTACTGGAACAAATTACTACAAAGTTAGTACCTTATTACTTTACAGATCTCTAGATCAGGAGTTTGACATAGATTTCACTGGGCTAAAATGAAGGTGTCAGCATTGTTCCACCTCTTTCCAGAGTTTCCAGGGGGACACTCTGTGTCCTTGCCTTTTCCAGGTTCTAGAGGCTTCTCACATTCCTTGACCAACAGCCCCCTTCTCTATCTTCAAAGCCATAAGTGGTGGGTCAAGTTCTTCTAACCTGCCATCTTCCACTTCTAAAGAACCTACAATGATCAGATTGGGTCCACCCAGATACCCCAGGTTAGTTAAGGTCATTACCCTAATCACATCAGAAAAGTCCCTTAGTCTTGGCAAATAGCATTTAGCAGGTTTCAGGTGGGAGGATTAGGATTGGACAAGTTTGGTAGGCTATTATTTTGCTTCCCACATCTGTTTTCCTCATTACTCATGTTTTCAGATTCAAATCAAGTTGCACGCCTTTTGTAAAAAAAAATTAATGTACATAAATCTGATTCTTATCTATGATTGACTATTCTTCCTCTTTGTCAAATTTATCTTTTAATTGGTTTCTAAGCATGTTCCAAAAAGTTGTTTAGTTTTCCGTGGTGGGCCAGGGATCTATCTACATAAATTATTGCATTTGGACACAATTTGCATTAATTTATAAATATTCCCTAAGTTAATACACAGATTGTGTTGACAGAATTTATTTGCCTGAGTTGGTCATCAGTTTAATCAAACTAATTACTCTATTAGTTCAGTAAATAGTCATATTTGGAAAACATTTTTTACTGCCACCGAAGTTAAAGGAAAACATGAACAGGATATAAGATTATGAGTAAGGAAGAATGAAATTTTGTTATTACTTGTGTATACTCCAGAAAAAATATGCTTGTCACGGTTTCATTTAAAAGTGTCACAATATAAGTGAAACTATGAATATAAGGTAGTTTACTAAAATTATTTTTAATTATCTACTGGTTGGCACTTTTTAAAAAATCTGCTTTCTGAACTAAACAAAGATATTTTTATAGATGCAGCATAAAGCTAAATTTCTTAAAATGCTTACAAAAAATATATGGAGTGTTTCTATGAAATTGGGGTTTTTCAAGAAGCATTGATTGTTTTAAGATTGAAAGAACGTTTTCTACCAATTGTCCTCAGAGGATTTGACAAAAATATATCAGCCTCTTAATATACCTTTTAGTCAAATTCAAAGAATTTTCTCAGTACTATTATGTTATGGTACAGATTTTTATTAATGCTTACTTTGTTTTATGTAGTAGAGCAAATTTCTTAGTTCAGCTCTAATAAATAGTTCATGTAGATAGATAAATGAATGATGAATAATAGATACATAGATGAAAAATTAATAGATGATGGATAAAGAGATATAGATTGATGGATACTTGTATGAGTGTTAAAAATGTTCAACTTAAGTCTATATGAGTCATATTTGAGATGATTATAATTATCAACTTTATTAGGTTTTCAAAGTGATGGATATAGTAATTTCATCATCATAGTATGTATACTTGAATTAAAACATCACATTGTACCCCATAAATATGTACAATTATTATGTATCCGTTCTGAATAGAAAAATAAATATAACACCCTCAAGGTCTTTAAAAAGAGCTGCTTAATACAAAAGATCTGGTGAAAATGCAAAATAATTCAGCCACTGCAGAAAAGAGCTTTGTGGTTCTTCAGAAAGTTAAACACAGAGTTACCACCTGATTCCTCAATTTCTCTCTAGTATATGCCCACAAAATAATTGAAAACTGGGACTAACACAAGTATGTGTAAACATATACTCATAGCAGCATATTTTGCAATACTCAGAAGGTAGACCAGCCCCAGTGCCCACCAATAGAAGAATGGATAATCTAATTTGATATAGCCATACAATGGAATATTCTTCAGTCATGAAATGTAATGAAGTACTGATGAATATATGATACAAACTGTAGCATAAATGAACCTCCAAAATCGGTTTAGTGAAAAAAGGAAGACACAAAAAGTTACATATTTTACAATTTCATGTATATAGAACACCCAGAATTGATGAACCCATGGAGGCAGAACACAGATTGGTGGTTGCCAGAGTCTGGGTGCAAGAAGGACTGAAGATAAACTGATTGATAGGTACTGGTTTTACTTTGCAGTGATGGAAACGATGGAAATGTTTTGGAACTAGATACCATAGCACTGTGAAAACTTTAAATGCCACTGAATTGTTCATGTTTAATTTTGTGGTATATAAATTTCAACTTGATAAATTATTGTTAAAATTAATAAAAAGGTTTGTGGTTCAAGCTACATTGCTTCTCATTGAGCACTAAGAGGTCTAGAATATTTATGCTTTTAGGTTCACAGCTCTGATAGGGGCTTCTGCTCTCTAGTCTTCACCTGCTTAAATTACATCTGCAATAATCTATATCCTTTCCTCTTTGAACATTCAGCTCTGATGGCTGAAGGTAGGTGTTTTTTTGCCCCGCAATAACAGCTGCAGAGCCTCTATAAGTCCTTTAATCTTCCTCAGTGATGCCTAAGCCCCCGCTGAATGTAATCCTGATTTGAAGCATACTGAAACACAGAATAGGTGCCCTTGGCCCATTTGCCTACACACTGAACATTAAAATTATTCTGCTACCCACATGCAGGGCATAGAGATGCTCTGATACATTGTCTATGCTCCAGACTTCACCAGTGAGTTTTATTACACAGATATCCTCTGTTTTCAAATTCCAAGTACATATGAAAATTCTACTGAAACATTCCAGAACTTGGAGATCCATTTTAATCCAAGGGAAAGACAGCGAAATCCGTTCTGACTGATCACATATTTCTATATCCTCTGACTAACCACAAGAAACATTTTTAAAATAAAACATCAAGACATAACCCTTTTCTTTCTTTCCAGAATTTGAATCTCTTCTGAGGCAATATGTAACACTTACTGATTATGAAAGAAATAAGGAATAAAAAGAAAAATGTGGCAATCTAAACCACATATGTTAAGACTTAAAAATCTTATCGTTAAATTAGTAGGGCTTTGTATATAGGTGTTGGTTTCCTAGGGTTAGCTTTTCAACACTTTATTACAAAGATGGTCTCAAAACCATTATATTATCAGTCTACTTTCTGTACCTATTATGCCAGTAATTGGAAGCAGGAGGCCAGGGAGTGGATAGAGAAATAGTGTTTTTCTTTTAAAAGACCTCAGAAAATACTCCTAAAGCAACAACACATTGTTCTTTAGTATCTATCCCAAATAACTATAGACTATAATTCTATTGATCTATGATCTTAGCACTCCATGGTTTGATCAGGCATCTTGATTGATGATCACAGGTGTTCTGTTAATGACTATTGATCAGGGATTCTGTGATGGTTAATTTAAAATGCCACAGATACTTTCTCTTTCAGTCTTCACTTATTTACATTGGGATATTGCAGATCTTCCCATCACATGGATTCTATTTTATCACCCCTTGAATCTGGGTTGTTTGTGAGACTTGCTTTGACCAAAAGAACATTAACAAATATTAAACAAGCAGAGACTTGAAAAGAACTTGCACATGAGGCTTGTTCTTTTGTGGTTCTTGGAACTCTTTCATATCCATGTGGACAAGCCTGGACTCATGTGCTGAAAGATGAGAGACCACATGGAGAGAGACCCCACAGATAACAGCCATTCCAGACAAGACTCTGATAAGCCTCCCTGTCCCAGTCAATCCACCAGCTCCCTGTAAATGCCTGAGCAAGCCTAGATGAGATGAACCAAGCCTGGCTGAGACTTGAATTATGCAGCTGAATCCAGCACAAATAGCAAACCATAATATTATGAGCTAAATAAAAAGTTGTTTGTGGCTTACTATGTATTGAGTTTTTTCTTATGCACCAAGATCTAAATGGTAAACCTACGAATCTTTTACCATTTCATTATAATTCCCCAAGAAAAAGTATAAATCATGCCAGGTCATTTGTTGAGGTGTCTTCTGAATAAAGTATAAACTTCCGAAAAAAAAGATCTTTCAAGGTTTGTGTGATGAACTAAATTGTATCCCCACCAAATTCTTATACAGTTGTCCTAACCATTCATGTGACTGAAATTAGAGATGGGGCCTTAAGGTTAAATGAGGTTATAAAGGTAGGATGCTAAGCCAAATTTGCCTGTGTCCTTACATCAGGGATTTGTGAATACAAATAAAAGGCCATGTGAAGACACAGCCAGAAAGCAGCTGTCTGCAAGCCAAGGGGAAAGGCCACAGGAGAAACCAAATCTGCCAATACATTGATCTTGGAATTCCAGCATTCAGAAATGCAAGAAAATAAATTCCTGTTGTTTAAGCCACCAGTCTATGATATTTGTTATGGCAGCCCTAGCAAAGTAAGATAGTTTGTGTTACTGTCTTCTCTTTGCAGATGAAGCAATTATGTCTGATAGATATTATGTAACTGTATTAGTCCCATAGACAGTTGTTTTTGGATAAACATAGAAATTGATCTTTCTGTTGTTAAAGCTTGAAACTTGTATTTGATTTATCTGAGTTCCTTTCTCAGGAAAGGACAGTCAGTCCTCTCAAAAAAAGTATCAAAGAATTGAAATTCACTAGATCACCACACCAGATAACTCATTGCCCCTCTCTAATTCCTGTTTTCTTAAACATTGTTACATTTCTTCCCTGCTGTATAAATCCGTAGTTTTAGTCAGTCAGGGAGGGATTTGAGACTAAGCTCCCATCTCCTTGCTTCAGCACCCAATTAAAGGTTTCTTCCTGGGCAATACTTGTCCTCTCAGTGACTGGCTTTCTGTGCAGCGAGCAGTAGGACCTAGATTAAACCCCTGGTGTTGTGGTAACAAAACAATACATTTTCACACAAACACACATGCAAATGACTGATTAAAGAGACATAAAAAAGGAAAAGGAAGGCAGAAGGAGGAAGATCATCCATGAATTCATTGATAATAGAGACTCTAATGACCTATTTCATTTATTTCTTTACCTAATTCTTTATCATTATAGCTTTTATAGATAATGCTAACTTTCTACCACATCATGTTTGGTTATTTATCCATTATGTGATCTTTATTTTAAATGTTTCTGTTTCTTTTCACTAAATGAAATAATAGACAAGTGGGTGGCTTCATTTAACTACAAGGCCTTCTACAGCTAGGTTAAAATTTCCTGTCTCTTGTTATTTAATTCTCTAGCATATGGGTATCAAACAGGGGTCTGAAAGTGGCTATCTGTGCTGAGTTATCCTTGGAAAAATAACACGTCAAACAAAAGCAAATTAGCTCACTGGCAACAAAATTCAAATGAGACAACTATCTTGTTCCCCAAATCAAATATTTCTCAAAAGCAATCAATGATTAATTAAAAGTAGTGAAAACACATTTAATAATCTTTACTAATGAACTTGAACAAACACTTGGATTGATTAAAAACTAAATAATAAGCATGCCTAAACCTGTTATATTCATCAATAACAAAACTGTTTTTAAAGTTAAGTACCAAATGTTTATTTTTAGTGTTGCATCATTAAATAAAACTTGTGTTTGAAGACTTTATGCAACTATATGCTTTGATTTTTAACTTAGACATACCTATTTTCCTACTAGTTTTTTTTTTTTTTAACAAATCTATCAAGGTTTAATAGCAAAATTCTATTAAAAACTGGCTGTCCACCTGTAAACCCAGCAAATGATTTTGGGTATATTAGTCTTAAAGCTCAAAATGCTCATATGGAATACTTCAGGATTTTATTTTCAATATTAGCATTCAGTTTAAATATGCTGTGCAAAATATTTTACTATATGTCCCATACTGTCATCGTTTTTATATTCTCTAATTTTTTTTTGGTATACAAATAGTTTGCCTGCACTATTTATGCTATGCATAGGTGAATATTTTTGAAATGTCTTATATTTAGAATACCACTACTGGAGGATATAATTTGTCAACTGTTTTGCAACATGTATGAAAACTTGACTTATTTTTAAGGATTTTGAGCAACGGAAATTTTTACTTTTTAAATAGTCATAGAATGATATATAAAACTTAATAACATTTTGATGATCCAATAAAATTTGCCTTCAAGAACACTGTTGATGATATTGCGGGAATGTCTTGAATTACTCTCAGTAGACCATGGTGCATTTTCAGATCTACTATTTGCAGCATTTTTTTTTTAAATTCAGATGGGGATCTTTGATTTTTAAAATCTTCCAGAAAATAACTGACAGGGGTGTAGATTTGGAACACTTGAGTCCTCCCCCAAATTTGAGAAATGACTTTGAATATGTTACATTTGAATTATCATGGAAGACAAGGAAGGGAAGCCTTAGATAACGAATGAGATATGAAGTGGTAAAATGAGTTTCACCACTCCTAGAAATATTTGATGACACTAGGAGACAATTGAGTAGAATGGAAAGACTAAAAATAGTACAAATGTGGGAAAAAAAACCCAGGGTTTGTTCATAGGCCCAGCTCCCGTATGTGACTTCAGGAAAAAAGTATTGGTGAGTTTTAAGATCTTAAATTATAAAATGGGGATAAAACAATTCTTCTTTTAGATGAATAAAATAGCTAATGTCTGCAATAATAAGCAATTGCAAATTTTCATACCCTCTTGGCTACATATAAATTAAATTTTCATTTTGAAACAATTAAGAATCACAAGAAGTACAAAGGCAGTACAGAGTCCCTGGATCCTATACCCACAGTTTTACAATGATAATATTGTACTTAACCAGAGGGCATTTCGAAACTAGGACATCAACACTGATATAAAATGATTAACTAAAATACAGATTTTTTCAGAATTCATAAGTTGTTTTAAACACGCTGTGTGTGTGTGTGTGTGTGTGTGTGTGTTGGTCCAGAAATGTAGTATCACATTTTATTGTATGGGTAAATTCATGTAATCACCACTGTCGAGATACAGACTGCTTCATCACTACAAACAAACTCCCATTTGCTACCCTTTTAATGTCACATTTTTATTCCAATCCTAACTGTTGGCAACTTCTATCTGATCATTTTCCATTATTGTACTTCTGTCATTTCAGGAATATGATATAAATGAAATTATGCAAACACTATGCAATTTTTGAGATTTTTTTCTCACCAAGTTGATCTTTGAGTTGATCCAAGTTTTTGTATCAATAATTTATTTACTTCTTATGTTGCCAAGCAGTATTGCATTGTACAAATATACCATGCCTCTTTAAATCCATCTCATATTCTCCTTGAAGGACATTTGGGTGATTTCTAGTTTGGAATTTGCAAAGAAAGCTGCTAAGGACATTGTGTAAATATTTACCTATCCGTAAGATTTTATTTTTCTAGGATAAACACTCAGGCGTGTGATTACGGGGTTGTATTGTGAGTATGTTTTATTGTTTGGTTGTGTCTCCACCCAAATCTCATCTTGAATTCAACTCTCACAATTCCCATGTGTCATGGGAGGAACCCAATGGGAGGTGATTGAACTATAGGAGTGGGTCTTTCCTGCACTGTTCTCATGATAGCGAATGAGTCTCATGATATCTGATGGTTTTAAAAATGGAGTTTCCCCGCAAAAGCTCTCTTTGCCTGCTGCCATCTACGTAACAGGTGACTTCTTCCTCTTGACTTACACCATGATTGTATGACCTGCCCAGCAATGTGGAAGTGTAAGTTCTATTAAACCCTTTTGTTTTGTAAATTGCCCAGTCTCAGGTATGTCCTCATCAGCAGCATGAAAACAGACTAATACAGCTTGTTTAACATGTATGAAACTGCTTGGTTAACATTTTAACTTGTTAAAAATTAACAAGTTGTTTAACATTTAAACAAGCAGATTGTTTGTTATGAAACTGCCAGTGGGGCTGTCCATTTTACATTTCTGGCAGAAATGCCTGAATGATCTAGTTATAGACTGGTAGTGTATTAGTCAGTTCTTACACTGTTATAAAGAATTACCTGAGACTGAGTAATTTATTAAGAAAAGAGGTTTAATTGACTCACTGATCTGCAGGCTGTACAGGAAGCATGGCTGGGAGGTCTCAAAAAACTTACAATCATGGCAGAAGGTGAAGGGGAAGCATGGATGGAGCAGGAAGAAGAGAGAGGGGAGGAAAGTGCTACACACTTCTACATGACCAGACCTCACAGTAACTCCTTCTCTCTAGGACAACACCAAGGGGGATAGTATTAAACCATGAGAAACCACTGCTATGATCTGATCACCTTCCACCAGACCCCACATCCAACATTGGGTATTATAATTTGACATGAGATTTGGGCAGGGACACAGATCCAAACCCTATCAGGTAGTATTTTAAGTAATGTAAAATATAAAATTATTTCTAATCTCAGAGTTTTTGGACAAAGTCAACTAGGTCATAAAATCATTTAAGAAAAATTGCTTATCTAAATGATAATACTAAGAATTGGGAAAATACTTGATTTACTCTTTTGAAAATATTTGTTTCCTTAATGACCGGATGGTTAAATTGACACACAATTCAGCTGCTCAGAAATGTACACATTAGTTTATATATTAAGCAGACCACATTCTTATTTTTGTTTAAAATAGACAGTAAACTTTATTTTATAAAATCCCCCCATACAAACCAAAATTCATAGGGTCTTCAGAGACTCCTGCAGTATGTTCATCCATTAACAATATGAGGACAGCAGGACACTATCTGATGAGAAAGCATTATTAGCAAGACTTGATTTGGAATGTAATCCAATCTTAGCAGCCAAACAAGAGTTTCTATTAAAGAAACTACAAAACAAGATAAAAACATACTGTGTTATCTTTACAGAGAAAAAAATGACAATCCCCAGGGATGTCTTTATTGCAGCAGTAGGCTGCTACATTTATTCTTCAAGAGAGCCATTTTAACATATGTAACTGATTTATTCCAAAATCAACAGCAAAAATAAGTTAACGTAATTTTTATTTTTTCAACTTCATTCATTACAAAATGATAGGCAAGAAAGAATTGAACAAATCAAGTCAGGTTAATATAGACAGAGTTTTTCTCTACATTTTAGGGTCATTTATGATAGTCATTAGAACCAACTATTGTAATTATTAACTTCTTTGGTGTACTTAAAATATTTTAGGAACGGAGATCATCCTTTTATGGAAATCATTTATTTTAAAACTTCCTCTTTATAGTGCCAAGTATTTTTTCCAAATTTACTTTGTTTTGCCAGCTAAAATCAAAATGAACAGAAATAGAACTACTTTTCATCAAAATAAACAATTGTGAATACTTGTGAAATCTTTCTCCTATAAAATTAGAATAAAGACTCTTGAGAGTCATTGTAAAATATAGTAAATTTATAGCCAATAAAGAGTTTTTTAAAAAGAGGAAAATAGTACAGTTCTCACTGATTCTAGAGGGTGGGCTTGGGCGGAGGCGAGTCAGAGTCACTAAGGTGCAGTCAGTAATTGCTCTCCACTCTGCTGATGTTGTGACCTAATTCATTTTTTTTTTCCATACTGAACTTAAATGTTTCCTTTACAGTCATGCTGTGGTTATAATTTATTAGTTTTTTCCCTTTAAATTTTATTTGTATCCTGGGAAAATTAGAAGTAGAAAATCTCAACAAAAAGTAACAATCCTCTTTGACATGCTGTTAGTAGCAATAATCATCACAACAACCTTAAGCAAGGAAGGTTTTCTTTTTCCCCATAAAGGCAAAGATATCAACAATATGTTTTCATTTATATTGTGCATCTTCAAGGTAATCAACAGAAATAAAGCAAATGCATTCATTTTCCTGGTTATATTTCCCAAGGCAAATTTATTATCGCATCTCAATAATGATAAATTATCGATGTAAAGCCTAATATAGATTTTATTATGAACTAGTATGCCTTTATATGAGCATTATAAATGATTTGATGATAGGACCTTATACCCAAATATTTCTGAAGCAACCATAGTAAAAGCGTTCCTTTCAATACCATGATACTCAACAAAAATTAGACAGTTAACGGAACATTGTAAAACACGGATTTTGGTGTCCGCTGTTTATCAGGGACACTTTGCAGACAATGAGAGTCCCAGTTAAGTGTATTTGACTGCATACTGTAAAACACTTAAGATAAATTCAGGATTGGGTGAACTATCTACAATTACTGGTGTCAGCAGTTTAAATATAGTTCTTGCTTAGAACACCTTCAAGATAACTGTTCCACACCCATGCATTTTGCCAGGTGGAGGCAATAGCTGGTAACTGTCAATGCTACCTACAAACACCATGTTCCTCCAAAAATAACCCAGGATGATTAGCTCTCAACAATTGGCTGCACTTTTGCTGACTTCTTGTGAGTGGTTTTTCGCACACAGTCATGATAAACCCACTGTAACCTAACACAGCTGATGACTCATTTCATGGCTTTCTGCTTGACTCTTTCAAAGCTGTATGTTGTTTCTGTTTTAGAAAGAACAAGCATCTATTTTTAAAGGAAGGGTAGGTTTGCTTTGTTATTATTCAGAAAAGGACCAATTTGGCATCCTATCCTTACTCTGTGACATGCAGAACATTCCTGGGTTTTGTTTCATAAATATAGAAAAGTTTTATTTAAAGGAACAATGTCAAACTGACCTTCAAGCCTATCTATAGACTTTTGTGTGCTGCTAGAGTAAATGCAGAATTCAAATTGAGTTTCCCTGCAAAATGCCTTTTGGAAGGAGACATTTCTAGAGATTACAGATGGCTCAAAAGCAATTTAATGCTGGGTACACTTGGGGTGCTATCTGATTCATGAATAATGAGGATACTTACTTGTTCACTGGATATATGGTATTCAAACAAAACTCAGTGAATATTTCTTACGGAGAAGGTGTCAGATGGAGTAGTTATGTATAGGGGATTTGCCATAAAAAGGTTCAAAGTTTGAGTTAATGTAAAACAATGTTAATTTTCTTTTATTTTAAAAAAAGATATATTATTTTGCTCAAGAATGTGATAAGAAATAAGCACTTAACAATGTCAAAAATAAGTGTACAATAAATATGTTAAATAAAATATTACTCTTTAATCCTATAGAAACATTTTTTTCTGCTCCATATTTTACCAAAGCAACACAAGTTTTCCTTTTTTAATTTAATGGCCACTTACACAATAAGCCAGAAATAGAAAAGTTGAACAAGTTTGTGTAAGTTTATCATCAGGCAAGTTAGTGACGAAACCATTGCCACCCTTTGCTCTCAAGCCTGTAATCTAAATCAGAGTTTTTATTAACCGCCTGTCAATGTCATAAATCCAGTTTATGACATACTGTTAATGTCATACTCCACACATGTGTGCGTACAAGTCTGAATGCACTCAGTTTTATTGTTTGTTTTGTGTCCTGTTTGATCCGCACTGAAGATATTTTCTTTTGTTCTGGTGTCTGTTTAAATTGCTGGTTTTTATATTTGATTGTTTCTTTAATATGCCTACAAAGTTAATGGTTAGTTGCAAATAATAAATAACTGGATTATAAATATTTTATGTTGTGTCTCCTGCTGCTATTATGAAGTACTTATTCCTTAATGTAAAAACTTCAGAGAAAATCTGGACCACTGAAGTTACAGGCACAGGTCCAGTTTCCATCAAAATAGAATACCTCTAACACATATTCTACTAATCGGATTTCTTAGCTATTATAATTTTATAGTACAAATAAATCCTTCCTTCCAAAAATATTACTTTTTCAATGGAGACTTACCTCTTACTATTTTACTTAAATTGCAATTCTTCTGCCAGTTCCCTTCATTCTCTTTATCTTGCTTTACTTTTTGTAGCACTTTTTTACTTCATAAATATTATGTAATTTGCATATAATTATGTTTACCATCAATCTCCTTTAATTAGAATACAAGTTTTATGAAGGCAGTGTATTTTATCTGCTAACAGAATAGTTTCTGAAAGCTAGAAGGTGATTTTAAGCACTTGCTGAATGAATAAAAGAGTACTCACTAGGATTCTGAGATGAAATATTTCATCTACAAGTTTTGCCATATAAGTTTATATGATACCTAAATTTGCCATTTTATTAAAAAAAGAAAATCTTAAATATGACTTCCCTTTAGAGGTACTGGATCTATTTGGAATTTTATGAAATACTCTCACAGATTTATAAAATTCTAGTGTTTTGGTTTAAATATTAAGCATAGTTTTCTTGTCAGAAAACTCATTTTTAAAATACTAATTGTAAAGTATACATAATACAAATTTGTTGTATTTTTAAAACATAGATTTCCTTTTAGACATTTTGAAAACCTTAAAGAATTCACAGATTCCACATTAACCTTGCCAGTACTGTGAATCTCTATAAGTAACTGTGACACACAATATAAAATGTTTATAATCTGGTCATTTATTATTTGCAAATAACCAGTTACTTAATAGGAATATTAAAGAAACTATCAAACGTAAAACAAATTTAAAGAAACAATAAATAAATGCCAAAACAAAATAAAGTATCTTTAATATGGGTAAACAAGACACAAAAACAAAAAATGAATTCCAAAATTTTAGAGTAGGTAAGGACCTTAAGTAAGATGATATTATATATTAATAAAAATTCTGAAATAACTTTTTCCTTAAAGAAAAATAAATTAAAAAGTACATCTCTTAAGTAAGAGGCAGAAGAAGGATCAGGAACCAGGTAACTAAAAAACACAAAAGTATAATTTTGTGTAACATGCAAACTAGCCTAATATGGCATGACGTATTCCAATCAGTGGTGGCTTAGGCCCAGGGATACAGAGAGAAATGAGGAATCTTTTTGGAGTGATGTAAAAGTTCTATCACCTTACTTTTGTTGCTATATTTGTGAGTTCCTACACCTGTCAAAATTCAAAAAGTTTTACCCTTTAAATAGATGAGATTATTGTACATAAATTATTCCTAAGCAAATTGATTAGCAAAACTAAAAGTCTCTAAAGATTTGTTAGACAAATAAAGTTATAAGAATTAATCCCTAAAGAGCCATACTAGAGGGCATACAAAAAAATTTTCAAGCGTAAAGAAAATGATCTCTGTTGGAAAATCAAAGAAATAAAGAGAGTAAATCTAAATAAATACTAACTGTATAAGCAATAATGATGTCTTGTTTCTTTTTAAGTATATACCAAATTAAATATAGAATTTTAAAAGCATATGATACGAGAGAAAGTAACTTGATTTAAATTCTTTCCAAGTTGCTTACATTGCCCAGGAATAAGGCAAAAGTACACATGAATAGTATACATTGTCATTTTAAAAGGTATGTTGTAAGGTCTTGGCTAAGCACTAACATAATAATGAAAGAGTAAAAAATTCCTAAAATAATCGAGGAGGAAATATAGTTAAATACACACACATACGCATACATACACATATGCACACATGACTGTTCCAAAGAATAAGTTAAGTACACACACATGCACACATAATTGTCCTAAAGAATAAGGGAAAGAGGAAAAAATACCAGAGCAGGTGGGACAAATAAAGAGCAAACAGCAAGATGATAGATTTAAACTCAAACATACACATAATGACATTCATTTTAACTCAGCTATTGTGCAAATTAAAATACAGTGGCTATTAGAGTGTGTACACAAGTGTATACACACAAATGCAAATACACTGACATATATATAAAAAGAAACACATGATAATAAAATATTAATTTCACCAAGAACATATAAACATTCAAAGGTCTATAAGTCTTATAACATATTTTCAAATAGATATAAAACAAATATTTACAAAAGCGAAGGCAAATACACAGTGATAGTGAGAGATTTTAATACCTTTCTCACTATGACTGAAATATATGCAAAATATAGAAGATTTCAAGTAATTAGTAAATGGGACACACTTGATAAATGTGAAACATTGTAAATACACACAAAGCAAGTTGTTCAACAGTTTCAATTGCACATGTAACTTTTTAAAGAATTGACCCTATCCTTCACCACAAAGCAAGTCTCAATTAATTATAAAAAGTAAAATTATAGGATATGTCTTATGAGTACAATAACTCAAACTATAAATCAAAAAAGATAACTCAAAAAATCATAATTTGGAAATTAAGAAATGTACTTCTACATAAGCCATAGATCAAAATGAAATCAAAATGAGATTAATAATAGTTTAGATTAATCATAATAAATTACTACACATCAGATATTATGAGATAAAGAGAAGCTATACTTATGGGAAAATTTATGGCTTTAATACTTATTTCAGAAAAGAAGAAAAGCTAACTCAATGACTTAACTACTTAAAGTAGAAAAAGATCAGAAAATTAATGCTGAAATACACAAGAGGGAAAACTAAAACTAAGAGTGTAAATTAGTACATATAAAATGGATGTTAAATAGTCAATAGAGTACAAATGGGCTGGGCCTGTAATCTCAGCACTTTGGGAGGCCCAAGTGTGTGGATCACCTGAGGTCGGGAGTTTGAGACCAGCCTGACCAACACGGAGAAACCCTGTCTCTACTAAAAATACAGAATTAGGCAGACATGGTGGTGCATGCCTGTAACCTGGCTACTCGGGAGACTGAGGCAGGAGAATCGCTTGAACCCAGGAGGCAGAGGTTGCTGTGAGCCAAGATTGTGCCATTGCACTCCAGCCTGGGTGACAAGAACAAAACTCCATCTCAAAAAAAAAAAAAAAGTAAAAATGTAGTTATTTAAATATTTCGTCTGATGAAAGTGATCAAGCGAGAGAAGGTACAAAAAAAATCAGTGTCAGTAATACATAAAGAGGATCTTACCACAGATTTTGCAGATACTGAATATTCTAAAATGTTAATACATACAGAATGTTTATAAATAAAATTAAAAGATTCAAAATTGTAAATCTGTCAAATCTCCCCAAATTCAAATGAGCTAAATGCAATTCTATTCAAAATTTCATTTTCTTTTTAGAATTTCACAATGTGATTAAGAAACTACAAATAATCAAGAAGAATCAACTCACTCTTGAAGGAGATCATAGTGGAAGATGTTGCTTTCCCAGATATGAAAGCTCATCATAAAGCTATATTAAATAAAATAGCATGGCATTGACTCAGAATATATAAAGAGACCAATGGAACAGGACAGGTCGGAAATGGAGTTGAGTATATTCTGATTGGTTTATTTACCAAACATATGGGAAGGTATTGAAGTGGGATAAGGATAAGGATAAAGGATAATATTTTCAATAAATAATACTGTATTGTTTAACTGTAGGAGAAAAAATATAAATTTACTAAGAAAAAGTAAACAAAAACTATTCTAAATGAAATTTTGATATAAATATAAAAGAGGAAACACATCTTTTAGACAATAATATAAGAAAAGATCATTATACTCTTGAGGTAAAAATTTCTTAAACATCGTATGACTATGCAATTCAATGTTCTATTGGGAACAAGTTTTGGCAGAGAAAGGGAAGAGCTGTTAACAAACATGCTAAGGCATGAACCAGGAATGTGTCAAGCAAACAAGGACAAGTGCATTGCCACATAAAGAAGACAAAGAATCAGTCATAAAGAAAGAAACTGAAACATTGATTTCTATTGTAATAATAAATTAAGAATATAAAAACGAAAAGCAAGGTACATAGTGGGAAAATATATTCGTATCCAGCTTTTACAATAAATTTCTACTAAGATAAAATTATGCAAAGAAACAGAAAAATGTCAAGGAAGTTGAACAGAAACATTGTTGGAGGGGATTTCCAGTGGTCAATAAACATGTTGAAAGCTCCACTTTATTAGTGGAGCAAGATAGCAGAATAGAAGGCTTAAGGCTCCACCAATCATTCTCCACAACAACTCCCCTGGGCAAGGACAACAATGTAACACAATGTAACAACTACCCACACACACACACACACACACACACACACACACACACAGCACATTCATAAAAACCAAAATCAGGTTAGCACTCACAGTAGCTGATTTTAACTTCTTATCACTAAAAGAAGCACTGAAGAGGTGGAAAAAACAGTCTTGGATTATCATCACTGCCCCTTCCCCATCCTCTGTCAGCCATAGTATGGTGCAAAGGGTGCATTTCTGTGCCCTAGGGAGAGAGAGAGAGCGCGCAGCAATTGTGAGGCATTGAACTCAATGCTGTCCTGTTAGAGCAGAAAGGAAACCCAGACCAAATTCAGCTGACATTTGCCCACAGGGGTAGCATTTTATCCAGCCCTAGCTAGAGGGGAGTCTTCGATCCCAGTAGTCTGAATTCGAGTTTCCACAAGCCTGGCACTGCAGGCTAAAGTGCTCTAGGGTTCTAAATAATCTTGCCAGGCAGTGTAAACCAGGAAGATTGCAATTCATAGGTGAGTCTTCACGCTGAACTGGGCCCAGAGCCAGTGGGCTGGGTGAGTAGGGCTTACTACCTACTGAGACATCAGCTGGGGCAGCTAAGGCAGTGCTGGCATGACTCCTCCCCTAGCCCCAAGCTTCACAGCTCATAGCTTTTAAAGGGAGCCCTTTAACATGAGGGGAGAGGAAAGAGTGGGAAGAAGTCTATCTTGCAGCTTGGATACTAGCTTAGCCACAGCAGGATAGAACCCAGGTCAAAGTCATGAGACCTTTGTTCCAGTCCCTAGCTCCCAATGAATATTTCTAGACACACCCTGAGCCAGAAGGGAACCCA
Source organism: Sapajus apella (assembly GCF_009761245.1). Taxonomy (NCBI): domain Eukaryota; kingdom Metazoa; phylum Chordata; class Mammalia; order Primates; family Cebidae; genus Sapajus; species Sapajus apella. Next base: position 9,343,415 of record NW_022436946.1, on the reverse strand, counting down.
GTGCCTTCAAGGGAAGGATGCAGTTCTGACAGGATTCAACATCTGCTAACTGAAGAGCCCAGGAGTGACACCCAAGTACTACATTGAGGGCCCTGATTGAGACTCTGAGACGTGCTGGTTTCAAGTGAGATTCAGCATGTTCCCAGCTATGAAGGCTATGGGGCAAGACTTCTTCTGTTTAAGAAAAGCCAAGGGAAAAGTAAAGGGGACTTTGCTTTGCTGCTTAGGTACCAGCTCAGCCACAGAGAGGTAGAGCACCAAGTAGGTCCTTGGAATCCTTGCTTCTAGGACTTGGACAGCTCTTGGACAGCATTTCTAGACCTGCGCTGGGCCAGAGAAGAGCTCGCGGCCTTGAAGAATGAATCCCAGGCCAGGCACCATTCGCGCCAAGCAGACGGAAAAGCCCTCGGGCCTTAGGGGAACATGAGCAGTAGTCCTGCAGTTGTCCCCATGGGCCTGTGGTGGTGGAGGCCACGAGGTGAGGTTCTTCTGTCTTTGGAAAGGGAAGAGAAGAGTGGGTAACACTCTCAAAACAAAATGCTTTAAACTTGTTCATATGTCATTACTATTTTCTATCGATATTCCAGATAAATACGACTTTGGGATCTTTATTTTTTTAACCACTAATTAAACGTGTTTACTAAAATATACTTGAATATTATACTAGGCACTATTATTTTGAATGGGGATTTAAATGGTATTATTTTATAGCAACTCATTAAATAAATATTTTAATATTTTATAAAATTATTTTTTCAATACTTATTAATAAAAACAGTGTGTTTGGCCAGGTGTGGTAGCTCATGCCTGTAATCCCAGGAGTTTGGGAGGCTGAGGCGGGCAGGTCACCTGAGGTCAGGAGTTCGAGACCAGCCTGACCAACATGGAGAAACCCCATCTCAACTAAAAAAAAAAAAATACAAAATTAGCCAGACGTGGTGGCACATACCTGTAATCCCACCTACTTGGGATGCTGAGGCAAGAGAATCACTTGAAATTGGGAGAGGGAGGTTGTGGTGAGCCCAGATCATGCCATTGCACTCCATCCTGGACAATAAGAGTGAAATTCCGTCTCAAAAAAAAAAAAAATAGAAAAAGGAAAAGGAAAAACACTGTTAAGGCCTGAGATGATAAAAGTTATTTAACGATTTTATAATATGATTCTACAATAAATATTGAAAGCCTTGTTGATTAATTAGAGAGTAGTACATGAATAAAAAAGAAATGACCTACCTATGCATGACTAGTAAGTTATTATACTTTCATCTACATAGTCATCTCACATTTTATTAATAGTTATTGAATCCATGATAAAATTATAATTGGCTTAGGACAAACCTGAGACACTTTGTACAGATTTTTGTCCTTTGTATACATTTTTGGCTCCCAAGCAAAAAAATCCCAGGTAAATCAAATCAGCAAATTATATTTCTACAGTTTTAGAAAAACTGGGATATTTCTGAAAGAACCAAGAGTTTTTAAATAAGTCAAAGTCATTCTGACCACCACTATATGACATCTCAAGGTCATCAAATGTGACCTATAATGGAGATAATCAACCTATTTAGAATCTATGGCGTAGGTCATCATGTGCTAATTCAGTGAGTAAAAAACTTGCCATGCATCTACACTCATGTAAACTAAATGGCAGACTTCCCATGGAAAAGTTAAAATGTAAGATTCATGTTACACAGTAGCTGATCTTGAGGCACCTTAGGGACATGTGATGTGGAGAAGAAATTCAAGAATAGATAGGAAACTGTCAGTAGCGTTAGTACTGAGTTGAATCTCTAGGTCCAGGGTTCAGGCTGCCTTATTTCTTTAAGTTATCCTTTCTCATTAGGTGATTGAGTTTAGTATTTCATATTCTAAACCAGACAGTATCTGCACATCTAGAAAGTCTATGTTTATCAATAGTTTTAGAATAGCTTTGGGTATTTTGTCCAATTTTCTCTTCTTAGAGACAATCTCACTCTGTTTCCCAGGTTGAAGTGCAGTGTCATGGTAATAGTTCACAGTAGCCTTGAACTCCTGGACTCAAGTGATCCTCACCTCAATCTCCTGAGTAGCTAAGGACTACAAGTGACATGAGTGCCACCATGCTTGGTTATTTTTATTTTTGTAGAGATAGGGTCTCATTATGTTACCCAGAATGATCTGGAACTCCTGGCCTCAAGCAATCCTCCTACCTTGGCTTCCCAGAGTCCTAGGATTACACATATAAGCCACCTTGCTCAGTCCAAATTTCTTCAGTTTCAAGGATATACAAGGATAATCCTCCAATGCATTAGTCCCTTTTATTTTTAAAAATAGCATTTAGAGTATATTTATTTAATGTAGAATCACAGGGAGAGTATCGAAACATAACTTGGATGTCTATGAACAAAGATGATTCTTTTTAGGGACAAAATTTTATGGTGTATAATGAGTTGAATTTTGGATCGCAGTTTTATGTCCTAACCCACATATTGGGAGTATAGTAGTAACTCTACAGACAGTCAAGGCAATATTAGTCTTTTAAAAGGAATTTTAAAGACATTGAATTATTTCATTTTTTGAAAAAGTATTTTATTATAGCAAGAACACAATATGAAATCTACCCTTTTAATAAACTTTTAAGTGTACAAAACAACTTTAACTACAAGTGCAGTGTTATACACCATATCTCTAGAATGTACTCATCTTGCATTACTGTAACTTTGCCTGTTGATTAGCAGCTCCAAATCCTTCCTGCTTCTGCTCCTGGCAGTCACCATGCTACTCTCTGCTTGTATACTTGACTATTTTAGGTATGTGAAAATTAAAGACAGATCCCGTGCTCACCTGTTGAAAGAAAACAGCTCTTTTGGGCTCAGGGTACACTGAGTGTAACAAGAGGGAGGGAAGGAGGAAAGCCCTGCAAAGTTGGGATTCCTTCAAATTCACATTTCTCCAAAATGGTAAATCCTGTCTTTATTTAAATGGTCAGCCTTTCTCATTGCTGGCTCTGTATTTTCATTTTGTAATATTACTATGGCAGAAGCATCAAAAATATGGGAATGCATTGTTCTCTATTGAGTGGAGTTAGTTACTAAAAATCATGACTAATAATTATCAGCCTCCCAAAAGAACAGATGCTTCTCAAAAGAGGACATCTATGTGGCCAAGAAACATAAGAAAAAGCCTCAACATCACTGATCATTACAGAAATGGAAATCAAAACCACAATGGGATACCATCTCACGCCAGTCAGACTGGCGTTTATTAAAAAGTCGAGAAACAATAGATGATGGCAAGGCTGTGGAGAAATAGGAATGCTTTTACACTGTTGCTGGGAGGGTAAATTAGTTCAACCTTTATGGAAGACAGTGTGATGATTCTTCAAAAACCTAGAACTAGAAATATCATTTGACCCAGCAATTCTATTACTGGATATATACCCAAAGAAACATAAATCATTCTATTATAAAGATACTTGCACATGTATGTTCATTGCAGCACTATTCACAATAGAAAAGACATGGAATCAACCCAAATGCTCATCAGTGATGGACTGGATAAAAAAAAAACATGATACATATACTCCATGAAATACTATGCAGCCATAAAAAGGAGCAAGATCGTGTTCTTTGCAGGGACATGGATGGAGCTGGAAACCATTATCCTCAGCAACCTATTGCAGGAACAGAAAACAAAACACTACATGTTCTCACTTATAAGTGGGAGCTGAACAATGAGACCACATGGACACAGGGAAGGGAACAACAAACACTGGGGCCAGTCAAGGGGTGGAGATGGAGCAAGGGAAAGCATCAGGAATAATAGCTAATGCACGATGGGCTTAAGATCTAGGTGATGAGTTGATAGGTCCAGCAAACCACCCTGGCACATGTTTACCTATGTAACAAACCTACACATCCTGAACATGTATTCCAGAGCTAAAATAAAATAAAAGATTATTGGCATCCAAGAAAATTATGACTGATTCTGTCTACATTTTGTGGCCTTGTCCCAAATGAAAAGTAGGAGAAATTAGTCTTTGACCTCCCTGGTATCTTTTCTGTGCTTTTCTTTCCTTCTCCAGTGATACTTCCCTATTCCTTAGGCACCCAGTGATTGTATAATCCTTTCCTTCCCCTCTTTATCTATTAAGCTCTGCTCTAAAAAAAAAAAAAACACACACACACAGACACAAATTGAATTTATACTATATTCTGAAAGACTCGTTTAAACATTTAGTGTTCTTTCCCAGGGAGACTTGTATTTTATGACATTCAACTTAATCAAAGAATAAAGCTTTAACAGTGACATCAGTGACATGATGAATGAGGCATCATTTTGAAGCAATAATGGTTTTCCCAGTGACTCAGAAATAGCAGTATGTTCAGATTCAGAGTGCCTGTTCATGAGGTAAACACTCCACAGGACATGCAAAATTGTTGCATTGGAAAATACACGGAGAAAGGGAGGAAGCAAAGGTCAAAGAATGCACACTGATTGTGACATAAACATGTATATTAAGAGAGTGGTAACATAGTGGGAAACTTAGGTTTAATCCAATCTCAGAATGTTTTCCTTCTACATGACTTTTAAGAATAGTATATCATAAATCAAACTCCAACATTTACAATTGTCAATTTAAAACTCAATCACCTCTGTCTTTCACAATATATCTCCTTTTAAAGAATAAAGTTTTGTTTTCAATTTCTTAAAATAGTATTGGGATAGAATTTCCTCAAAGGATTACTATTTAAAATCTAAACTTCCTGGTTGATGTGTTCTCATGATTTTAGAGCAAGCCTAAAAAAACCTAACCTTCCCTGTTTTCACACAATTTGCAGAGTTCTGCAGAGACTGCACATCTGGCTCTTTGCCTGTGCACCTGAAGTTATCTCAGGAGAAATCACACATATTAAAGACAGACAGTGAAGGTCTTTTTTAATTCAAAGGAACAAAATATATACTCAAGACAAGTGAAAAAGGTAAGAGAAAAGGTAAGGGACTGTGTAGTGACACTGAACTAGGAAACTAACAAAACGATGACAATATAAAATAAATTATGTCAAAAGAACAACAAAACAATATAAAGTATAATATGAAAATATATTTTGTGGGCTCAGGAGAATATTTAAATTATTTCCTTTCTTCTATTCTATAGGTGGAACTTGGATCTTTGGTCATTAATTCTCTCTCTCTCTCTCTCTCTCTCTCTCTCTCTCTCTCTTCTCTCTCTCTCTCTCTCTCTTAACTTTTGCAAATAGGGAGATCTTAGAACATTTGCCAAAATTTTTGTCTTTTGCTTTATTTTGGCTGCCTGTTTATTCCATAGAACCATGACTTCTGGTGATTCAGGCTTATTCCTTAATTTCTGAACTGATTGCTAGACAGTCAGGACCATATATATATATATATACATATATATATATATATATATATTTCCCTCCCATGTTATGTCCTACTTTTCTACCACTTGTTTCACTTTCCCAAGGTCTTTTGAAACTAAAAATAAAATTATCACCTCACTGTAAGTATCATGTCATCTGATTCAAGGGTTGCCCACTGCTTCAAGGTAGTAACTGTTAATTCTTCAAGGCTGACTTCTTGTGAAGTAATCTTCTAGAAAGACAGTTGGATTTTTTTTTTTTTTTTGAAACCTAAGGCTTCATGAAATTCTAAAGATATGGCAGGCCAGGATCTAAGGCCAAAGGTATAACACATCAGAAAGTTATGGTTATGAGTCTTGAGTGTGAGCCCTTGGTTGTATCAGAGGAAATACAGGCCTCCGTAACCATGAATGCTGAAGTGGAAGAATTAAGCTGAAGGCTAGGATTGTGCCATATCATACTGCTTTTGGATCTGAGCACACAGGGTGCCAGGGGAGGGTAGTGTTCTTCATGTAGCTAGGCATCAGGGGTCCAAAAGAAGAGAGCCACAAAATGTGTACTGTTTAATGTTGTGTGCATACCTAGCATGAAATTTTTTGAATCAATGACCAATCTGGGGACTTACATCGTAACTCAGAGATGAACTTCCTAATGCACACACGAAAATATATTATGCCTGGTTATTCCTAGATACTTACTTGGTATAAAATTTAATTTTTTTCTAAAAATGATTTTATATGATAGCTCTTTACTGTCTTTAAAGCATGATAGATGCTTAATACATATTCAATATTCATTGAATTACAATATTTTTCTCATTACTCAGTCTGTTTTCCGATTTTTCACATACCCATCCACATCCCCAAAGGTTACGACTAGCTGCACCATGAATAGTTTAAATCAGTGAGTACCTGAAATACAAAATTATGAATAATCATTCTTTCTGTCATTTTTATGATTGTTTATGTCCAATGAGACAGAATTGTTTAGTACCAAATTCTGTTTACTCTATACCTACTTCCTTCTCTGAAACTCCATTATCCCCATTATAGGTTCTGGTATGATCAGCTAATTTCACCATTAAAACAGTCACTTACCTGATCCTCCTGAATAGTGTCTTGATCTAACCCCAATACAAAACATTATTTTTAAAATTTCCCTTTTATGAAAAATTATTTAAGTTTAATTATAACACACATGTATAAAATGTACATATCATCAATACACACTTCCATGAAGTTGAACAAAGTGAATTAATCTATATTATCACCATAGATCAAATACAATACTTAAACTTTCAGATAGCTGTTCTAATGGCCTAAGTGCAAACCTCTCCAGGTAGTATTTCAAAAACTGTAGACTACAGGAACAAAATAAACATACATTCTACATCTTTAGCACAGCTAGAAAACACTGAGAAATTAATTAAAATAGAAAAAAATAAACAGTTTCCAATAGAGCTTTTACTTGAGCTCTTACTATAAGCATTTTATCAGTATTTTTTGTTGAGTCTCTGCCGGGTTTTGGTATCAGGATGATGTTGGCCTCATAAAATGATTTGGGAAGAATTCCCTCTTTTTGGATTGTTTGGAATAGTTTCAGAAGGAGTGGTACCAGCTTCTCTTTGTACATCTGGTAGAATTCAGCTGTGAACCCATCTGGGCCTGGACTTTTTTTGGTTGGTAGGCTATTAATTGCTGCCTCACCTTCAGCCCTTGTTATTGGTCTGTTCAAGGATTCAACTTCTACCTGGTTTAGGCTTGGGAGGGTGCAAATGTCCAGGAATGCATCTGTTTCTTCCAGGTTTACTGGTTTATTTGCATAGAGTTGTTTGTAGTAATCTCTGATGGTAGTTTGTATTTCTGTGGGATCAGTGGTAATATCCCCTTTATCATTTTTTATTGCATCTATTTGATTTTTCTCTTTTCTTTTTTATTAATCTGGCTAGCGCTCTTATTTTGTTGATCTTTTCAAAAAAGCAGCTCTGGGATATATTGATTTTTTGAGAGATTTTTCATGTGTCCATCTCCTTCAGCTCTGCTCTGATCTTAGCTATTTCTTGTCTTCTGCTAGCTTTTGATTTTTTTTTTTTTTTGATCTTGCTCCTCTAGCTCTTTCAATTTTGATGATAGGGTGTCGATTTTAGATCTTTTCTCACTTCTCTGGTGGGCATTTATTGCTATAAATTTCCCTCTAGACACTGCTTTAAATGTGTCCCAGAGATTCTGGTACATTATGTCTTTGTTCTCATTGGTTTCGAAGAACATCTTTATTTCTGCCTTCATTTTGCTGTTTATCCAGTTCGCATTTGGGAGCCAGTTGTTCAATTTCCATGAAGTTGTGTGGTTCTGAGTCAGTTTTTAGGTTTGTGAATATTTTGCTAAAAATATTTGCAACTATGTTTATTGGCAATATAAGTCTGTGATTCACTTTTTGCGCTGTCTTTGACTTGGATGAAGATCTGTTTGTGTTTTAAAATATTATAATAGCATAACCTGGTCTCTTCATTCAACACTGACACTTTATGCTTATTTATCTTATGTAACTGTTTGAAATTTTTAGTACAGTTTTGAACAGAAGCAAGAATGAAAGGAATCCTTGTCTTTTCTCAGTCACAAAGGGAATTCTCTCAACATTTCACAATTAAATATACAGATGCTCCTTATCTTATGATTGGGTTATATTGCGATAAACTTATCATAAGTTGAAAATAGTGTAAGTGAAAAATGCATTTGTTACACGAGATCTACTAAACATAGGAACTTAGCCTAACCTACCTTCAGTGTGCCCAGAACACTTACATTAACTCACACTTGGGCAAAATCATCTAAAGAAAAGCCTATTTTATAATAAAGTGTCAAATATTTTATGTATTTACTGAATAATGTACTAAAAAATGAAAAATAAATTGTTTATGGGTAGCCAAAGTATAGTTTCCACTAAATGCATAATGCATGTGCACCATTGTATGTACTAAAAATCATAAATAGAAACATTGTAGGTCAGGGACCACCTATATTGAATTTGCTATTGGTTATTTTTATACAATGTATTTTAAAGTAAAGAAAGTTCTCTTCTATTCTTGGTTTATTGATATTTTTAAAGTGTACATACTAAAGTTTTAGTTCTCTTTTTATTTATTATTAGATGTTTTGTAAAATTTAATTTGTTTATGGAAAAATGACATAATTAATTTCACTTGTCAATTTAAAGTTACATAATGGGATACCTAATTTGATCTTGATGTGTTTACTTTATATATGAATATATATCTTTGTATATTTGGTTTGATAATATTTTAAGATATTTTGTGTATATTTTGAGCAAATTGGGCATTAATTTTACTCATCTATGGACTTTAGGTATTCTTATTATCTGGAAGTTATCTCCATGGTTGAAATGTTCTTTTACTTGCATGTTACTAGAACACAAACCTTAATAAAATTTAAAACACTGATGTTTTATTTGATGCAATTGTTGATGTGGTGTTTCAATTTCTTTTATGGTTATAGGCATGAATGATATTAGCTGGTACACACACTACTGTGACTATATTGGTTTTTGATGCCCAGTGCTCTTTATGATTATCTAAGTGCCCATGTGGCTAACCTTCTAATTGGTTGATAGCTGTGCTATATCACTGGTTAAAATATATTTTAATATTTTTGTGTGTTATAAGACTATAACTGCATGGGGTTGATTTAATACCACTTCTCTGGTCATGGCAGATTAACATTATTGGCGTCTTCAAGGTCCCTGTCTTGTTTCACACATTTATTTTTATTTACTCCTATTCTTCTCCCTTTATAGGAAACATCCTAAGGCATTTAATGTGTACCTATTTGGTTTTCTTTGTTCTGTAACAAATTTTAAATTGTTTTATATGCATTTTTAATTTACATAAATCCTATTTTCTCATGTGTCTTACTTACTACATTCATTACCATACCTTTAAGACCCATTATTCTTCACGTGCCTATGTGCGTGTTAACCTTGTTGCTTGTAACTGTGTTGCTTCTAGGTCCTGAACAATACTCTAGGTGTGGATTTATTGCATTTTACCTTCTACAGTTCAAGCAATAATCCCCCAGTTTGCCTATAACATTCTGTCATCACGAATAATGATGCAATAATTAAGCATCTTCCTACCTGTCCCTGGATACAGTTCTGTAAGACTTTCTTTGGGATATATACTCAAGAACTTCAATATCATAACAAATAGGTACATTTAATTTGATTACCCAGTGGCAGATTGCTCCACTGAATGCACAAGCCTGCCTTTCTACAAGGAATGCATAAAGATTACTATATCCCTATAATATTACTACCTTGGAGTATTATTCAGCTTTGTAGTCTTTAACATTCTAAGAGATATAAAATAATATCATATTGAATTTACTTTTGCTTTTTTGTACATGACAAATAGTTTTGTTTTATATTAAAGCAACTACTACTAAAATATAGCATATAATAAATCCTTGAAGTCTATCATCTAATAAGATTTATTAAGTGAACTTTAAGGCAGTAAAGTCAAAAAACAATACCAATAACATTGTTTCAACTCTTATATGGGAGGAAATACTGTAAGGATGATTGTTGCTTTACACATTGTACAAATAACATTATAGTGATTTTTGATAGAAAAGCCTCTCACCTTAAGAAAGCATTAGCAAAATATAACATTCAACTATATATTTATATATGTATATATGAATATGTGTGTATGTGCATAATATGTGTGTATGACCTAGTTGAGGAGTACTTTTATATACAGTTCTGTTTTAGCTACAAAGAAAACAGACAGCTTGTACCCAACCAATATATCAGTATGATATAAGTAGTTAAGAAGAATAAATTTTTGGACAAACTTTAAATGTCTACAAAGAAACTGGGTTCTTTAGTCTCCAAAACGTGTGATGGTACTATGCCTCACATAACCAATTACATACCCGTGTCCCAAAGTGTCACAGAGTCTTCAAGAAGAGCAATAGTAACTCAAAAATTCCAAGAACAGGCTGCAATAGCCAAGGTTCAGTTAGGAAGACTGAACCATGATAAGTCTTATGGAGCAAAGGAATGATTATAGAAATAGAGAAAAAAAAAAGGAAACAAAGGTTTAATATAGGGAGTTCAAGGATCAAAATCACTCACCAGTCCTCCTGAGGCCACACATATTTAGCCATGAGAGTGGTGCTTTAAAGGAAAATATGAGCAGAGTGTAAGTAAACCTAATGCCTCGCTTTCGAGCTCAGGGTCTGCAATCATTGTTGGGTAGCTGTGGAAGAAATTAAGATGAAGATGGAGTGAGTTCTTACTCTCTTGGTTCCTGTAAAAACTGTTTCATTAAACAGCTCTCCTCTCTGTTATTTTCTCTCTCAAGATGGGATCTCCGCACACATCAGCTCTCCTTCACTTTTTACCATGAGTGGAAGCAGCTTGAGGGCCTCACCAGAAATTCAGCAGATGCCAGTGCCATGATTCTTGTACACTGTGCAGAACCATCAGCCAAATATACCCCTTTTCTTTGTAAATTACCCAGCCGTGTGTATTCGTTCATAACAACACTAAATGGGCTAAGAAAGCTGCCACGTCCAGTTCTTGTCAATTAGGCATTCCATACAACTCCTTTAATGATATTCAACTTTTAAGACAATAGCAAAATCATATACACCTAATGCAGTTATCTTTCATAATATAAAAGCCATAGTAGCCCTCTATCCATTTTCAGTTGAGGACTGACTGTGCACACATATACACACACACACACAGACACACACACACACTCTCTCTCTCTCTCTTTCCCCCTCTCTCTCTCTCTCTCTCACACACACACACACACACACACACACACACACGAATATAAAATTAAGAAATAAATACTTATAATTCATTTCAGTAATGAGTCATAGGGTGACATTTGATATTTGTAATTTCCAGTTTATACATACTCCATGATTTCTTTTTCTGTATAAATCATTTGAACTGTTCATGATTACTTGCCTAATGCAATAATGCAAAATTTTTATTCCTAAAGGATCTATGACATTAATAGTTCCCTACCTGTAAGAAATGCTGTCATTTTCTATTAACTTTGTTCATAGAATATAATAATTATAAGCCATTACTGTGCAGATTCCTTGTGCTACAAACTACTTTTAGTCTCCTAATTTTGTAAAAGTAATACAATTTTCACTTGACAGTCACAATAAATTCTACCAGCCATCAGATTAACCACCTTCTTTACCTATGATTCACCAGTATAAGAATTATAAAGTGGCTACGTGAAGTCTGAAATTTTAGTTTAATGGAATCACTGCTGTAGCCCTGGTGCAAGCATTGCCCTTTTGGGAGTAAGTCCTATGAACCGGCAAGGCCCAAATTTGAAGAGACAAAAGCAAAAATTTTGCTCCTGGATTATTAGAGTTAATAATGACTGACACTATTCTCATTTTGTCTTTTGATTTTTAGACTTGTGAATCTTTTCTAGAAAAAAACAGTAAAATATATTAATGTCTAATATTTAGCATATATCTTGGATCATGCTACCCAGCCCTTCAATGTATCATCATCTAGATGTTGTAATAATTGAGTCTTCAAAATACTTTCCGACCATTCTAACAGACCAGATCCTTCAGAGTTATGGGAAATGTGGAAGGACCAGTAAGCAAAGTGCACATTACTGAGCCCATGTGTAACCCTCATTTCAACTGTGATGTCATTTTGTCATGAGACCATTAAGTAAGAACAGAGGTATCTGAGAAGAGTCTCACCGATGTCCACAGAACAGATCATTTTCTCTGATTGAAAATTAAGATTCTACTTTTAGATATTGTACATTTTTTACCATTTACAAAGGACACAAATATTTCCTATCTTTGACTATTTTAAAATGCCTGTACACATACCTCCTCCCTAGCCTCCACCTGTCACTCATTTTCTGCTGTTTCTTCTAAATCTCAGCCTATTCAGTCAAACCATTAGATACTTTCTGTGAATTAGCATAAAGCCATAACTCTAACCATCTGTACTTTCAGGCAAAATGGATTCTCAAGGTCATGGCACACTCCTGTTCACTCTGTTAATTTCCTATAACCACTGTCTTTTAAGACTAATTCTCATACGAACCATTAGGTTTTTCTATTCAAATTTGAATGGAGACGGCATGTTGTGCAGAACCATATATAAATCAGTCCCAATGTTCCAGCTCCTCAGGCAACAGGTCACAAAGAACTCTCTTTGAGGTTTTAGGCATTGGTTGAAAGAAAGGAGACAACATAACTGGAGGAGGGTAGGAGAATATGAGTCACTTGCTCATGTGCTATCCTGGTGCCTTTGGGAGCAGCAGGTGCCCCAAAGTATCCAACACTTCACATGTTGGTGGGGTTTTGCTGTGCATAGCCAACTTTAATTCTGGTAGCTCTTACTATGTTTAGTTTATGATAAACATACTGGGTTCCATGGTAACTTGGAGATGTATGTCTTATTTTTTATTTTTGTTAGTCTTACTAACAAAAATTTGTTAATTGTTAATTTGCTTATTAATTTGTTGATACCAAAGTTATCAAAGGAAAAAAATAAAAAATATATAGGTTTAGGAATTTGTTGTTTTCAAATAACCAACTCTTGATTTCATTAAACTTTTTCTGCTCTTTTCCTTTTTTCATCTGATTTCTGCTCTTTGTTATTTTCTTCCTTCTGTTTGATTTGGATTTATTTTGCTCTTTTGTTATTATTCTGAAGTAAAAACTTAAATTATTTAAGATTTTTCCTCTTTTCAAGTGTAAATATTTAGTGCTATCCATGTCCCTCTCCGCATTGCTTTAGCTATGATCCACAAACTTTGATATATAATATTTTCATTCATTTCTATGTATTTTAAAACATTTCTTCTGTGATCTCCTCTTTGACACATGGATTGCTTAAGAGCATGTTACTAAATTTCCAATTGTGTGAGGATTTTCTTGTTTTATTGCTGTAGTTGATTTCTAGTTTGACTCTATAATGGTCAGGAAACATTTCATATGATTTTGATTCATTTAAGTTTGCTAAGGCTGTTTAATGGCCCAGAATATGGTGTACTTCAGTACATTTTCCACAGATGCCTGGAAAGATGTAGCCTCCTGCTATTGCCTTGAGTGTTCAAGTTAGATTTTGATATTTCATTGAGTTACTGATTTCTTTCATATTTTTGCTGATTTTCTGGCTAGTTCTCTTTAATCAAATGCTGAGTATGGGATGTTGAATCTTCAGTATAATTATAGATTTGAATATTTCTTCTTTAACATATGTTGGTTTATATTTTATATATTTTGTTTCACAATTCTGTTGTTGGTTACATACACATTTAGGACCATTATGTCTTCTTTGTAGACTTATCTTTCTATCATGTAACCTCCCTTTCAGTCTCTAGTAATTTTATTTGCTCTGTGTCTATTTTATCTGATATTAATATAGCTACTGGTACATTTTAAATTAAAGTTCACATTATTTGTCTTTTTGTGCCTTTATAATTTATGTCTACCTCTGTTGTTAAATTTGAAATATATTCTTATATATAGCCTGTAGTTGGGATTTTTAATAAATCCACTCTGTGAATCTCTCTTTCAATTGTTGCATTTAGTCTATTAAAATTTTAAGTAATGATTGATAATGTTAGACATTACACCATCCATTTTTGTTTTCTGTGTTTTTTTCTTTATTATTCTTCTTCTTTTCTTTCTTTCTTTCTTTTTTTTTTTTTTGAGACAGAGTCTTGCTCTGTTGCCAGGTGCCAGACTGGAGTGCAGTAGTGCAATCTTGACTCACTGCAATCTCCGCCTCCTGGGTTCAAGCAATTCTCCTGCCTCAGCCTCCCAAGCAGCTCGGACTACAGGCACACGGCAACACACCCAGCTAATTTTTGTATTTTTTAGTAGAGACAGGGTTTTACCATGTTGACCAGGATATTCTTGATCTCTTGACCTCATGATCCACCTGCCTCCGCCTCCCAAAGTGCTGAAATTACAGGTGTGAGCCACCATGCTCGGCCCATTATTTTCTGTTGATATACATATTAGTTGGTTCTCATGGTCGTATAAGGACATACCCCAGACTGGATAATTTATAAAGGAAAGAGATTTAATTAACTCACACTTCTGCATGGCTGGGTAGGCCTCAGGTAACTTACAATCACGGCAGAAAATAACGTAAACACATCTTTTTTCACATGGCAGGAGCAAGAAGATGTGTCAAACGAAGGGGAAAAAGCTGCTTATAAAACCATCTGATCTTGTGAAACTCACCCATTATCATGAGAACAGCATGGGGGAACTGCCCCCGTGATCTAGATCTAATCACCTCCTAAGAAGTCCTGTCCCCAACGCGTGGGGATTACAATTTGGATTACAAGTCAAGATGAGATTTTGGATGGGGACACAGTCAAACCATATCAATATATAATGTATGCATATGTTTTGGAGACACATATGATAGTTTCATACAGTCATATAATGTATTCAGTTCAAATCAGGGTAATTAGGATAGCCAACACCTTAAATATTAATCTTTTCTTTATGTTAGGAATATTTGAATTATTTTCTTCTAGCTATTTTGAAATGTAAAATAATGTTAACTGTAATCTCCTTACTAATCTACAGAACACTAGGTCTTATTTGTTCTATCTAACTATATATTTTTACCCATTAATCAACAGCCTCTCTTCAAGTCCTACCCTACCTCTACCATTCTTTGGCCTATCATAACTATCAGTTTTCTCTCTTTCTTCATAAGATCTACTTTTTAAGATGACACATATGAGTGAACACATGCAATTATGTATCTTTTTGTGCTTGGCTTATTTCACTTAACATAATGACTTCCAGTTTTATCCATATTTATGCAAATGAGAGAAACTCATTCTTTTATAATGCTAAATAATATTCCCTTGCGTGTATACACTACATTTTCTTTATTCATTCATCCACTGATAGGCATTTAAGTTCATTCCATATTTTGGTTATTATGAAGTTTTGCAGTAAACTTGGGAGTACAGATATGTCTTTGATATGTTGATTTTCTTTATTTTGGATATATACCCAGGAATGAAGTTTCAAGATCATATGGTAGTTCTACTTTTAGTTTTTTGAGGTACCTCATACTATTTTCCATAGTGACTCTACTAGTTTACATTTCCATCAACAATGATACAAGGATTCCCTTTTATCTGCCTACTGATATCTGCCAGTATCTGTTCCTCTGTGTTTTGTTTGCTTGTTTTTGTGTTTGAGACAGCGTCTGGCTCTGTTGCTCAGACTTGATATTCTCTGTGTTTTTAATAAAAGTCATCTTAACTGGGTAAGATGTGGTTTTTATTTACATTAGTGATATTGAACATTTTTAATATATATGTTGGCCATTTGTATGTCTTCTTTTGGGAAATGTCTATTCAGATATTTTCCCAATTTTTGATCAGCTTTTTGGTTATTGTTTGAGTTCCTCATATATTCTAGCTGGTAGTCCCCTGTCAGTTTCCAAATACTTTCTTTTTCATTCTGTCTCTTAAATTTGTTGATTGTGTCTTTTGCTGGGTGGACACTTTTTCACTTGATGTAATCCAATTGGTCTATTTATGCTTTGGTTGCCTATGCTTTTGAGGACTTACATACACACCCTTCCAGACCATTGTTCTGAAGGATTTCCCCAATGTTTCATTTTAGTTGTTTCTTAGTTTTGGGTCTTATATTTAAGTCTTTAATCCATTATAGTATGATTATTATATGTGGTGAAAGATAGAAATCTAGTTTCATTCTTCTGCATGTGAATATCCAGTTTTCACAGCATCACTTATTGAAGAGACTCTTTTTTTTTAACCAATGTATGTTCTTGGCACCTTTGTTGCAAATTATTTAACTGTAAATGCATGGATTTATTTGTAGTTGTCTATTCTGTCCCATTGGTCCATTTGTCTATTTTTATGCCAGTGCCATATTGATTTGGTTTCTAGAGCTTTGTACTATATTTTGAAGTCAGGCATTGTGACGTCTCCAGCTTTGCTCTTTTTGCTCAGGATTGCTTTGGCTATCCAGTGTCTTTTGAGTTCCATATAAATTTGAAGATTTCTTTTTATTTCTGTGAAGAATATCACTGGTATTTGGACAGAAATTCATAGAATCTATAAGTTGCTTTGGATAGTATTCTCATTTTGACAGTGTTAATTATTTTAATCCATGAGCATGAAATATATTTTCTGTGTTTTGTTTTCAATTTCTTTCATCAGTGTTTATAGTTTTCCTGTATAGATTTTTCACTTCTGTGGTTAAATTTATTTCTAGGTATTTGATAGTCTTTGTAGCTATGGGTGCACTTCTTGATTTCTTTTTAAGATTGTTCACCATTGGTATATATAAGTGCTACTGATTTTTGTATGTTGATTTTAGTATCCTGGACCTTTACTGATTTTATTTCAGTTCTAACAGTTTTCTGGTGGAGCCTTTAGTTTTTTCTAAATATAAGATTATGTCATCTGTAGACAAGGTAAATTTGACTTCTTCCTTTCCAATTTTAATGACTTTTATTTCTTTCTCTTGCCTAATTTTCCTGGCCAGGACTTCCAGTATTACGTGAAATAAAAGTGAAGGAAGTGGCCATATTTGTTTTAGAAAGATGGCTTCCAATTTTTCCTTTCAGTGTGATGTTGGTTGTGTGTTTGCCATATATGGCCTTTATTATTTTGACGTATGTTTTTTCCATGCCCAGGTTTTTGAAGGTTTTTATCTAAATAAAATATTGAATTTTATCAAGGGCTTTTTCAGCATCTATTGAAATGATCGCAGGGTATTTTTCTTGGTTCTGATAATGTGATGTATCATGTTTATTGATTTGCAGATGTTGAACCATACTTGCATCCATGAGATAAATAATGCTCGACTGTAGTGAATAATCTTTTTATGTGCTGTTGAATTAGTTTTGCTATTATTTTGTTGAGAATTTTTGCATGTATGTTTATCAGTGATATTTGCTTATAGTTTTATTTTTGTTGTTGTTGTCATATCTATTTCTGGTTTTTGGTGTCAGGGTAACACTGAGCTTGTAGAATGGTTTGGAAGTATTGCCTCCTTTATAATGTTTTTGATGCAATTGAGTGGAATTTGTACTAGTTCTTTAAAAGTTTGGTAGAATTCAATAGTGAATTAATCAGGTCTGGGCTTTTCTTAAATAAAAGACTTTTTATTACAGCTTTGAATCTAATCTCAGGTTAGTGGGTGGTTGAGGTTTTCAATTTCTTCATGGTTTTATCTTGGTTGGTTGTATGTGTCTGGAAAGTTATCTATTTCATCTAGGTTTTCTTATGTGTTGGCATACAATTATTCATAATACTCTCTAATTATTATTTATAGTTCTATGGTCTCAGTTGCTTTGTCGCCTCTTCTGTTTCTGATTTTATGTTTGAGTCTTCTCTCCTTTTTTCTTATTCAGTTTAGTCAAAAGTTTGATTTTGTTTACCTTTTCAAAAAGAATCAACTTTTTGTTGATCTTCTGTAATTATTCCTTAGTCTCAATTTTTTTTTATTTCTCCTTTGATCTTTATTATTTCTTGCCTTCTAGTAATTTGGGGTTTGCTTTATTCTTGCTTTTCCAGTTATTGAGGTGTATCTTTAGTTTACTTAAAGTATTTCTACTTTGTTGATGTAGGCATTAACTGCTGTAAACTTCCCTCTTAGTACTGCTTTTTCTGTATCTCATTAATTTTGGTATGCTGTTTTCTAATTTTCATTTCTTTCAGAAATTTTAAATTTTTCTTCATAATTTCTTTATTGACTCATTTGGTCATTCAAGAGCATGTTGTTTAATTTCCATGTGTCTGTGTAGTTTCTGACCTTCCTCTTATTAATTTAATGTTTTAATCCAATGTATTCAGAAAAGATACTTGATATAATCTATAATTTTTTAAATTTGTTAAGACCTGTTTCATGGGCCAGATGTGGTCTATTCAGGAGAATTTTTTATGTGCTGCTGTAAATAATGTGTATTCTGCCACAATTGGAAAAAAATTTCTGTTAATGTCAGCCCTATTTGGTCTAGTGTATAGGTATCTATTTGCTGAATTATGTCTGGATAATGTGTTTATTGCTGAGAGTGTTTAAGTCCTCTGCTGTTACACTATTGTAGTATTTCTTTCTCTTTAGATTTATTAATTTCTGCTTTATATACTTGAGTGATACAGTGTTGGGTGCATAGATATTTATAATTGTTATATTTTCTTTCTGAACTGACCTCTTTATCATTATATAGCGACCTTTGAGCTAATTTTGTATTTCTCATAGATATTTGTTCCATTTTATTCTTTTTTCTTTTTCCTATGAGTGTATATTTTCAAATAGCCTATCTTTGAGCTCATTGATTCTTTTTTCTGCTTGATCAATTCTATTAAGAGTTGCTAATGAATTTTTCAGTTCAGCAAATATATTTCTGAATACCAATATGTCTTTTTTATAATTTCAATGTCTTCATTAAATTTCTCTGATAAATTTCTGACTTGCTTTTCTATGTTATCCTGGATATTACTGAGTTTTCTTAAAATTGCTATTTTGAATTTTTGGTTCGAGAGCTCACATTTCACCGTGTTGTTGGTATCCATCACTGGTTCCTTGCTTTGTCTATTTGGGGAGTGGTGGTTCTCTGTTTGGTGTTGTTTCTTGTAGATGTATGTCTATGTCTTTCCATTGAAAGTTCAGTTATTTATTCCAATCTTCTCTGTCTGGCTTTTTCTGGAATGATTGCTTAGAGATTCAATGTAATTTTAAAATTTCTTTCCAACTTGGTTTTTTCTTCTTTTTAAGCACTAGATGACTTCATAAGCCCAGGTTTGCCTCCACTCTAGTAATGGATCAGAGCTCTGCCCATCCTAAATAAAGAGAACCCAAAGGGTGTGTTCCTGCAATGTGGGATGGCTAGCTAGGAGTTTGTTCCCAGAAGACCCATGAAGTGTGTCTCCCTAGTGTAGAGTTGCTCAACAGCCATTCTGATTTGGCATCTCCTTTGGCTGAGTTACAGAGCAGAGTTTCCAGGGTTGTGGATGGTAGTCTTTCCTTCCCCCTTTATCTCTGGCTTTGTCAGAAATTTTTCCCTCTTTAGGGACTCTTAATGCTTCCTGTAAGTGGAGGAAGGGACAGGTCTCCTACCAGAGAACCCAAGATGGTAAAAAAAAAAAAAAACAAACTTATTTTCACTTTGATCTCACATTTTCTAGTTTAGAAACTGTGAGCTGGGAGAATTTTTCCATACATTTAGTGCAGGACTGATTGTGGGGAGGAGCATAACGGATATGGAAGTCAGATTCTCTTACAGTCTACTTGGGGTTTTTTTACTTGTCTGTGGCCCCATGAACTGTCTCAATCTCCTATTTGAGTTCTAGGATATTGCTGGCAATAACCTCTGTGCTACATGTTTGTTTTTGGTTTTCTGTGAAGAAGAAGTGAATTCTGATTGCTACTATATTGCCCTCTTTGAACCAGAAGTCTAGTGTTCTTTCTTGATTATCATTACTCTATTTCTTTCTTTACTTTCCCTTTGGATTCTTTCTTATTTGTGCTGCTTTAAACTAGATGTCTTTTATAGCTTTCTTAGTGATTGTTCTAGATACTACAATATACATATGTTATTTTTTATAACCTACTCCTACTGAAGTATGGACTATTTGAAGTATTGAAATTTTATTTATATGAGGTTTCTTTTTCTTTGCATTTATATCATGAAATCGTCGGAAGTATTTCCACTATGTACATTGAGCTCCACATCCGATGGTGTTACACATTTTACTTCAGTCATCAAATATGACTAAAGAAGTTCATGAGAAATAAATCTAGTATATTTATCCTTACTTTTACATATTTAATTGTCCTTTTTTAAAAAATTCTCAGCTTTGCTCTTTTGTCAATTTCTTTCTTTTGGAGAGGGCTTTGCAGCCCTTTTTAAAGAGTAGGCATTATTTTACCCTTGTCTGAGAATGCCTTTATTTTTTTTGTTTCTTAAGAATATTTTTGTTAGATATAGAATTCATGGGTGATGGATCTGTTTCTTCACACTTAAAACATGCCAATTATTTCTGGCTTCCATGCTTTAAGAGAAGTTTAAGGTCATGCAAATCAGCATTCTCATACAGGCGATGTGCTCTGTGGTTACTTACATGATACTATCTTTCTCTTTAGTTTTTAGCAGTTTAAATATGATCTGTGAGTAAATTTTGGGGGGTGTAATGTATTTGGAGTTTGCTCAGCTTCTGGAATCTGTAGGTACATGTCTTTTTGACAAATAGAGGAGTTTTTCAGCTACTATTTATTTTAAAACCTATTTTAGCCATGCATTCTTGCTCTTCTTTTTTAGAACTTTGATATTATGAATGTAAGATCTTTTATTGTTTCCAATGTTCATAAGACTTTGTTCATTTTTTTTTATTTAAAGTATACTTTCTCTCTGTTGTTTGAATTGAGTGAAATCTATTGATCTGTTCTCAAGCTTAGTGATTCTGAAAGCTACACTCTATTATGAAACTCATTCAGTGAAGGTTTTTTTCTCCTCTTTATTTCTGTTATTATATTCTTTCAGTTCTATAATTTCCATCTGTTTAATTTCTTATAACTTTTATTTCTTTGCTGATATTTTAAAAACTTTTTATTTGTTTCAAAAATTCAGAATTATTACTGAAGCAATATTATGGTGGCTGCTTTGAAATATGTGTGAGATAAATGCTGAAATAGTTATGAATTAAACAACACTATATGTGGAATTGGCTCCAAAATAATTTGAGGGTAAGAGGGATATAAATGAAATAAAATTAGTCTAAAGTTGGCAATTGTTAATGCTAGTTTATCAGCACATGGCCATGTTTTATCACATTATTCTCTTCACATTTGTATGCATTTAAAAATTTTCATGGTAAGAAATGATGAGGAAGTCTCTGAAATGTACATTGTCCTAGTAGAAAATATTAATGTTTATTCTTACAAATATTATATATAATTGTTGTATAGATTTATGGATACCATAAAGAAGTTGGTCTTACTTGCATATATTTCTCCCTTTTATTAGAATGAGAAATCAAATGCAAATAAACAAAGAATTCTACATTTAAAAATATAGCTTTTGACCCAGTGCTAATTGGAAGGGGAATTCATCTAGCCCTGAAAAGTAATTTTTATAATAAATATCTCCTGTGTTTTGCTCATCTGCGATTCAGTGTCCCTACAGAATCATGATCTTAATTTCAAAACATGAATATCTCTTGTCAATAAAATAATGTCATGTTTCTACATTACATGTATACATATTTCTGTGTGTATGTGTCTATGTAAAAATGCATGTATACTATAAATAAAAATATTTTTGTAGCACAGCAGTAGATTTGATATGGAAAATTTGTTTTTATATTCTCCCAGTTTCATCCTTTTGTCTTTTTTTCTTTTATTAGTTGGTACATTCAATATTATTTTGATACATGTAGACAGTTGGCACACAGGAATCATCATTTTCAATACAAGCTGGGGATACTCTGTCTTTGTAGCTTAAGCATAATCTGTCAACTCCTATATATTTCTTTTGTGTTTTTGACAATACAACAGAAATAAGAAAAATCATGGTATAATACTTCCCTTATAAAAGATGTTTTTACTGTTTTATATGTTTATGCACATTTTTAATCTTCATCTTACATACTTTCTATAAATATTTAATTGCTGGTTATAAAAAAAACTGTATTCTAATATTAGTATTGGTGGGAGAGAAAGAAAGAGTTTCATATTACAATTCTGCAAGTGAATGATGAAGCAATTGTTAAGATCATAGGCTTTAGTTCTTCTACCATATGTACAATGGTTAGGTGAAGTATTGCATCCTCATCCCTGGAAGCAAGGCATCTCTCCAGAGAGTAGAACTTAAAGGCAGGTCTTTGGGGAGAAGATGCTCTTCCTCTTGGTGTTTACCAGCCCAACTCCAGGGACAGAAAGATATTGTGCACAAGCAAAACAGAGGTCATACAGCCATGAGCAAAGTTCATGCAAAGGTCAGTAAAGAAAACTTGCTCTGGGATAAATTAATCAAAGGATCTTCAGGGAAGTTTATTTTAGATCCAACCTGACTATCTACATCCCAGCACTATGAGCGAGTAGTGGTTTCCCACTTAAAACATTGAATGCTTGTATTTATACATGTTCAAAATAACCTAGCCTAAGTGAAGTGTTCTTGAAAATAAATTTAAACTTCCTCATTAAAATACTAAATTTGCACATCTATCTTGCTCAAGAGGTATTTTTAGCTGCCTTATGGCAGAAATTATAGATGAGAGATTATATTAGTGAGCACATTTCTAAAAATACCTTTTGAGTACAAATATAGCTTATTAAAAAGTGAATGGAATGAAATTAAGTACCATGCTGCAACTGTTATATTTTTATACTATGTGAGAAAAAACAAACTGTAGCAAATTTATATTTAAACCTCTAAGATAATGAGATAACAAATAATAACTTACACTTGAGTTCTCCAAAAGTAATCATTATCAGAAAATTCTTAAAAATAGGGCACAAAACAACTTATTAGAAACACAGTATGACATAGTGCCAAGTGAAAAATCTTCGTACCATTTCTGACATGACAACTTTGCAAAAATCTTAGTTCTATATAGTTTTTAAAATATTCTTATATATCAAATAGTTAATAAGGCTTTCTCATATCACAAAAATATTTAGAATATTATTGTTATACTTACGTAGGTTATGTTAGCAACAACAAATCAATAATAACACAACTCCTACCTTAAGACATTATCTATGAATAAATCAAGCTGTATTCTGTCAAAGATGAGTGCTTTCAGTTTTCTAAGCAATCATTTCATTCACCAATACCTTGTTTTGTGCTAAGTATAGGAATTGGACAGGCAGTTCCTGTCTAGTCTCCTTTTGGTGATTGTTGACAGAGCAGATAGAGGGAGTTTCAGAGAGCTGAAGATATCCTCGACTTCTAGCTCCATTTTTGGTCTCTAAATGCATTACTACACCCAAATTCATTGAATTTGTTAATGACCTTTAAGAGGAAAAATAGCATTTCATTGCACATCAACAAAAAAATCAGGGCACAGAATACAAGTTTGTGTATGGCAAAGAGACTCAGATTACTATGATACCATACACACTCATTTTCATTTCCTGTAAGACTAGACTCTGCATCTATTTTTGATCAAAAAAATAAAAATAATAACGCAAACTTATGCATATAATCATTTATACAGCTGGGTTTGTTTTAAATCTTCTTAACCTCCAGCTTGTTATCTTTGTCTGCAAACTGACTGGCAAGGGATAAAGCGAGTATGGCAAGATAAATTCAAACACTCTGCTCCTTCCTGGAGCTCTTTCTAAACAAAATCAATATCTGTAGAAAAATATTGGATTCTTGTGTACTTAAATTTAGAACTTCAGAGATACTCAATAAGGTATTCTGAGCTCAATAAGAAAAATTGCTAATGCTATTAGAATAGATAAAATTTACATTTTCTCTGAAAAATATCCCTAGGCTTTCTATGAAACCTGGAAAGTAATATGATTTATTTTCAACATATCTTATTTGGTGACTTTGGTAACTTTATAAGATATATATATATCCATTTTGAAAAACAGGATGCTGTTTTAAATACATATGGATATTTGTTTGTATCTTCTATCTAGATACCAACTTGTTTCTGTATTCAAGATACTGTATTTTTGAAATAAGGATAATGATTTTTCTATCAGGACACATTGCCATGACACATTGTTAAAAACGGGGTACTGGCAAGACAAGTATTTAGTTGCCAGTCCTTAAATGGAGGGTCTATTAGAGATACAGATAAGTAGATAAATGTAGAGATACATAATAATTATAATACCTACTATACATTGCAATACATGTGTGACTGTGTGTGTGCTATGAAGCATCTATCTTCTAGATTACCTAGATTTTAGTAACTCAGCTGGAGAACCTCAAATTAAAATGTCTAATATTTGTAGGAAATCAGAAATTCTTCAATTTTCTTCTTTTGGAGTTTTGTTATTGACAGGTTTCTTCTTGAATGACATAAATTAATTATTATTTAGCTATTTTTAAGTTTACAACACATTCAGGTAGTAAAAGGGAATTAGTATTGTGTTGCTATAACTTTATGCTTGTCTTTATCCGCATCTTGGAAGTCACATATGTTTACAATTACTAAAAATAAAACTGTTCTGCTTAAAATGCTTCTGCTGTCCACTTTTCTTGGATACCATCTTGTTTTTAAATTACTAATTTATCTGTTGCTTTTGTGTACTCAGAACATTCAGAATGTGTGACCTAATAAATTTACATAAGATTCTCACATATAATAAACTATATCTTATATATCAGCATAGAAGCATAGATATAATAATTCTTACCATTTTAAGTCTGGAGATTTGTATATATTTCAGAGTCTATCTTGTCTAAGAATTTGAAACTAATTATTCTGTAAAATTCAACTGTGTTTCATAACCAATCTTAAGTTATCGTAAAACGCTTAGAGATTTCTTCAAGTTCATGAAGAGAGAAGGTCAAATATATCATGAGATAATTTTTAAAATAGGCTTAAAATGAGGCAGCACAACAGTATGATATGTTATAAATTAGAATAATAATTATGCAACATCGATTTACTCTCACATATACACTCACATTCCTCCATTGCCTCTGCATTGGCTGACAGATGCCACATGGAATGCATGGAATGTTTGTATATTTTTTTGTGATATAAATGATACCTGTATCTTCAGGATGGATTAAAATATCATGTAAATTGTTACTGTACATGCACTCAAAGCCTTGAACTGTCTGCATGCCTTTGCATACTCTATTTTGTGCCTTTGGCCCTTCAGTCTGGATAGATCTTAATCTTATCACTAAAATTTAAAAAACTATATACATCATAAAATAATTGACAGCTGATATTAATCATATATAGTTCTAAATATAGTATATACAATACATAATTATAATTAATACAAATAATTTTATTAATATTTATTTTTAATTATTTTATGTCATTGTCTAGACCTCATATTTTCAAAAGCCATTCTTTCCTTAATAAAAAAAAAAGTAGTCTAAAATCTCTTTTACTGAAAAATCTTCCTTAAGCCAATGTCAAAGATTTCAAACACAGTTGGAATACCATTGTATTCAAAAAAAATTTTTGAGAAGGAATCTTGCACCCAGGCTGGAGTGCAGTGGTGCGATCTCAGCTAACTGCAACCTCTGCCTTTTGGGTTCAGGCAATTCTCCTGCCGCAGCCTCTTGAGTAGCTGGGATTACAGGCACATGCCACTACACCTGGCTATTATTATTATTTTTTTTTTTTTGTATTTTTAGTAGAGACAGGGTTTCACCATGTTAGCCAGGATGGTCTCAATCTCCTGACCTCCTGAGCCGCCTGCCTCGGTCTCCCAAAGTGCTAGGATTACAGGCGTGAGCCACCGGGCCTGGCCCATTGTATTCAATGATTGTGGAATAAGTCACACTCACAGATGTGGTAGAAGCCAAAAATCAACTATATTGACAAAAGTCATTAACACTAATTTGCTTTTTGCCACTGATTTGCTTGATGTCCCCTGCCTAGCACTTTCCAAGGCCAATTAATTCTAGGCATTATCTATGATGCTATTTTGCATTTTATTTTCTACTTTATCTCCCAGCCTAAAATGATTCCCCTTGAAATTAACAATTACTATTTTTTCAGGAGCAATTAATATAAAAATAATTGAGCTTAAATTCCACGTGACAATTTACGCGTTTTCTTTTAAGTATAAATAAATTTTCCTGGTTTTCTAAGTTTTAGAAAAAGAGAACATTTTCACACTTTTAAGTAATAAATTGCATAAAACAAATTCAATGATTCATCTCTTAAAACCAGTAGAGCACTAAACCTAAAACAAGAAATGATGTAACTCCTATTCTTCTAATTTACTGCCTATTAGATTAAACATATCAAGTTCTCCAACTTTAAATTTGGCAAAACGATTAGCGTTTTTCCAGTTAAATTATTTTTACAAGGAAATAATGCATTATCTTTGTTTTTCTTTACTTTCTCCAAATAAACAGAACTCATCAAAAAACATATAAAATAACAATAGAATCCATATTTTATTGTATCTTAAATGAGCCACTTAATTATTCAAAACTTAATTATTTGATGTATCAAGTAAATTATATTACAATTTGCAAATGGTAAGCTAGATGATCAATTTTAGAGCTTTAAATCTCTAGACATATGTTACTGTGAGTTAAGATAGCCTGGGCTTACCTTGAAAGAATATCTCAGGAATAAGGCTAGAGCAGTTGCCAGACTTTAAGGTTATATTTTCTTTCTAGGGTAGCATTTTCCTTGAGCATTGCATCAAATTTTTAAATGGTAAATCACAAGCTCCTTGTGTCTTATATTACTGATGTCTTTTAAAAGGCAAAGCACAAGCTCATGGTGGTTTTATTATTAGTGTTTTTCACACATTCAAAAATATTAAAAGGAATTTACAACATGACAGAATGAGGAACTCCATAAACCCACACTCCAGCAGAAATGGTGAAAATTACTTAAAAACCATCATTTAAAGTCTGAGGAAGTGATATCGGGGACATATATACAAGATATTTCTGAAAAAAATCTACTAGCATTTTGTAAGAATAGTGAGAATTTGAGATATTTGAACTGAGACTTTCTTCCTATTCATACCTTTATATTGAGCAAAATAGAAACATCACTCTGAAAGAGGAGAGTTCCCTGACTTCCCTCGGAGGACATGCAACAGGAGTGTGGCTTGTCTGTCAGGCCACTGCTACTGCTCAAACCCCTTTCAGGAGGTGAAACATGCAGACTGCTGGTGCAGGAGCGAGAGTAAGCAACCCTAGGCTTCAGCCCCACGGCAGCAGCCAGGTGTGGGAGCCTGTGACTCTCAAAGCCCAAATGCATATGTGCTACAGTGAGCCCTTTTGGCCTTGCCATGCATGGATGTATTAAGTATTGACCAGTTCAGTGGGCTCTCTGCCTTTTTGCAAGGGCAGAGGACCAGTGTAACAGCCTTCTGTATCCTGAGCTGTTGTCTAGCGTCCCAGAAAAATTGGGTCACACGTGGACTTGAAGGATGAATTGGGAGTTTTACTGAATAGTGAAGGAGACATTCAGCAGGTTGGATGGGGAGCTGGAAGAGAGATGGAGTGGGAAGATGATCTTCCTCTGGAGTTTGGCTCTGCAGCAGCCAATCTCCTCTCTAACCATCACCAGCCAAAGTCCACCGGTGTTCAGATGCCCCTTCTCTTCTCTCTGCCACACTGTTCTTCTCTTCTGTTCATCTGCTCATCTCCTTCTCTGTTTCTGGAGGGACAAAAGGCATATTTGGGGCTTGAAAACATGAATGCCTGTTCTCATTTAGGGTTGTAGGTATCCAGGCTTGGAGGTGGGGCCTTTGCTAGGGAACCACCCTCTTCTTCCCAGTATTTATCTTTCCCTTGTCTGTATCAACTCCAAATGGGTTCAAACAAAAATAAAGGGCTACTTCTTCCCCTAGCTTCCCATCTGAGTATTATTTTCCTAGGAAAGACAGGACATGAGCACTTTTCATCCTGAACCCAGCTATATGTTACTGAGACTACGATGCAAATGAGTTTAACCAAGCGATGGTGGCTTCTTCCATTCATTCTAAATCATGAGATGGATTGGGCATGGTACTGCCTTGGGCATGGTACTGCTAACAGTCCTGGGGCCCTGAACACCCTTGATTTTATTCCTAAGGTAGTAATTCCATATCAGAAGAGTTAGTAGGAAAATCTAAGTCTACTTTCCCTACACCACCATGAAGCACTTAAGTTACTTAAGCAAGGCGTCACTCAGAGTGAAGAACACCACTGTCTCCATACCAAGTTCCAGAGATATGGCTCAGAGATTTTGCCTGGAGGCTGGAGAGAAGCAAGTCATAGAACACATATCTCTTAATCTTATCTCAAAGTAATTCTTTCTACATGGAATAGAATGTGGAGAAATTCAAACCTAAGGGTGCTCTCAAAAACAGGAAAGGTTGTAATGAAGGGAAATTGGGAAGAGATTATTGTATTCATTCAGCATATAGACAAAACTTTATGCCAGCTTCTTTGAGAGAACTAGAGAAAGAAATAAATGGGAGGAGCCCACTTGGGATCAGAAAAAATAAAATCTCAAACAGTGATCACACAAATTATCCTTTCCAGGGAGCCTGAATTTGATTGGCCCTGTATATGGATCAATTTATGATTCAGAATGTCGTTGAAAACTATAGAGCAACCAACTGACAATTACTGGAACAGAACAGCTGAATGAGGTCAAGGAAAGAGTTTAATGAGAGCTCTGTCAAAACCACTGCCATACCAGAAAGACTATGAGATAACTCAAGGCTATGCCCTATATTATTTTACTAGAGCAGCCATAATAATGTAACACAAACTGAAATAATAGAAATGTATTGCCTTACAGCTCTGGAGGCTAGAAGTTCAAGATCAAGATGTTAACAATGTTGCCTTTTATGAGGCTTGTGAATGAGAATGTATCCCACGCTTCTCATCTAGTTTCTATTGGTTTGCTGGCCATTTTTACCTTCCCCGTCATGTAGAAGCATCACTACAATCTCCATCTTTATCTTCTTGTGGTTTTCTCCTGGTGTATGGGTCTGTCTCCAGATTTCCTCTTTTGTTTTCCTTTTTTTTTTTTTTGAGACAGAGTCTTGCTCCATTACCCAAGCTGTAGTGCTATGGCATGATCTCAGCTCACTGCAACCTCTGCCTCCCAGGTTCAAGTGATCCTCCTGCCTCAGCCTCCCAATTAGCTGGGATTACAAGTGCTCATCACCATGCCCAGCTAATTGTTTTGTATTTTTTAGTAGAGATAGGGTTTCACCATGTTGGTCAGGCTGATCTCGAACTTGTGACCTCAGGTGAACCACTTGCCTCGGCCTCCCAAAGTGCTGGGATTACAGGCGTGAGCCACAGTGCCTAGTCGATTTCCTCTTTTTATAAGGACATTGGGCACACTGGATTAGGAGTCCATTCTATTCATTATTACCTCATCCTAACTTAAAAGTTATATCATCAATGACTCTATTTCCAAATAAAGTCACATTCTGAGGCACTGGAGGTTAGCACATGAGCATATAAATTTTGAAGGGACACAATTCAATCCATAACTGCCCTGATTAGGTATAACAGGCATAATATCAGAGGTTTAACTGGGAAGAGGGGTAGGTGCCACTAAAAAAACCCAGCTAGTCATAAATAAATAAGCAAAGAGCAAATACAAGTAAGCTTGGGAGGAGATTACTCAGAATTGCTATTATGTGTTCTGTAAAATGTTCACTTTCCAAAGATAAGAAATATATAATGAGACGGGCAAAAAAAAAAATGGCAGGCAACAAAAACTACTTGTGAGAGTAAACAGATGTCAGATTTAACAGGAATAGGCTTCAAAACACCATTATAAATGTGTTCAAGGACTGAAAGAGAAGCATGGTTAAAGAATTCAAGGCAGATATGATGATAATATCTAATCAAATAGAAATTATCAACAGAACAATAGAAATTATGAAACAAAAGTAATAATTCTGGACTAGAAAAGTGTAATAATTGAGTAAAAAATGTAGTAGTGTAGCTCAGCAGTAGATTTGAACTGGCAGAATAAATAATTAGCAAATTTGAAGTTAGGCTGATAGAGATTATACAATCTGAATAACAAAGAAAAATGAATTAAGAAAAGAACAGTGTGTCAAAAATGTGGGCATTATTAATCACACCAGCATAAAAATAATGGCAGTACTAGAAGGAGAAGAGAAACAAAAGAACACATAAAATACTTTAAAATTCAATTAAAAACTTCCCAAAATTATTGAAAAACAATAATCTACAGATCCTTGGAGCTCAACAAACTCTGAGAAAATGCAAAGTGATCCACAAACATATCACAGTAAAAATGCTTAAAGCCAAAGACAAGGAAAAAATTCAAAAGCACCAAGAGGGGAAAAAAAAAAGCCTAAAATCAGAACTCATCACTTACAAGGGAACTCCAATAAGATTATCAACTGACTTGTCATTAGAAATGAGGGAAGCCTAAGGCAGTGCAAAAGCAAATCATATACAAAGTGTTCATAGACGCAGTCAACCAAAAGTCTTACATACAATGAAGCTGTATTTCAAAAATGAAAATGAAATAGAAATATTACCGGATAATCACAAACTGAGAACACTTATTTCTAAAACAGACACTTTACAAGAATCGCTAAAAAAATTTCTCAGGCTGTTAGCCAAGACAGAAATTCAGATCCATATACTCACACAAAAAAACAAAGAACACTAGTAAAGGCAATTACATAATTATAAAAGGGAGTATGAATGAATATTTCTTCTATCTTTGCTAAATTTATTTTAAAATGAATTGCCTAAAACAGTATGTACTCAAGAAGAAATAGACAATCTGAATTAACCTATATTAAGTGAAGGCTTTTAATAATCAAAACACTACACACAAAGCTCTGACCTAGTTGAGTACACTGCTGAATTACACCAAACATTTAAAAAAGAATTAATAACAAATATCTTCTAAAAAGTTGAATAGAAGGGAGCACTTCCCAACTCATTCTGAGTTCAGTACTACCCTGATACCAAAATTAGATAAAGACATCACAAAAAAAAAGAAAATCACAGGCCAATTTTTAAATTACTTATTTTTCTTGCTATGGCATTATGTAAGTTCCCTACATATTTTAGATATTCATTCCTTATCAGATATGTGTTAACAAAAGAAGAACCACTATATTCTGATAATTATAAATCATTATTCAAAAAACTAAAGATCTAAATGAGTTTTTAAAAATCCAGTGTTCATGGACCACAAAACTTAATATTGTTATCAATATTCCTCAATTTGATCTGCAGATTTAACCCAATTTCTCTCAGAATTCTCACTGATTAATTGGTAGAAATACACAAATTAATTCGAATTTTTTTTTTTTTTTTTTTTTTTGAGATGGTGGAGTTTTGCTCTATCTGCAGGCTGGAGTGCAGTGGCTGTGATCTCGGTTCACTGCAATCTCTGCCTCCCAGTTCAAGCAATTCTCCTTGGCCTCCCATGATTCTAAAATTTGTATGAAATTGCAAGGGATCCAAAATAAACAAAATTTTAAAAGAACATATTAAGATAACTTACACACCCTGATTTCAAAACTTACTATGCAGCAACAGTAATCAAGACATTGTAGTAACGTCATTAGGAAAAGCATATGGTTCAAAGGAATGGAACTGAGAGTCTAGAAATAAACCCATGTGTCTATGGTCAAGAAATTTTCTGAAAGAGTGACAAATTCATTCAATGGAGAAAAAGTCTTTTAAAAAGTGATATGAGCCACTAATTTGTCTCTAATAAAAACAAACAAACAAGCAAGCAAAACAAATAAAAAACAAGTTGCACTAAGAAAGCTGAATAGCCACGTACGAAATAATAAAATTTTGCAATCACCTCCTAGCATATACAAAATTAACTGAAAATAAATCTATGACCTAAATGTTAAGAGCTAAAGCAATAGAACTCTTAGAAGAAAAACAGGAAAATTTTTCCTGACACTAGATTTGATAGCACATTCTTAGAAATGAGACAAAACCATGAGAAACCAGTAAAAAATACAAATTGAACTTTATCAAAATATAAAATAAATTGTGTTTCTTTTTTTTTAGCTTTTAAGTTTAGGGTTCCATGTGCAGGTTTGTTATATAGGTAACCTTGCATCATGCAGTTTTGTTACACAGATTATTTCATCACCCAGGTATTAAGCCTAGTACTCATTACTTATTTTTTCTGATCCTCTCCCCCCTCCCAAGCTCAACCCAGTCCCAGTGTTTGCTTTTCCCCTTTTTGTGTCCATATGTTGTCATAATTTAACTCCCATTTATGAGTAAGAGCATGCAGTATTTGGTTTTCTGTTCCTGTGTTGGTTTGCTAAGGATAATGGCCTCTAGTGTCATCCATGTCCTTGCAAAGGGCATGATCTCATTCTTTTTATGACTGCATAGTATTCCATTAGACAGATGTTATTAAGAAACGGAGAAGGTAACCCTCAGAACGAGAAAATATTTGCAAATTATATATTTGATCTGAAAGTTTTATATATTAAAAACTCTTACAATTCAATAAAGTAAATAAAAAGTCAAAAATCCCATGAAAAATGGGTAAAAGATCAAAACAGAAATTCCCCAATGGAAAATATACAAAAGACAATAAGCACTTAAAAGTATTTTATGTCTTGAGCCATCAGGGAACTGCAGTGTACTAGCACTTCCACTCATTAGAGCGATATGTACATAAGAGAAATGAAAACAGGTCCATGCAAAAACTTGTACTTGGATGTTTATAGCAACATTATTCATAATAGTGAAAAGATGGAAACAACCCAAATAAATGTTTATCTGTTGATGAATGGATGTACAAAATATGGTACATCCTTACAATGGAATAAATAGCATGAATGGAGCTTGAAAACATTATACTAAGTGGAAGAAGCCAGTCACAAAATAATACATATTATATGATGTCATCTATATGATTGCAGAGTAGGCAGATTTATGAGACAGAATCCACATTAGTGTTTGCCTAGGTTTTGGGGGCTAGGGCAATGTTGAATAAAAAGTATGGGCCTTATTTTTGATTTGTGAAATTATTCAATAAATGACAAGATAGTTGCCCATATTTATGAAAAAACTAAAAAAATTGAATTTCATACATTAAATGGATGAATTGCTTGGCATATGATCTGCATCTAAATATAAACGTTCATAAAAAAACTGAAAAAAATTAACTTTTTTGATAGACTCATTTATATCCCTATAACCTTAGTTGACCACTTATATTTATCTACATCAAATGTTAACATTTTTCTTTAACAGAAATCCTGTTTATGATATATTTTCAGTTCCCATCACTTCCATTCTGTCAAGCACAATCTCTGCATAAATTACATCTTCAAAAATATATGGCACTAGTATTGTGTATTTGTTAGGAATGTAGTTAGGAAATGGGACTTACATCTCTAATATCCTATGAAACATTTGGTTGGTGCAAAAGTAATTGCTTTGTTTGCATTGCTTTTAACAAGATCAACTGTGGTTCTAGTTGTGTCTTTGCTATATACCTTTTGTTAACTTTGGAATGTCATTTATCATTCCTAAGACTCAGTTTCATATCTATAAACTTGATACCATGTATGTATCTTACCACCTTGTTTTATCTTAGAGATGAATGGGACAGTATATGTTTAAGAATTCATCTTGGGCTTGATGCATAATAAACATTGACTGTCTACCCACATTATCCTTTAAATGTTAAAAATGTTACAGCCTTACCTACGCCTATGTCCTGAATGGTTACCAAAACACCAAAAGTACTGACAACAAAAGCCAAAATAGACAATTGGGACCTAATCAAACTCCATAGCTTCTGCATAGCAAAGGAAATGGTCATTAGAGTGAATTGGCAACCAACAGAATGGGAAAAAATTTTTGCAGTTTACCCATCTGACAAAAGGCTAATATCCAGAATTTACAAAGAACTAAAACAGATTTACAAGAAAAAAACAAACAAGCCCATTCAAAAGTGGGCAAAGGATATGAACAGACGCTTTACAAAACAAGACATACATGAGGCCAACAAACATATGAAAAAATGCTCATCATCACTGGTCATCAGAGAAATGCAAATCAAAATTACATTGAGATACCATCTCACGCCAGTTAGAATGGCGATCATTAAAAAATCTAGAGACAACAGATGCTGGAGAGGATGTGGAGAAATAGGAACACTTTTACACTGTTGGTGGGAGTGTAAATTAGTTCAACCATTGTGGAAGACAGTGTGGCGATTCCTCAAGGACCTAGAAATGGAAATTCCGTTTGACTCAGCAATCCCATTACTGGGTATATATCCAAAGGATTATAAATCGTTCTACTATAAGGACACGTGCACACGAATGTTCATTGCAGCACTGTTTACAATAGCAAAGACCTGGAACCAACCCAAATGCCCATCGATGATAGACTGGACAGGGAAAATGTGGCACATATACACCATGGAATATTATGCAGCTATCAAAAATGATGACTTTGTGTCCTTTGTAGGGACATGGATGAACCTGGAAACCATCATTCTCAGCAAACTGACAGAAGAGCAGAAGATCAAACACCGCATGTTCTCACTCATAGGTGGGTGTTGAACAATGAGAACACATGGACCCAGGGAGGGGAGCACTACACACTGGAGTCAGTTGGGGGGAAATAGGGGAGGGAGAGTGGTGGGTGGGGAGTTGGGGAGAGACAGCAAGGGGAGAGATGCCAGATGTAGGTGATGGGGAGGAAGGCAGCAAATCACACTGTCACGTGTGTACCTATGCAACAATCTTGCATGTTCTTCACATGTACCCCAAAACCTAAAATGCAGTAAAATAAATAAATGGAAAAAAAAATCTGTATCCCACCATGGAATACTATGCAGCCATAAAAAAGGATGAGTTCATCTCCTTTGTAGGGACATGGATGAATCTGGAAACCATCATTCTCAGAAAACTGACACAAGAACAGAAAACACAAGAATAGAAAACCAAACACCACATGTTCTCACTCATAGGTGGGTTTGGAACAATGGTTGAACAATGAGAACATATGGGCACAGGGAGGGGAACATCACACACTGGGGTCTGTTGAGAGGTGGGGGGCTAGGTAAGGGACAGTGGGGGGTGGGGAGGTTGGGGAGGGATAACACTGGGAGAAATGCCTGATGTAAGTGGTGGGGGAATGGAGACAGCAAACCACCATGGCATGTGTGTACCTATGCAACAATCCTGCAAGATCTGCACATATAACCCAGAACTTAAAGTGCAATAAAAATAAATAAATAAAAATAATATTAAAAAAAGATGTTATAGCCATCTTTATGTATAGATTGGATAGATAGGGATCCACATAATGGATGATTTTGTATTTGATAACCTTCTTTTCTTAGTGTAATTATGGGATAATATTTTTAAAATGTTCTTTATCTCTCAGCTACTCAGGAGGCTAAGGCAGGAGAAGCACTTGAGCCCAGAGGCAGAAGTTGCAGTGAACAGAGATCACAGCATTGCTGACAGAGCTAGACTCTGTCTCAAAAAGAAAAGTTAATTATCCATGGGATGTTATAACTCAAATAACTATGAGTTATAACAAAAATATTTTTTGTGCAATATTTGATTTGTTAAACATTTGATTTATCAAGTTAATATTAAATAACTTGATTTAATTCTCACATTTATGATTATGCTGTTGTGTGAAAGTCATAATGATTTGTCATTAAATTTCAGTTTTCTGAATAGTAAGCTCTGAGAAACTGAATATAGTTGAAGATAAAAAATAAAAATGTATGACTAAGTGATCATTTAAAAAAGTATATGGCCTCATCTAAGATTTAAACATTATTTTTATAAATATTAGATTTTTGTCTCTGTTTTTATGAGAAAAGTGTTTCCTTAATCTAGTAACAAGATAATGATACTCAAGAAATTTTTCTCTCACTTCAGAAAATAAATGTATGTCTATTGGCTATTTCCCTGACGGTAATGCAAAATCTTTATAAAATCTTAGTAATTTGTATGCATTGCAGATCAAGTCAGTCTGAATTACAGGGAGAAAACATCAATTATTTCTAAGCTAAGTTGGATCTGCAGTGATGAATAAACATGGGTCTGGAGTACTTAAAAATGAGTATATTTCACAGGTTAACTATTTTTTGACCTTGTGACTTGATATTGATTGGCTTAGAAAGCTTTGCTCTTCTTATATTGTAGGAAGGTGAACTTTATTCTAGCGCATCTTCAATAATCACAATCAAACATCCGCTACATTTTTCATCTTTATTTGGCTAGCATTGAATTAGGATTCCTTTAGTTTCAAATTTTAACAAATACACAGCTGCTTCAATGTAGTAGGAGGGTTCTTGACTTCTTATCTCTGTTGCCTCTCCTCCTCTCAGTAAATGTTAGTTGATTGTCATTCCAACATTAAAGCCCTCTCAATGGCAACATTCTTTATCCTGTAATATTAATGGGGCACATAACTATGACACATAACTCAGACTTTTTATTTCAGCAATTTTCTATCCTATTTACTTTAACTGGCACCTCTAGAGTTACAGTGCTTTATTGGCTTAGTTTAAATGTGCTATTGTTACTTATGGGTTAAGCAGGTAGGCTGATTGCATTAATAAAAATTGATAAGTAGACGGGTTATACTTCCTAATTTATTTCCATGGCAACAGACAAGCAAACCTGCCTTTTTTCTCAGGAGCAGAATGCTAATAATCAAATGTGCCTTACTCAGATGAATATATAACACAGTTTACTAATATAAATGTCTTGACATTGTGTGTTTTATTGAAGAAAAATACACATTAATTCTACATCTAAGTTACATGATGGATATGCTCAGGAGAGTGAAAAAATGAGAATGTTGCCTCGAAACATCAAAATTGTTCATTAAAGTAATGTATTTTAAATAGTGTGTACACTGAACAATTTAATTCTCTGACATTCACATTGTTTATTCCAGGAGGTGATTTTATTACAGAAATGTCTTAATGCATAGTTATTTTGACATCTCAGAAAATAATGGGTCCCACACAAGAGTTCAATTAAGCAATAATCCCTGGGAAAATGGTCATTACTAGCAGTTAATGACTGGTTTGTTAGTTAATGGCCCAAGGCAAAGCTGAGGGCGGTTAAGACTCTAACAAACGAGTTGTGAATTGTAGCAATGGCTTGTGAATTGTAGAGGTGAAGGATTTTAAAGGATTTTTCCCCTGGTTATATACCACTTTTAATGGTTTATGATAGCCATAATGTGCTTTTCAAGACTGACTTTAACGTAGGACAGTCTGAATTACCTGATATTTCTAGTAAACTGACAGTTGATTTTCTACTGATAACTTCCTAGTACTATACATTTGTAGGTATGATATCTTTTTAGAATATAGGTACTTATACCCATATATTGTTCATTTGTTCAAAATTGATGCAATGTTAAGCGCAATTACAAATAGCATTCTTCTTTATTGAGCCTTCTTTAAGGCTCAATAAATTTAGCTTTTATCTGAGGTCAGAATGGGCCCCAGGGAGTCATCCAAATTCTACATAGGGTTGACATATAATAATATAGCTTACAAATATTACATGCATTCCCAGTAGTGATAATTGTATATTTTCTTTAGGTTTCTTGGCTAGCAAATTTTGACCTGTTATATTAGTTTAACTTTATCTTGAAATGAGATCACCCACAGAGGTTTTACTTGAAAGGCTTTAAGATTACAGAATGGGCTCTTGAATTTCCCATACCCTTACAGCTCCCAAAGGAAGAAAATACTAATGCCTTCCCCTACTAGCTTGCAACCAGGTTTTCATGCGTTCATGAGTAATTTAACAGAATAAATGTGCTATATTCAGAATTTCTTTACCTAACATCAGCGATATCTTATCACTTCTCTTTTTTAATCTGCAGGAAATTAGACTTCATTAGTTTGGGTACTCGCCTCACAAAACTACATGTAATGAAACTATAATAGCTTCTGGGATCCAGGATCTTCCTCCGCTTTCAGAAAAATATTCAGCTTCAATTAAGTCTAGGCCTGCGTAACTGACAACCACAACCAGTCAACTGGTGAATTGATGGGAGGATCAGTCAAACTGATAATTTGGCTCTCTAGAT
Source organism: Sapajus apella (assembly GCF_009761245.1). Classification (NCBI taxonomy): domain Eukaryota; kingdom Metazoa; phylum Chordata; class Mammalia; order Primates; family Cebidae; genus Sapajus; species Sapajus apella. The sequence continues at coordinate 9,305,256 of NW_022436946.1, read as the reverse complement.
ATATTTTTTGAAAAAAATATTAATTGATTTCTTTTAAAATGAGTTTTTTTTCAATCCATTGAGTTAACATTTTGTAGGTATCAGCTAGAATTTGGAATTGACTTCAATCAGAGGGGTCATGTGGAGAAGGGATTAGTCTAATTCTATATACGTGCAATAGGCACATATTATCAAATTAAATTATTTGATTAAAATTCTCCCATAAAACCACAGTATCTTATTAAAGTGTTCTACCATTTACATGTAGGGTTTTGTCTCTGCAAAGAACATCCCATGGGAGAACAGGTTTTGATCCAAAAAAAAATAATCTCTTTCTTTTATTTCTCCCTTCACCTCTGTGCATATGCCTGTGTGTGCACATATACATGTATGCATTTATTCAGCAACTAACATTTCATGAAAGAAATGATATATTCTTGAATTTTCACATGAATAAAATGAGAATCAGGCAAACTATACACTGTCACACAAGAACAAGTAGCAAATCTGGGATTTAAAGCATTGATGTTGTTAATTCAAGTCATATGTTTTGTTCATATACATAAAAGCATCAAACAAACATTAGAATTCAATTGTCAAACTTGATATTAAATACAATAAAGACAGTCTTTTAAAAATAGTTTAATAGTTTGAAGCTAATATTTTTTAAGATTAAGAACTAGTGATTATTATTACCGAAAGAACACTTACCATTCTAAAATGTCACTATTAAAGCATTTTTCCCTCTGAGAATAATTTAGTTTTATGAATATTCTAAACACTGTAAGAATCTCCACATGCTCCATGATACATTTTAACTTCAGGATCAAATGGAAATCAATTAAGTCTCAATAAATTTAGCTTTTATCTGAGGTCAGAATGGGCCCCAGGGAGTCATGCAAATTCTACGTAGTGTTGACATCTAATTCATACACGCAGACAGAAGTTAAGATTTGGGTGCTTGAGGATTCATCAATTTATGCTGCATTTTCCAATCTTATTCCTATTCACTAAATCTATTATTCACTGGTATTGTTGTTTCTTAATAATGTGTATTTGTGTTCTGAAGAAACAAAATATTTGACATTAGATAAAGAATTGATGATACGTAAATAATGACTATTAGCCCAATAAAGACATGCTGTCAGCAGAATATCTTCCATCTCTTTCTAACTTAATTGGGAATGCAATGCAGTGTGTACGTTATGTTGCTCCAATTAATTCAAATCATTCCTAATTGGGATCTCTTAAATAACTCCCTCCTGGGTCTAGAGAGGAAATTGAATCAAGCATTAAATCAGGAAGTCATCTTTATCTTTAAATATATTGTTATTCATAATCAAATATGCTGATATTGATGTTGCCAAAGATTAAGAAAAAGTTATTTTTAATATTTTGTAATTAAGGAAGTGCTAGTTAGTTAAAATCATGGTTAACTGATAGTGGTAAAAACCAATGAAATATTAAATGCATATCGGTTGCTGTGGGCAAATGGAATTGCTTACTTGAAGTATTTAGGATACAGAATTAATGATGGAAATACAAACCTAGAGACAACAGGAGCTGATTTAATAACCACATGAGTGAAAATAGATCTCATTATTGTGAATGATGTTGTAGAAATAGCGATATAAAAGAGACAGTATTTGGGGCAAAATATATAATGAGAAAGGAAGTTCAGTGTTGAAATAGTAATAGTAATTCTATGAAAAGAAAAAGAAATGCCTTCCCAGAGGGAACCACAGTGGGAGAGAAAGAAATAAAGAAGAATGCATGGTGCATAATGGAGAGCATTCCTAATCTAATGCTCAGAGCACACCTGGGAAATTAAATTACCTTCTAGGTACCATATTTTCAAAAGGTATTGAAGAAGATAAAGGCTCCAGAACTGATGCCATAAAATAGACAGGTAAAGGACCTGTAATTAGTTTGTGTAAAACAGAAAATTGGGTTGGGATGACCGCTTTTAAACATTTAAAAATTTGTAACTTAGAAGAATTACACTTACATTATTCTTCCCTGGAGTTCAGTTAGGAAACAATGCATAGGAATTAAATGGAGGCAAATTTAGCTCAATGTAAAGAGATTATTTTTACTGTTAGTAAAACTATCCCAAACAAATTCATGTAAAAGTTTAATGATGCAGTATGCTGTAAACATTTAAGATTAAACTAAATAATTTCTTCTATCCCTAGTGATTTCTCCCCCATACTATCGAACATCTTGAGAGCTTTATCTGTGGGAAGAGAGATTTTTAGGAGCCCTGAGCCAGCTTGGAGAAATTTAACCAGAGATGACACAGAATGGCCATTATTTCAGTATAGCCCTTAAACCCCAGGGAGTCCGGACCATGAACCCATTTATTAATATATGGCAATCACAACCAGTCAGGTCGTAAAACCAAGCTATACACAAGAGTAAAAATTCCAGGTAATTTTCTTTGTCTTATTTTCTCCTTGCCTTTGTCTCCCTTCAGTTTTGAAAATCATTATCTGAATATCCTTCACCTCCCAAAGTAAGATAATATTTCCCATTGCATTCTTCACCCCACTCAACTCCCATCCCTATGTAACCATCCATTGGAAGAGAATGGCCTAAAGATTAGCTCCTATCTTGTGCCTACTCTCCACAGGAGTCGTTCCTGGTCCTGTTGTCACTGGAAGCTCACACTTCTCTCACTGTATCAAGAATAAGACAGCTCCTGTTGTCTTGTTGGCATTTTCTCTGATGAATTCTGGTATGGTGCTCTTAGTGATAGTCCCCTTCTCTCTCCAGCTTGCTATTTCAGCTTTCAGAATCAATATGCGTATCTTGGATGTTTCTCCTGCTTTCTGGTAGGTGTCCAGTTATTTAATATGCAGATCCTCACTTCCAAAGGCTTGTAAGCATGTGGCTGCTCACTAAGACATTGATACATGCCTTGGATAACCTTGCAGGGAAGTGTTTCCAATGTTTCTCTTAACCCTTCTCACAGAGATGTCCATTCTTAAAATAATCCTGATTTTTTTCAAACCTACTTTGAAATATTTTTTAGATAGGCATCTGAACTTCTCAAAAAAACTGTAGTTTTGGTACCACACCATATTTAGCCTAAGCTTTAAAAAGTATACAGTTGCCTCTCTCAGAGAATTTACTTTCTTTCAGGAGTTTGTGCAGAGAGCTGGGCACATGGATAAACTTTTAAATTATCCAATCAAATCTGGCTTGGCTATCTCTTCAAGTTTGAGAAAGACCACCCCACTCCAAGTATGTTTTTTTAAAATTCTGGTTTCTATAAATAGGTGATGATTTTCTCTTCAACATTTGTCAAAAATAACTTCCCAAGGAAATGCCAACTTATCCAATTGTAGGCATACTATACTGAGTAAATCTTAATTCTGTGTTCTGTATAGAATATGTCTTCTCTACAGAGCTTCTGTGCCACTACGAATATTGTTTGTTTTTTTTTTTTGACAAAGCCTCTCTGACTTTACTCAAATTTCTCAATTCGACTAGCAATTTGTCTGTCATAGTGAGCGTGCCCTTTTTTAGCAGAAAGTACTGAGCCATGAGAAGGCCATTCCAACAAGCCTGAATGTTTACAATTACTGATTACTGAGGATCCTCTTCCTGTTCCCTCTATATAATATATGGACAGCACATAAAACCATGGATGTAAATTTCTTACTTCCTGGAGACAACTGGGCATATAATCATAGATGATTTGCCTTCTGGATTGCAATGTTGTTATACCACCTGCCTCTGAGTGTATTCCAACAACACTGATAAAAGGACCCATGGGTCTTCCAGAAGCCATTTTGGGGCCATTCTGCTTTCTGAAGAATGATGCTTCCTTGTCACAGAACTCTTCTCTGGGTGGGCTTGGACCAACCCGGTTCCCCATTTTGCCTGTAGGTTTCAAGAATAACTAGAATGTTCTGGGAATATAAAATCCTGAGGTAAGGAGAAAGTGGCTGGAATACTTATAGGCTCTGTTGCAGCTCCCTCATCCTCCCAGAACACTGTCCTTCAAATATTTGGTCCAGTGGTTAAGGTGACCCTGAGATTTATAACTCCAGTAGGCTGCCTTTGAGGGTCCCTCCACTGTGGTGTGATTGGGCATGCACAGCAGAGACGCGATCCACCCTGGGCAGTTTTTCTGAGCCATGAGGGACTGGTTGTGGTGCATCCTAGACTTCTGTTGTGACACATTGCATATCTGTAAGTGATAAATATGCTTCTTATAACTTGTGCTGTATGCGAGTGTACTATTTCACTGGACTCAGACAAACTGGTAATCAGCGCACTGTGAACCTGCTTCGTATTTGTCAGCATCCACGTTTCGAAAGCACTTCTCTACTAACTTGTTTCTCCAAAATTTTTATCTCCCAAGGACCAATCATTCTCCCCATCCCTTAACATTTTCTGGTCAGCCAGCTCATTCAGATTCCCCAAATCAGATTCAACTCAAGTACTGTGTTCTCTATTAAAACTTTCAAAACACGAAGGAAAGCATTGACATGGTAGTGGGTCAAGCTGAAGAGTTTACTCCTCTTTAATTGAATTCTGGTATTTATTTGAGGTAGATTTAGCTCAGTGATAGAAAATCAAGCTTTATTTCAAATATGCCTTTTGCTTAATGCTGCCAAATTGCATTTTCAATGTTGGAGAGAGGTTTATAGAGAAAAAGAACCATGTCTAATGGGTATTAAAATGCAATTTCAGAGACATTCTTGAAATAGTTCCTCTAATAATATTACTTTGCACTTAACTAATTTATTTGTTTAATGTGAAGTTAGCAAGAAAACGAAAATCAGAGAAATAAAAAAAAACCTGGGTCATTTCCAGATAACAAATATATATAGGCCCACAAAATTGACTTGCATTTTTTGATAAAAGTAGATTTTTATCAACATCTTATTACCATGCAAAGACAATCAGGGCTGCTTTTTAATAGATTATTTTGAAAGGTGAGTCAGCATCACATTTCCAGCAAAGATTTGTTTTATTAAGTCAGCAATTGCAAGAGGGACTAAACCATAAGGGAGTTCTTCCTATATATAGGTCACATATTCATGTACATAACCCTTTCTCACAGTTGGGAACTGAAACAAATAATTTGGATATTTTTACACAAGGAGAGTATTCAAGCAGAAACACAGGGAGATATCTTCCAGAATTCCGATTTCAAAATGGAATTAAAACACAATATTTCCATGAATTTTAAGTAAAATCTTGTCAATATTAGCCACTAGGTAATTGAAATTGCTACATTACTTTGAGTCAGGGAAATACTAGGATGATGCCTAGAATTGGAAAATAACAGAACCTTTTTTCGTCTCTAATGATATTAATTTTCTGCACAAGAACAAGAATAGAATGATATTCTTGACAAATGAATATGATGAGTATACTCATTTTCACATCAGCTAATATGTTTTATGTTACAAATAGTGGGAAGGTGATAAATCAGGCCACTTACACTATGAGTCCAATGAAAAGTATTGTCTTCTAACTCTGGCCATGTTCCCAAGTAGCCAGGATCATGGATAAGAAACGGATGTTTTACAGTTCGCAAGGCTCATACAGGAGGCAGTGTCGCTTTCATTATTCAGATTCTGTACACATTCATCTTCAGCCTCCAGTTCTACAGAATCAGATTCTGAAGAATTTCATTGATTCTCTAATCCCCCTTTTGGTTTACATGAGAACTTTTTTCTCAGCATTACTAACAGAGTGTTATTGTATTTCATATTGAAGATTGTTATTGACTACACAAGGTAATATATTTAATTACAAGAAAATATTTTAAAATGAAAACTTTGGTATGACATTTAGCTAAAATTCATCAACATGTCTACATTTCTCCTAACATTGGCTACTCACTACTCCAGTTTCTCTAAGTTCCTTTACAGCTCCCATATCCTAAAATAAACATTTGTAGAAATGATCTCCTTAGCAGAGAGCATAAAGATTCTATTGTTTTCATTAACTGAGATATTGTATTTTCACAACTGTACTCAAGTTCTTTGCTCTTTTAAACACATCACATCGTTTGTGGGAATTGGTCTTGTTGTCTTCTCTAAAATCTCTAGATCTTTTATAAGGCAGTTATTCTTTCTTATCTAGGTCTTCCTATATGTATTAGTCCATTCTCATATTGCTATAAAAAACTATCTGAGACTGGATAATTTGTACAGAAAAGAGGTTTAATTGGCTCAGGGTTCCACAGACTATACAGGAAGGATGGCTGGGGAGACCTCGGGAAACTCGCAATCATGTTACAAGGCAAAGGGGAAGGAAGCCTGCACATCCTACATGGCTGGAGCAGGAGGAAGAGAGAACAAAGGAGGAAGTGCTATTCACTTTAATATGTATATATATATAGTACTTTAGGTTCTGGGGTACATGTGCAGATCATGCAAGATTGTTGCATGGGTACATACATGGCAAGGTGGTTTGCTTCTTTCATCCCCCATCACCTATATCTGGTATTTCTCCCCTCTTTATCCCTCCCTACCCTCCCCACCCCCCACTGACCCTCCCCTAGCCACCCTCACCAACTGACCGTAGTGTGTGATGCTCCCCTCCCTGTGTCTCTAATTGTTCAACACCTGCCTATGAGTGATAACATGCTGAGTTTGGTTTTCTGTTCTTGTGTTGCTACTCACTTTTAAACACCAGATCTTGTGAGAACTCACTCATTGTCATGAGAACAGCAAGGGGGATGTCTGCTGCCATGATCTAATCACCTCTCATTAGGCTTCCTCCTCCAACATTGACAATTACAATTCAACATGAGATTTGGATGAAGACACATAAACAAACCATATCACCATACTTAGAAATTTATCATTGATTATGCATGTTATACTTTTCAATTATGGTTTTAATGAAGAAGTCACATAGATTTCCATTTTTTATGTGTACTATGTTTAGTGTCTGTTAAAGTTGTGTGTCTCTTGCCTTTTTGAAAATTATTCTTTGTATGTCTTGCTCCAAGAGATGCAACAAATATCCAATTTATTTAATCTTGAAGTTTTGATCCACTGATTAAGAATCAACCTAACTGTCCTATAATCTAAGCTGAATTTCAGTCTAAACAGAGACTGTAATAGATTATTAAAGGGGAAAGATATTTTGAGACCATTTAATCAATTACCATATTTGAAGCCTAGAGAAGACAAGTCTCAGATAAATGAATTAGTTTTCTTCATATGGTTAAGCATTTGTTAAAAGTGAGCTATAACAAATTTATTTGTGGTGCCCTCTATATCAGGGTATAATTTCCCATATTTATAAACCGGGAGTGTAAACTACAGTAATTAATTGTGGTTATTAAATTCTACTAACTTATCTAGATTATAGGCTACAGCTAATCAAATTTCTATTACTATCACAGTCTCTTTGAAAGAAGAAATGAATGATGCAAATACTTTATTTTTACCTGCTAATTATTATGTTTGTTAATGAAAAAAGGCATCATTTTCTGATGTCAGGAGAAAGTTCAAGAATATCAGTTATAATTTTGTTTTTAGTACTTAGAAATAAATAAATGAACTCTGGGGTCTGTCTCAATCTCAGAACATTCTGAACTTAGAAACAGCTTTATCACAATATTGGCTGTTGGCTTAGTGGTTGGAAAAATTGTTTTGTTAAAGTTGAAAGAAGAAGCAAAGAAAGTTCATGATTTATTGATCTGTTTTTCTTGCTAGCTTGAAATAAAAGAATTGGTACCAATTCTCTATGCATATATTGATTATTATATAAAAGGACCTGTAAGAGGGGCAGTTAAATACTGTTGGAAGTGGCTAAAAATGCTTCCTGACAAACCTTATGAGATTTTCATGGGGTCAATTTTATTTGAATGCTACATTCTTGTTTTTGTTATTTTTCAAAGAAAAGGGAAAGCTAATTTAAGTCAGATACAGCTCTTTTTACTTGTGAATACAAAGGGATCAATGATCTTAATGGGATGATGGTAAAGCTCCAAATTGAAATCTACAGTGGCTGATTCTCACTTCATAACTTGTATCTAATTCTCATAAATTCTTAAAGTTAATGAAATTAAATATTTAATGAATGTTGTTCCACTAAAAAAATTGTAGAACCACCATGCTCATATTTCCTTCATTTGAATCTTTCTTTGCATTTCTTTAAATCTAAGTCTTACAGACATTATTGAGTCAATATCCTCAGGAGGCATATAAAATTATCATTATTTTATTTTATTTTATTTATTTTATAAATGATTAAAACCATAGTAGTTATTTTTAGGAACTATTATAAGAAAACACTCCCAACTCGGAGAACAGAAATAAAATGCAGGTTTCCATCTGCATTTTCAATTTTTAAAACCTCTTGATACATTTGCGTACTTGAAAATCATAAAAGTATATGAGGTACAGTTGAGTGATGAGAAGATCACACTGATACATAAAATAAATATGAACCCAGTAACTATGAATACAGAAAAGTACAGTTTGGAATTATTCCTTCAAACATTAAACTTACATTGATAATTAAATTTTATTTTGGTAAAATTTCAAACAACAAAGTTTGATCTTTAAATTTACTTTATAGTTGTTTTCTGGAAAATTTAATGTCAATTAAAACAGTACAAATTATTTCATTTATAAGTAAAAGACAATTTGGTTCTTGGTTCAATTAATACAGAGTCTCCTCACTTGATTTTGCATGAATAACTGACAAGAGTTCAAAAGGTCTTGTAGGGGCTGAAAATGTTTTCGTCATGTTATATGCTGAACCTATACACTGCAGGACGTCTGTTACCCAAGTCATCCTCCAATGAAATGTGTGTGGTTGCTCCCGATACACTTTTACAACCAAAAAAATCCACATACATTTCTAAAGCATCACTTGGTGTGGTTGCACTCCTCATAAAAACATTGGTTTTATGGTATGCTATAGATTGGATACAATATGGTATATGAGTAAACATACAGAAGTAGTCACTGCCATCTTATTATTAGAAATAGAACTGAGACCTTAAAGTAGAATTGAAAGTGAGAAAGCTTTCAGTATAAGAAAAACTGAATACCCCATAAAGGAGTATGTTCCTGGTATGCAGGCAAATGAAGCAAAAATGAATCACTTAGTCATAATTTGCAAAAAGCAATTCTTCCAATGATTAATTAATTGAATGGCCACATTTCTAAGAACCAAGTATTATAGTAGAATTTTTCCAATTTTGTGAATTTTTGAGTTATCAATCCACCAATATTTCTATGTCAATTTATATTTTCTGACATCACCCAGTTGTCATTTTATAGGATAATAAATTTCTTATATATTTTGTAATCCAGGTGTTGTTCATGTCACAAGATCAAAGGTTTTATCAATGGTAGGATATCTTTCATATCCATCATGTTTTTATCCTCCCTTTGTTTCTCTTCATGTTTAGATTTACAAAATATGCTTACAAATTTATGATTTTCAAATATGCACACACTTGAGGATTATTTATGTAGACTAGTTTAAGAAATATTCTTGAATTTAACTGTAAATTGAATATAAGATCACTAACATTTCAACTAGATTTCTCTTCTATTATAACTTCTTCCTTGCAGTGTTCTTGGTAATTATTTATATGCAGTTGTCTTATAGCCTCCTTTGGAATGATGACTGAGGAGTGTGGTTATGTCTAATTTATTGAATAATCATATTTCCTAAAATCTGTAACTCCTTGTCATAGCACTCATGAATGCTCAATAAATAGTCTTACTTGATTCACTAAACTTGATCCTGAAGCAGATTTGGCAGAAACTATGTTTTCTGTTAAAATAATAACCAGTCCTGTCTGGAAAACTGTGCAGGGAAGAGAGGACCAAATGAAACTTCAAGTTGAATGATCATCATCATATATAAAAAATAACCAGCCCATTGCTCTTTTTCTTTCATTTTCCCACTAGTTGTGTGGTTGTCATGTCACTGGACTGTTCAATGAGCCATTTAAATAACTTGGCTGGTTAATTTCAGCAAGTATCTGATTGATTCAAATCTTTGTCTTTACCTTTTAGGCCACAGAATTTAAAGGATGCTGGAACTGACCATGTCATCAGATAAATTTAGCCAAGCCTACACCCAGCCTAGGTCTTTGATGTCAGATCACTGAGAAACAAAAAGGAAAATTAAAGGAACCACGGGCCCTAAAAAATGGTCAGTGGTATCTTTCCCTTTTTCTTTCTGCTGATTCCTCCTTCTTTTCATGCTCTATTAATTTTTTTCTCTCCTCCTGTTGCTTCAGCATATTGAGAGATAGTAAGCTATGCATAAAATGGAGGAAAATCAGACGTGCTATTCTGAGCTCCTGCCAATGATGCTGGATGAGACACACTGCAAGGGAGAATTATGAAAAGCTCATGTCACAAGAAGGCAGCGGCAGTGTGTGAAATTGACCATTTGCCTGCCCGTAAGGGACCACAGAGACACTTAAGTGGAATTGGATTATTTTATTCCTGAGCATTGTCAAAATCACTTTTTCTCCTCGTAAGACTCTAGCAACTGAGGAAGTAAACAAGTATTTACTGAACTATTAAGATTATAATGATTCTTTTCGTCAAGAGTATTAAAGAAGAAAAAAATGTACTGTGCCGGAACACAAAGGAGTCCAGGGAGGACAATGAAAAAAAGTTGTTTGTTTGTTTCCCTGTTTGCTTCTTTTTCTTTTTCTGTTCACATGCCCAAATGAAGCAATTTCAGTGTCTTTCTTAATGTGGAAAAGATGATCAAGCCCATCTTATTTTAGTCACTTATCTCTCTTAGCTGCCATTACCGAAATTTTGCACATTGTAAATGTAAGTAAAAACTTAATTACCTATTGAAACAAACTAGTCTTCAAAATATAGTTCTTAAACACAGTTACATTGAGAAACTGAAGGTGTGTTGTCTGACAGACATTTTTATAATCTCATGTTTTAATTAAGAAGCAAAAAAAATCTTTGAAAAACAGAACAATATAATTTTAATTCATTTTGCGTTAATGGCTGAACACCAGAGGCAAAATAAACCAAACAGGAAGAGAAAATAGTACATATGGGTAATATGACTTGGATAATGCTACTAAGGAACCATAACTTTTGACTTTAATAACTTTAATATGATTCAACTTTCAATTTTAACCTTATAATGACTCACAATCCTAATTATTACTTTTTTTCCTGCATATCACATTCTTTCTGCTTGGAATTGTTGCTAGCACTATTTCCTGGTTAGCACATTTACTTTATTTTTGTCTCTTTTAAAAACATTGCAATCAAAATTTCAGTATAATAATTTTCCATCTGTATTTTGCATTCTTTGTTCAGATAATCTTTAGAAAGAATGCTAATACTCTAAATATTTCATATGCTAAAAATGTTTCAGGAATTGTATTTCCTCAAATTTTTCACATGCATGTATAATCTATTTTAAATGGCCAACATTATCAAAATACTAAGCATATTAAAGAACAAGCCTTCTTCTCTATGTCTCAGTTTCCCTAAAATTTATAGATTCTTTGTAAAGAAGGACAAGTTATTATTGCCTGTGTCATAAGAAATAACCATATGCATTATTTGAAACCAGAAATAATCATCAAATTTCATCACATTTAATGTGAAACTGGAAATAATCATCAAATTTCATCACAGCAAATAATCATCACATTTAAAATTTATCTCTGGAGTATACTAGCTAATGATTCTCCATCAGATTTTCCTTTCAAAAATTGCTTAGGCAAAAGTACTAAATATGTTTTTATTTAATAGCAGAAATGTCAATTACACCAAAATCTTACATAGAACCCCATTATGATAAAGATCCAATTAGACATGAACCGAATGATCAGAGGACTGTGTATATAATTTTCTACTTGCCTCTGTAGCAACTTGTGGAGATCCCAAATTAACCCAGGGTTCCACAAAACATCGCTGAAAAATCAGAGTCAGCTGCCAAACTTAAAATCATTTTGCATTACCTTGGCTTATAAACCAAGAAAAGGTTTGCTTTCCAATCCTGCCCCTCAAACTACTCACCAACCCACCCAATCCATTCTAGGCTTCTACAACACTCTGTATTTATCTCTCACGGCTCTCACCATATTTCAGATTTTACTCTTTATATGGTCCTTTCCAGACAGTTTGGCCTCTCCATAAATTCACAGACTATAGTTCTCAAGATTTTTATATCCCCATCTGCTAACATTATCTTGGGCAGATACTAAGTACTCGAAACATTTGCTAAATAATCAATTAAATAAATATATGTTAAAGAATAAATTAAATATATAATAAAAGGTACAAAACAATGTTTAACAATGGCAATTTGTCATTAATAATCCATCTGGATACTATCAAACCTGCTTGCACATCTGTAGCCTCAATAAAGAGACTTCCATCCTTGTACCTAAACAAATCCCTTCACCTATTGCATTTTGGTATCTTTTTCTATATTCTCAGGAACTTTTTTGCTATAACCTTTTCTCCATTGAATATTTCCCTTCAGAAAGTAAAAATTCTCAAGTTTATCCAAAATTAAGAAATATCTTCTTTTAACTTCATCACCACTTCATCTCTTACCATTCCCAGTCAAATGTGTTAATAGTTCATGAAAATACTATCTACTCGTGTGTTTCCATGAATCTAACTTTCATTTATTCTTCAATCTGCTGCCTGTGCCCTACCCATTATCACTACAGTATGTCACTTTTGCCAAGATAGAATGAATAGTAACATAAATGATGATAATAACATGTTATGGTTTCCCATGTACCAGGCATTATTCTCATTAGTTACATGTTTTAATTTAATACTCCATAAGAACTGACACTGAAACACATAGACTGTAACTAGAAAACACAATTATCAGTGGTAGAATCGGTATTTGTGTCCATTCAGTAGGCTTCAAAACCCATACTTTAAAACTGCTAAACTACAGAGATTGTCACCAAAAGTTATTAAATAACTCTGGGACGATTTCTCAGTCTAATACTATTATTTGTTCCTCAAAAATATTCTATTTCCTAACTTTTGGTGAAATTTTCTTCTGATTACTTTTTTCTTCCTTTGGTTATTCTTTTAATGCCTTTTCTCCCTGAACATTAAATGTGGGTATTTCTCAAAATTATATACTATGATCTCCTTTCTTATTCCACATACTTTTTACTGGATATCTCATTCCTTCCAGTGGCCTCAATTGCCATCTCTGCATAAATAACTCAATAACCTGTAACTCCTATTCTTTTCTATTTACAAAACTAAAGATATATATCTAATAGTCTTTAAACATTTGTACTTTGATAATCCATGATCCTCAAATGTCCAAGACTGAGTAACAAACACCAAAATTTAAATGATCATCTTTAAAATGTTTAAAAATATAGAGAACTAGCTGAAATATTTCAAGAAGGAAAGAGAATGTATGGAAAAGTAAATGAAAATTATAGAGATGCAAAATGGAGAAATAGCATCATGTTTGCTACAGGCTCTTGGAAGAGACTGAATGCCTAACCATGGTAGTATCCAGTGACCATTCAGCCTGATGTACCTATCACTAACTGGGTATTATCTGACCCAAAGCCAAAAAGTTGTTCTTGCACAGGTGGAGTATATTACCAACTAAGAATGTTTATATGTAAGACACTAAGCTCAGCCATGTCTGAAAGTTACAAGTAAATTGAGCAGGTAAATCATACTATCTTGATACTGACCCCTGCTACGTTGCTTCCTTTCCTTTAACCATTGCCTAAGCCTTCACATTCTTTACAATTAGTTGAATCAGAAATTAAAACTTGAGCCTGGAGATGGATCTACCTGATATGCTGATGCCATCCAGAAGTAGATGACTGAGAAATTACAAACCTAACCAAGGGCGATTCTGAAGCAGAGTCATAAAGGAAAATCCTTCCAGTGGGCAGGATTTTGAACAGTACAATTTGTGTTTTTTATTTTTTAAATTTCATTGGCCACTCTATTTGGCCAGAAATATAAATATGCTCTGATTCACAGGCAGTTGTTGAGTTTGGCTGAAAGGTCAGAGACTTGGAAAGAAAAAGATTGGAAAACTGGAAATCTAGGGAAGAGGTATGAGGATAGTGCTTTCAGAATGAGCCCAGATTTGAAGATATTTATATCTCCTATGAATAAACACTAAGAACATCTATTGTAGAGAAGACTCTCAATAATCAAGTGGACACAATGACACTCACTGTGAATATCAGTCATCTTCTTTCTCAGGCAACCACAGTATTTGCCCAATGGAACTATAAAAAAAGTGTCTATACTGTCAGGAGTAAGACTACTAATGACTTTAAATATATATTCTTCCTCTTACTGAAGATGACCTTGCTATTACTAATGCCACTACTAAGTACCAAAAATGTCTCTATGAGAAACCAGTGCTAAGACACAGTTATGACACCAACTCCAGAAGTACCATCAGGCACCTAAAAGCAGGTTGATTACATTGGACCTCTTCACCACAAAGGGAGCAGACTCTGCCTCTCTGGGGTATGCACTTATTCTGGATATAGATTTGTGTTATCTCCCAGTAATGCTTCTGCCAGCTCTGCCATCAGTGGACTCATGGACTACCTGTCTACCATCATTATGTGCTACATAAAATTACTTCTTACCAAGAAATTTATTTTACAGAAAAAGAAGTGAAGCAATTGGGCTCATGCTCATATAGTTCACTTGCATTTCTACATCACTGAGAAGTCACTGGCTTAATAGAAGGGTGGAATTGGATTCAGTTACAGTGCCAGTTGGAAGACAATGCTAACTCAAGAAACCATCCTACGTTCCTGTCTTCTTTCTGGATGGAATACGTGGGTCTGAGAATTAAGGGGAAGAAGTGGGAAAGACTCCTTGCTAGTGTACCTAGTAGTCTATTTGTGAAAATTGTGGTTCTTTTATCAAGAACTTTGAGTTCTGCTAGTCTAGAATTCCTTTTTTTCCTAAAATAAAAATGCTGCTACTCAGATACACAACATTGTTTTCGTTGAATTGTCAAATGAGAATGCCTTCAGGACACTTTGTGCTCCTTACGACACTGACTCAACAAATACAAAAAGTGGTTACTCTTCTGGTTTGATGATTACATTCATAATTATATGAAAATGATGATATATTCATGATAATGATTATGAGGCTGAAATACATTTGCAGTTTTATGATGGAGGCAGAGAGGAATCCATGTGGAACGCTGGGAGTCTCTAGGGTACCTCTTTGTACTTTCATATCCAAAAGTAAAGATTAATGATAGAATACACAAACAAAAAAAGCAGGACTTTGGAAAACAGAGCTTTCAGAGTAACAGTTTGTGTTACCCCACCTAACAAAATCTTGGCCAGCTGCAGTATTTTTCTGAGAGCAAGGGAATATGGCAAAGCTTGTATAAGAAAGAAGTCATAAATATTAAAAAAGTCATGACCAATTATTAAAATGTGAACTATAGTTAGTTTATACAGTTTCTCCTTGTTTGTTGTATTATATGCATTAGATTTTACTGATTATATTCTCTCCTTTCCAATTTTTCTATTTTATATACAATATATTGATAGATAATTTTGTAATTTAGTCTTTAGATAACAATATTTAGTGGGATTGTGACTGAATTTCATTAGTGATTAATATAGCAAGTGATGGGCTATTAGGACCATGAGCCTCATCATTTTGGTGAGATAAAAAGGACTTACATAGTGGATAACGACTTTTTATTAAATGGAATTCTAGAGTTTGCTTGCTGTGCGGAAACTCACATTACATAAAGAGTGTGTTTGGAAGCTGAAGAGCAGAAGGGTGGACTTTGCCAGTTATGAAAAATGCCTGTCATCTCATCATTCATTCTTTTTTTTACTTTTTTTCATGACACTAGAACTGAACTTAATAGACATTATTCCTTTGCTAGCTGGTTTAAGAGATTTCTGGAAGGACACTGTGAAATGAGACAAGTAGAAAAGAGTGTCTTCTTGTACCTGGTGTGCTGCTTTTCAACGTGACAGCCAATACAAAAGCATATGGCAAGCTTGGTGGCACCCACATCAGTGGTTCGTATGGAAAAAACTGCAGTCAACCTTCAGGATGTTTCCTCATTACCCAAGCAGGTTACTCCTGTATAACACTTATGGCCATGGTTTCTGGAAAGATTTCCCCACTACCATGTGCAATTACTCCAGCAGGTGTGTTACCATTAGCAGTCTGTATGTTCTTGCCCTTGCCAAAAATACCTGAATCTCTATTAGTGGAGGACCTTATTTAAGTTCTTAGTTCCCTCCTGGTTCACACTCTGTTAGCTCTAAAAGTTGTAGTTGTTTCCTGCATTTGTGACTTCAAAACCAATCAATATTATTTTTTACCCCTTTCAATAGTTAACAAATATGTATATTGAATTTTTCCTGCTTAAATTACTAACGTATTTTCTATTTCCTAACTGCATCCTAACTAATACAAATACTAAAGGATTTTCTCAGGCAAAAATAAAAAGATTCCATAATGGAACACATGAATCAAGAAATAAATGTGAAGCACAGGTAAAAGTGAATATAAATATGAACACTTATTGACTGCATCATCATGCCTTCCGAAGTTTATAAAATGTAATAAAATAAAATGCATAGCAATAATACCACAAAGAGTAGGATAATTAATTCAGTCAAATGATTCTTATATGTTTGCATTTCCAGGAAGAAGTTAAAGTACTAATTGCATTAGATTTTAATGTCAAGATGAATAATGTAACAGTGAAGATAAACCCTAAAAATATAGTATATCTATGTATAATTGAAACACTAATGGAGAAGAAATACTGAATAATAATGGTACTGATAATAACAATACTAGCTATTACGGAAAAGCTGATAAAGTAGCAGAAAACAAGCAAACATGTGAAACAAAAAATCAAACATTGGATGTTAAATACAAGCTACATACAATCATTATTATATTAAAGGTAAAGGAATTTTGAAACTACAAATAAAATACACATATCATCATATTGGTGTATCATATTTCATACTAATTGCCTCACAGACTAAGATACAGAATTTTGTAGAAATTAAAGAAAAGTTAAAAAAAGAACAACCAAATATTATCTGAAATAAAGCTGACGGTTTCAGTCAACTTTTTTTAAAGGGATATTTCAAAATGATAAGAAAATGTTAATTCTCAATTTTCATGGGCTTATTTACATTCTCTTAGGATATATAAAGCCAAACTTGATAGATTTTTTAACTAGGAGAACTAGTAGATAAATCAACTGTCATAGTGGGAGAATGCAAAATGCCAATGTCGCTATCTGATAGAAAACAAAAGAGCTATAAAAATGATGTTTGCGGCCCGGTGCAGTGGCTCACGCCTGTAATCCCAGCACTTTGGGAGGCTGAGGTGGGCGGATCACGAGGTCAAGAGATCGAGACCATCCTGGCCAACATGGTGAAACCCCATCTCTACTAAAAAATACAAAAGTTAGCTGGGCATGATGGTGCACACCTGTAGTCCCAGCTACTCGGGAGGCTGAGGCAGGAGCATTGCTTGCACCCGGGAGGTGACGGTTGCAGTGAGCTGAGCTCCAGCCACTGCACTCCAGCCTGGCACCTGGTGACAGAGCAAGACTCTGCCTCAAAAAAAAAAAAAAAAAGTTAAAAAAATGTTTGCTATAGATACTTTATAGAAACCTTTTATCAACTTAAAAACATTCTTCTTGACTTAGTCATCTAAGGGCTTTTAAAAAATCATTATACATAGTGACTTGCCGAATAAATTTCCTGCATATTTTGAGATAATATTTCCTACTTTAATGATTTTATGTAGTAAATTACATTAATGTTTTTTCATTAATGTTAAATCAACCTGGAATTCCTTTTATGATCTCAATTTGATTGAAACGCATTGTTTGTAATGCACTGATAAATTAGCTTGTTAATTTATGGTATTATTATTGCATCTATACTCATAAAAGTGATTGATCAATGTTTTTATTTTACTGTCTTTGTCTAATATTAACATTCTGTTTCTCCAATAAAATGAATTGAAAAGTGCCCCTTCTCTTCTCTTTCCTGGGAGAATTTGTGTAAAATTATAATTTGGATTTCCTTCATTGTTTGCAAGAAGTTCTCTAAAATCTTTCTGGGACTGATGACTTATATCTAGAAAAATTTTCAATAATCAGTTGTATTGTGTAAATGATTATAAAACATTCAATTTTGTATTTCTTTTTGACTAGATTTTGGACAATTTTATCTTGTTCTTGGGAATTTAATTTGTTTTTCTTACTGTTAACATTAATTGGTACAATGTGTTTCAACATCTAATCATTATGCCTACTAGTTTTTAATTATGCAACAGTTTTAATCCTAATAACACTTTATTGTTTTTCTTTTATTCATTAGCCAGTGTTTTGAATTTATTATTTTTCATTAAATAATAAAAATAATTTTGCCTTTATTAATAATGATTATATTATAGTTGTATATTGCCATAATTTGTCTTATTATGATTAATATATTTTTCTATTATGTTGCTATATGATCTTATCTTTATCATATTCTACTTCAAGTTATTGTGAATTCTTAATCTTGTTGCTTAGCTCACTAATTCTGAACTTTTCTGTATGCTATACATCTTTACCTAGTATTTTATTTTATTCAGTTCTTAATATTTTATAAATTTTATTATGATTTTTTCTTTAATTGATGAATTTGTTTTTATTACAGTATATTATTCCTAAGGTGCTCAACTGGATGGAAACAAATTTAAATTTATCTTCATACCAGTATTGTAATCCATGTAACTACCAGTAGATAAGTGATTTACAGTGTCCCATAAGTTTCCTTAATGCCTTATATATTTATTTATTTATTTATGATTGTATTTTGGGCTATGGCGTACATGTGCACATCCTGCATCCTGCAGGGTTGTTGCATAGCTACATACATGCCGTGGTGGTTTGCTGTCTTCATTCCCCCTGCCCCCGCCCCCATCACCTACAACAAACATTTCTCCTGCTGTTATCCCTCCCTATCCTCCCCGCCCCCCACCACTGTGCCTCCCATCCCCTCCCCTCCCCTCCAACCCCCCACCTAGCCCAGTGAGTGTTGTTCTCTTCCCTGTGCCCAAGTGTTCTCATTGTTCATCACCAGCCTATGAGTGAAAACATGTGGTGTTTGGTTTTCTATTCTTGTGTTAGTTTGTTGAGAATAAGGGTTTCTAAATTTATCCATGTCTCTACAAAGGACACAAACTCATCGTTTTTTATGGCTGCATAGTATTTCACGGTGTATATGTGCCACATTTTCTTTGTCCAGTCTATCACTGATGGGCGTTTGGGTTGGTTCCAGGTCTTTGCTATCATAAACAGCGCTGCAATGACCTTAGATGTTCATGCGTCTTTATAACAGAGAGATTTATAATCCTTTGGGTATATACTCAGTAATGAGATTGCTAGGTCAAATGGCATTTCTATTTCTAGATCCTTGAGGAATCACCACACTGTCTTCCATAATGGTTGAACTAATTTACACTCCTACCAACAGCGTAAAAGTGTTCTTTTTTCTCCACATCCTCTCCAGCATCTGTTGTCTCCAGATTTTTTTAATGATTGTCATTCTAACCAGCATGAGATGGTATCTCAATGTGATTTTGATTTGCATTTCTCTAATGCCCAATCATGATGAGCATTTTTTCATATGTTTGTTGGCGGCATATATGTATTCTTTAGAAAAGTGTCTGTTCATATCCTTCACCCACTTTTGAAAGGGTTTGCTTGCTTTTTTCTTGTCCTTAATGCCTCCTTACAGTTGATTGAATGCCTAAATCTCTCCCATATCAATATACACTCTTTGGGATCTAACTTTTTCATTTTTTATTTCACCAGTGAGATTTATTCATGCTGTTTCATATAGCAATAGTTCAATCTTTTAGCTATATAGTATCACATTGTATGAATGTAGCACAATTTATTGATCAATGCTATTCTTGATGAATATTAGACTATTTCCAGCTCTTTGGCTCGGAGGTATTAATATTCTATGAACATGATTGTTTATGTATTTGGTAAACATGCACTCTTTTTTCTTGGAAATGAAATGGAATTGTGGAATTCTACCTGAATAAGAATTTGATTATAGATTTTTTGGAATATAGAGTGATTTTAAATATATATTATGGTCAGATAATTTATTCTATATAACATAAAAATTCCTTGTCATTTGTTGCTGCTAGCTTTATGAACTATTTACATTCTCAGTTTTCATGAATAGTCTTCAATTGTGTGTATTTCCTACTCAGTGAGTGACTTCTGTTCAGTCCTGTTAATTATGCTGGTAATGTCTGTTGTATTCATTCTGACTATTTTCGTCAATTTCATCCACCTCTAGGATAGGTATTAAAAAACACCCACTCAATTTTTAATATTTGGCCATATTTTTTTAAAGATCTGGCAAACTTTTCATTAAATTGTTATATTAATAGCTACGTTCATTTTAGAACTGTTCAACATAGATGTGAATTAAATTTAAATCTTCATGTAGTTTTCCTTTTTATCTTTAGTTATCATAATTTTGTGTGGTTTTTAATCTGATATTAATTTAACTACAACAGTATCATCTACTTACTTTATGCTTTATATATATTTTTTAACTTTTGAAATTTAATTTTCCATTCCTTTACATTTTAGAATTGTCTCTTGAAAATTGTATATTCATATATTTCATATTTACAACAGTCTGAACTTCATTTCATTTTTGAAGGAAGGTTATTTTATTTATTTCAATTTCATTTAATGTGATATGTTTACATTTACATGTATTAGAGTACTCATTCTCAATCACTTTTTACCTTGGAGAAAACCTCAAAAATATGTACATGTCTCAAAGAACCTCTGCAAAAAAAAAAAAATCTGTTATGTCTACATTGCATATTAGCATGAATGATAAATTTTAGATATATTAGTCCAATAATATTTGCCACTTATTTTTTGAATAGAAAATAATCTATTTTCTGTGAATCTGTTTATGTTGGCAGCTTATTATCATACCATTTTTTGCATATTTTTCTCTATCATCTACTAAGGTAGATATATATATAGAACAGCATATATAGAAAACAACTCAAATTTTTCTTTTTTCAAAAAAGTTAACCTCCTACTTATTTTTTTCAACTCAATTTAAATTTTTCTGAAATGCTTAACATAGACTTTTACTATGCAGAATTCTAATAAGGGTATTACTATAAAGTATGTGAAAAAGTTTTTTTTTTCTTTCCCCCTTCTTAAAACCAGAATTGACGTGTCAGCCAAGCTTTCTTGAATAAAATCTGGTATTAAGCTTAATTTACCTATCTGCACATTAATTTCCTTCTTGCCTTTTCTCAATGTGTAACTCATAAAGAAGATATATAAACGGTGATTTTAATTGGATATTGTTTGATGTTATTACAACACAAAATGGGTTGATATGGATGAATGATAAAACTACTAAAAGTGTAAACCAAAGACTTATGATTAAAATTATGGCCTAAAATATGATTTCATATATCTTTGGAAAATATATTTTCTGAGTGGTATGTTTAGGCTCAACAGTTATAAAACTAGTATGTACATGTGTTGGTTACATAAACTTTTTCATAACTCTGCATATGCCTAAAAGTTATTTTGGAATCAAATATAAAGAATTAAATTCATACAAAAACTATGTTTGTGTTTCTTTGCTAAATAATCACTCAATGCTGGTTCAAACTTGCAATAAACACACATTAGATTCATTTTAAACTGAATGAGACAATTTCTGTAGTTGCTCACAATGTCTGTTTAAACAAGTAGAAGGTTGCATACACATGTTAGAAGTTAAAAACTGCATCAATGTGTTCAGTGCCTTCTGACTGGAAGGCTATTCTACTATGGGAATGTAGACTGCATCTAGAGGCAGAACAGGAATTCTAATCTTGATTGTGTGGTCACACTGCAGCTCATTAAATTATTCCCCTTTTTATCTTTCTTTCTTTTCTTTTTTTTTTTTTTTTGTTTTGAGACAAGATTTTGCTTTGTCATCCAGACTGGAGTGCAGGAGTGAAGTGACATAATCTCGGCTCACTATAGCCTCTACCTCTCAGGCTCAGGTGATCCTCCCACCTCAGCCTCCATGGTAGCTGGGACTACAGGTGCACACCATCGTACCTGGCTAATTTGTGTATTTTGTGTAGAGTCAGGTTTTTTCCACGTTGCCCAGGCTGGTCTCCAACTCCTGGGCTCAAGGAATCTGCCCTTCTTGGCCTTCCAAATTGCTGGGATTATAGGCATGAGCTATGTATGGCTCCTGGCCTCTTCCTCTTCTTTTAAAGCTATGTTCTCAGGCTGAAAAGAAATTACAGAGAAAGTGTTTATTATCCTGTTATATGCTTTGAGTTGAGAGAGAAGTAAAGTACTGCTCAGTATCATTCTGGAGTTCTCTAGATGATTTTCCACAAAGTTCAGGCTTTGCTTGTGATCTTTCTCAGTCTAAGCCCAAGTAGTGATGAAAATATTTCAAGATTATCTTTTGTAACATGATTTTAAAAATGTAACTGATATTTCTTAATATGTGATTTTTCTCCTTTAAATACAAAACTCTTGCATATAAAGTGAAAAAAAAAATCAGCTCCTTGCAAAGACTTGTTAAACTGGATCATATGATGAAAATGTCTGCCAATTAAGTTGTTTTCTGCAGAGTATTCATCTTTAAAGTGCTCAGTAAAATTTGGTCTACACTTTTTTTTTGACAGTGCTTCCATAAGTCTGGTTCGGCTGAAACATCCTATTGGGACCTCTCCCTTCATTAAGCCACTGAATTCCTTTATGCAGCAGGAGTGGGGTGTGTGTGTGTGTGTGTGTGTGTGTGTGTGTGTGTGTGTGTGATCTTTGCCCAGGTTTTCATACATTTTTTAAAATGATTCTTAAGCAAGCTGTTTTGGTTTAATAAAATAGACCATTTTTTGTGGTATTCCAGAACTTTTATTATTTCCTTTCCATGAGTTTCTTTACATTAGCATCATTTTATGAACAAAGTATTGTGTTTTATGACACTATTTGGAGTTTGGCTTAATACAAGAGGTAAAATCTCCAAGGAGCCAACTATTGATGGAATGCCTAGTGTAAATGCTAATCCACCCCATTGAAGATAGAGCTTCTGTTTAAGACATAAAAATGAAACATTAAATACATCTAGTCCTTTGCTTGTTTCAGACCACTCTTTGCACAGGGAAAGTTACTATGAAGTTTATTATCATTTACAAATATTACAAATTCTATAGAATTATATTTATTGGTAAAATCTGTTGACTCGTCAACCTGGATATTGAAGTTCTGGTTTTTCAGTTTATTACACAAAATCTCTTCAATATATTGTAACATATCATCAATGCCTTGATGATCATACTCCTTGAGAGTGAAATCTTTCCAAATTTTTCTTCAGCATCTTTCCTTAGCCATTTCCTCAGTGTATTTTTACATGCTGGCATTATTAGGTTTTTACCATTTATGTGACTTTTCTAGACAATATTTTCTGCTAATACATAACTTATATCCTTTTCACAGGATGTACTTTTCAACAAACATTATGTTTTAGATTCTAATAGTTACATAGAAAAATCAGTACCATCATTTATCTAATGACTGTGATTTGAAATTAGTGTCTTTAATTTTCCTGGAAATAATGTTCCATTTTGAGTTTTTCACAGAAGACATAAGGCACATGCCGGGTTGGACTATCAGCTCAAATAAAATTCACTGATAGATTTTTGTTAGAAAGGCAAATTTTATGTGTTCCTTTCCACACCACTACATGGCTCAGCAGAATGTAATTCTTCATCACTAACCTTATCAGAACATAAATCACAAGGGCTAATAAGATACAAAATAGAAAGGCATAATATAAAATGAAATGAGAATATTAAAAAAAAAACCACAATATAATTTACTTCCAGCCCGTAAGTTTTGTAATGTTCTTCAGCAGAGAACTTGCATTGACTCCACCAATTACCTGAGACCACCTGAACTTAATTTCTCCTCTTAAATTTTTTCTTAACACATAAGCAGTGTTCCAATTAATTCTGTTACATTTGGCAGATTGTGTATTTTAAAGACAGCCACATATTCAGAATGCAATCTTCCGTAATAACTAGTTAATGCTTTTCATCACATTTTTTGTTCCTTTTACCCAATGCCAAGAATGAGAAAGCCAAATTTCCTTGCCGTCTCTTCTGAGTAGGGGCTTAATATCTATTTCATCACTGTTTTTGAGGACTTACCTTATGAAGATGTCTCTTATTTGATGCTTCACCGCAGTGTGTCATGTGCTATATTGTATGCAGTCTGCAAAGAGGAAGAGTTCAACTACCATTTTTTTTCACAGAAACGGTTGGGGCTTGCATTAGGTTGTTCTTGCATTGCTATAAAGAAATACCTGAGATTGAGTAATATATAAAGAAAAGAGGTTTAATTGGCTCATGGTTCTGCAGGCTTTACAGGAAACATGGTGCTGGAATCTTCTTGGCTTGTGGGGAGGCCAAAGGAAGCTTACAATCATGGTGGAAGGTGAATCAGGAGCCAGCCAAGTCACATGGCCAGAGAGAGGAAGAGAGAGAGACGGAATTGGAGGAGGTGTCACACACTTTTAAATGACCAGACCTGGTATGAACTTAAAACAAAAGCTCCCTCATAACCAAGGGGATTTTCTGAGTCATTCTTGAGGGATTGGCTCCCATGACCCAAACACTTCCCACCAGGTCCCACTTCCAATATTGGGGATTATGCTTCATTATGAGATTTGGGTAGGGACAAATATCCAAACTATATCAAGGCTAAAAAGGTTTCTTTCATCTTTTTTAATTAAAAAAAATTTGATATTGGTGGATTTCTCATCATTCCAGTGATGCTTTAAAAACTTGTGTATGTTTGTGTGTTTGTCTATCTGTGCTGCTACAATAAAATACCATAGCCTAGTTATTTTATAAATAATTTCTCACAGTTTGTGAGGCTGGAAAGTCCAAGATCAAGGCACCGGCTTGTTTCATGTGTAGTGCAGGCTGTTCTCTTTGTCAAAAATGATACTTTGTTGCTGTACCCTCCTAAGTGGACAAATACTTGTCCTAACATGGTTAAATGGTCAAAAGGGCAAAAGGGACTTCCTTCAACCTCTTTCATGAGTTCTCTAATTTCATTCATGAGGACTCTGTCCTTCTGAATTAATCACCTCCTAAAGGCACTGTTTCTGTGATTTGGGGTGCAGGGGAGGGCTCAACTTTCTCCCTGGTGGGCTGTCTTTCAGGCTCTTGGTCTCTTGCTCTTCCAAGAATGGGAAAGGGGACCATGCCAGGCATGGTGCACTTGCAAATAAATATTGGACCCAAAGAGATTTTGCAGAAAGTGATTTATTTAGGCAGAGAGAAAGAGAGAGAAAAAGATGAGAGAGAGAAGACTTCCACAAAGATGGTGGAAGGGTACCCAAAGATGGAATCCAAGGAGTTGGGGAAGAAAGGGACTTTTAACCTGGGAGGAATTTCCACCTTCTCCAAGCCCCCTGGCCAATGAAAAGAGTTCCTTCAAACTTCCACTGGAGTGACTGACCTTTGGTCCTTTCCTGTGCACACAAAAATTAAAACAAAGACCTCTAATCCTCAGATGGAGAGAGGGGAGGCAGGGCATTGGGAAGTTCTTGCCCTTGAAACGACACCCCTTTGTGGATATGGGAAGATAATACATTCCCTAAGCATTATCTTTAATACTATCACAATGCCATGAATTTGCAACATACAAATTTTGAGGACACATTTAGAACACAGCAGTTTGTTTTGTTTTCAGAATATCTGCTCTTTCTTATTTATTTATTTATTTATTATATTCTTGTAATCTGCATTGAATCTAAATATCGTTTTGCTTTGATCATTCATCTCCATAAAATTTGAATTGCTAAATAAGGCCTACTTCCTAGATACCGAACTTCATACCTAACAAAATGGAGGTTTACAGAGCTCTTAGATACTATATCCCAGGAAGTATATGCAGCATAGAGGTGGCCAATATTCAGAAGCTACATTTTGTTATACTGCCCAAGTGATAACAATCTGTTATTTCAACCCATAGGAATTTCCATCATATTTTTAGAAATAAAAATCCAAATGATCTTTTGATAAAGCAAGTATTTTAGTGTCATTTCAACATGAGTTCCACAGCATGAAACTAGTCTGTTGATGATATTACTCTTAGAGTCTAAACTCCTTTACATGCATTACCAGGTCAGCTCTGATCTGGCCCCTGCTTGCCTCTCTTATCTATTTTCTCCTTCTCCTTCAATGTACTCATTCTGTTCAAGCTTTCTAGGCTTCTTAAAACATGGCTTCCATTACTTTTTCTTTTTTCTCTTTTTAGTCTACTACTATGTGACCTCCATGTGTTTCTGGGGAACATTTTTTTTTTAGCAGGAACCCTTATCTAGTATGTCTGCTTCCTCATTCTCAACCCCTTCTGTGTACTTGCTGTTTTACAAACTTTATCTCCTAGAGGAGAGAGCCAAGCTCCATCATGTCTGCCTTGTTCGTTAACTGTCTCCCAAAGTAGGAAATATACCCCTGGAGAGTGAAGTCATTGCATATTTGTACAGTATTTTTCCTATATCCCAGAAAAATGCCATAAATATAGAAGGAATTGAGTGTATAATAAATAAATGAAAGCATTGTAACACTATATTACTTATTATGGCTCAAAGAATAAGAGGGTGTGCACGTGTGATGTATAAGTGTGTGTGTGTTTGAGATGCTTAAAATTATTGTTCTTGCAAAATTGATTTAAAGGAAGTTTCCCTGTTATAATTATTGATACTGAAAACTTTTTAGCTATATTTTCTGACATGTAATTTAAATAATTTATTGTTTCTTGATTTAAAGTTATCAATATTTTAATTACTTGCTTTGTATCAGTTTTTACAGTATTCCTATTGTCATAAATTTAGAGAATATAAATAAGTATTTATGTATCTTATTCTATGTTGTATGCCCATTGTTATTAATCTTTGGGGCCAAGAATTGTGTATTCATGTCCGTATTATACAACTCTAACTGCTGCATTGAACAAACATAACTCATTAGGCTGCAACTGTTCAAAAAAACTTTTTTTTTCACTGTGGCCTGTAAATCCATGAGGATATGTACTTCCTCTTTCCCCTGGGAGAAATCTTAGATACCCTTCATAACATTTTCTGGTTATTCTGGAACAGTAAGTCTAACAGTCACCGTTATCTGAGGAAAATTCCCATTTTATTAATTAAATTGCCTTTTGTAGTTCAGTCTTCATTTTCACCTCCCCAAGTTTAGGCCTTCCTCAAGCCAGAGCCTTAGTGAGAATAAGGAATGATGTCCGTGTCCTCTCTCTTTTCCCAATATAGAGCTAATGCTATTGCTACACTTCTTCATCCTCAGTCTCCAATTCACATCCCCCTAGGTTGCCTGGAGCTCCCTATATGAAACAGGGGTGGGGAAGAGATGAGTAAGAGACAGTATATAAAATGCACTTTGAATATCAAGAACATTAAATCTCTCTGTTAGTAAATGTGATGGTGTAGAGACTAAGAAATACATAGAAAATTGGGAAAGATATTTCCTTGTAGAAAAGTTATATTTATGTATGTCATATTTTTGCCTAGTTTTGGCAGGTGGAGGTTTTTATTAAAGTCACCTCCAGTCTCTTCTTCTCTTACTTTTGCTTCCCTCTGACCACTGGCTTTACTATCAGGAAAAGATTTTCACTCAGCAGCTCCCATATCTCACAGCAGAAGCATTTCCCATCAAATATAAAATCAGACATGCTACACTTGGTCCCAAGTCCAAACATCACAGTATAGTCTTATACAAAATGCAATGGGTGTCATTCTGAGGACCAATAACTTGTGAGGAGGAAAATATAATTTTAAGAAGTAAATTCCATTAAATCACATATTTGGGTAGAAGAAAAGTGTTATTGCACAAAAGAGCTAAGTGCGGCGTGTTAGGAATTTTAAGTGCAAAAGTCATTAATTGTATGGTGATGGAAGTAAAAAGAAAATGCATTCTCTTAGGAAACAGTACCACATTTGGGGGTAGAAGTTTGTTGATTTAGTTTGGTGTTGATAAAACTTGTAGAAAAAAGACAACTCACACTGGCTTTCAGAAGACTAAATCTTTATGAAACATGATTATGCTGAAATACATAACAGATCTCAATCACTGAAATCCATATTTTGATTTTTAAAAAATCTATTGGGAGACTCAGGACTCTAATTCCAGCACTTTGAGAGGCCAAGGCTGGTGGATCACTTGAAGTCAGGAGTTTGAGACCAGCCTGACCACCATTAGCCAGGCGTGGTGGTGGGTGCTTGTATTCCCAGCTACTCAGGAGGCTGAGGCAGGGGAATTGCTTGAACCCAGGAGGTGGAGGTTGCAGTGAGCTGAGATCATGCCACTGCACTCCAGCCTGGGCAACGCAGTGAGACTCTGTCTCAAAAAAAAAAAGTATTGGGATGATTTTAATCAAACTTGCAAACACTTACCTAAATACCTAAACAATAAGAAAATTATATTTATAATAGCACAATATCTAGCCTTTGAGCAGTCTCCAGCACGGGTGGAGTCAGTGGCTCTGCTTGTCAGTAAGAGCAGGTCCCCTTCTCTCCTGCTCCAGCTTTGACACTGGCTTTTTTTTTTTTTTCCCCTTTTTTATTTTATTGCATTTTACATTTTGGGGTACATGTGAAGAACATGCAAAATTGTTGCATAGGAACACACGTGGCAGTGTGATTTGCTGCCTTCCTCCCCATCACCTACATCTGGCATTTCTCCCCTTGCTATCTCTCCCCAGCTTCCCACCCCCCACCCTCCCTCCCCTATTTCCCCCCAACTGACCCCAGTGTGTAGTGCTCCCCTCCCTGTGTCCATGTGTTCTCACTGTTCAACACCCGCCTATGAGTGAGAACATGCGGTGTTTGATCTTCTGCTCTTCTGTCAGTTTGCTGAGAATGATGGTTTCCAGGTTCATCCATGTCCCTACAAAGGACCCAAACTCATCGTTTCTGATGGCTGCATAATATTCCATGGTGTATATGTGCCACATTTTCCCTATCCAGTCTATCGTCGATGGGCATTTGGGTTGGTTCCAGGTCTTTGCTATTGTGAACAGTGCTGCAATGAACATTCGTGTACACGTGTCCTTATAGTAGAACGATTTGTAATCCTTTGGATATATACCCAGTAATGGGATTGCTGGGTCAAATGGAATTTCTATTTCTAGGTCCTTAAGGAATCGCCACACTATCTTCCACAATGGTTGCACTAATGACACTGGCTTTTTTTAAAAGATGGTGGCAATTTGGTTACAGTCATTCAAGCTAGTCCATAAAATACAAAACTGATTCAGAGGCTGTGAAGAACTTAATTTTACTATGGTTCATATTTAGATATGGAGAGATAATTTTAAAGAAAGTTTCTAACTTCCCTTAAGGCCTTTGGTCAGAACTTGTTTACACATCTGTTTCTGATCATGCAGTAGCATGATCATACAGTTATTATGTTGTGCATATTCTTATTGTCTGAGCTTACATGGACATTGATGAATCAAATATAATATGTACTATTAAAATCAGAAATCTTTGAACTTTAGGCTGGGAATTTATTTTTTGAATTCTTGTTTCAAAAAGTTATTAATTGATAAAACACACATTAGAATAAAAATACAAATATAAACCCTTACCATCAGTGTTTCTATTGACTTCATTATTGGATTTTACTTCTATTCTGAAATAAAAAGAGAGTTGGCTTTAATACTGATGTAAAATAATAAGTTGCCATTTCCCAAAATTTTTAGAATTTTAACTCTGCTTTGTGGTGTTGAGTCATTCTTAATGACCTTTCATATTACAAATGCAGCAAATATTCTAATAAATAACTGGGCATCTGTAACTTTGACTCATAAAATCATAAAAGCCAAAGGAAATTCTGAGATTAAAATGTAAGTTATCTAAACTTTTGTTAGAACTTTAATCTATGGGCTGTGGCTCATGCCTGTAATCCCATCACTTTGGGAGGCCGAGGCGGTGGATCACAAGGTGAGGAGTTCAAGACCAGCCTGGCCAAGAAGGCAAAACCCTGTCTCTACTAAACATACAAAAATTAGCTGGGCTTGGTGGCTGGCACCTGTAATCCCAGCTACTCGGGAGGCTGAGGCAGGAGAATTACTTGAACCCGGGAGGCAGATGTTGCAATGAGCTAAGATCGCACCACTGCACTCCAGCCTGGGTAACAGAGCAAGACTTTGTCTCAAAAAAAAAAAAAAAAAAAAAAAAAAATTAAAAAATTTAAAAAAATAGCCAAAACCATTTAATTCCTCATTTTTACTATTAAATATATTTCATCTTATGGTTCACAAAGGAGTTTATATTTAAAAATTAAAATTCAAATACCAGAGATTTAATTGATTCTCTAAACTGCTTTGCATCTTTTAGGAAGTTTATTAGAAAAAAAGGATATTGGTACTAGCAGATTCGCCATTGAGCACAGTATGTGAAAGCTTGGATATCTTCTAAAGCTGAATGATTAACAGACATGAGTTTTTCCCATACCCTAACAATATAAATAGGTGGTGGAAACAGTATCTCATGATTTTGACAGTTGCTTCTGTTAATTAACAATTCATAATTTCACATGAGTAAATATTTTGGCTACTTAAGTTCTGCTGTTCACCTTTGTATCCACCCCTTGAAAATCTTTACTAATGCTTTAAAAAAACACATCTGAATAAAAAGAAATAAATAAACCAGAAAAAAAATCCCATGGATCAAACTGTAAAATATATTTGTACAGTAATAGTTAATAAGAAGAAAGCATTCCAAAAGCATGTAATTTGTACAGAGCACTGTAGTATAGTGTGCTCTATACCATTTTATGTAACCTAATGGAGATAAATAGCTGTAGGTCCAAAGGTGTTAACATGGCCAGAAGCTGGTGAACGGCTCTGTCTAAAACACAAGACAGTGAAAATTTTGCTAATGCTTGAGTCAATTCATGAAATCTGCTTTCCCACCAATCTATTTCCTTAACATTTTTTGTTCTCAATATCCAGTTTAGCCAAAGCACGTTATTGTAGAGTAGATTAACTTTGTTCCGTATACCTCCATGATGAGAATTAGAACAAGTTCCTCTTTATCAGATAGTAGAAACGTATTTGGATGCTGCTGAAATCAAATATTTAGTCAACATAAAATTTGTCATGATTTACAACTATACTATAGAAAAACAAGATTTCAACAAGTCATAACAAATTGTCCTAGAAGGGTTTGAAAGTCAGACATTAAATCAATCTTAAAATGAGTTGGGAAGTACAAGATTAGGTCAATGTAAAAAAATATTCTTAATATAGCACTAGTTGGAGTTGTGATATTTGCAAGTTGGCAGATAACTGAGAAATATAAATTATATACAACTGGTTTTTATTGTTAGTGGCTGATACATTCTATAAATTTGCTGCAAACACATAATCTGTCAATATTGAGCCATTGCTCCTAGGGAAAATACAAAGTTATGGTCCCTAAAGTCTCTGGTTACAATATTTTTATCAACTGATTAATGCAATACATAACCTTGTATTTTTGGTCTCTTTGTCTAAAGACAACTTATTTAATATATACTTTTGATTTGCAACATTGACCTTATGTCTACAGGGCTGCGGCTCATTCTAGAATGAAGCTAAGCTAACACATGTATTTTCTCCATAAGGCACAATCTTTTTGTCTTCTTGTGTTTAGGGAAAAGGGCCACAGTTTAGCAATATCCTTGGGGGACATTCTAAGCAGTGAAATCACCGATGAAAAGCAAAAAATGTAAAAAGTATGGCACTAAATAGATAATGAAAGGACACTTGTTTATTGTTTGTGAGCTGAAATAAGAAGGCAAGATATCACTTTGACCTCAGTTGGAAATGTGCTTATTGGACAATTCACATTTTTTACTACACTGGATATGTCTGTTTGTAGCCACAAAATTGATTTTTGTATTACAAAAAGTTTTACCAAGTAGACAACTTCACAAAGAGGGAATTTGTAAGTAATGAGAATAAGCTGTATATAAAAGAGAGGCAGAAATAAAATGATCATAACTTTTAACCTCCAACTTTTTTAATGTAAACTCATTGCTACCATCAGAGATTTACAAGTAAATTATTTATGGCTCAGCAACAATGCAGAAAAACAAAAATCACTCTATGTATTGCTCTACTTGCATAGACTTAAACCCCTGCGTAGGCTTAACCAAGGTGATGTGGACTCTACAGGTTTTCAAACTTCAGCGTGCATCAGATTCATCCAAAGGGTTTATCAAAACACAGACTGTGCCACTTATTCCCAGGTCTAGCCTGGGACTTGAAAATTTGTACTTGCCAGGTGACAGTGATATTCAGGAACCATATTTTGAGAACCACTGGATTAGATCAAGTGTAGGTCAGGAAGACCTGTAAATCTACAAGACTTTGGCTCAAAAGAAACTGCATGTGCTTCTTTGGCCCTGTTCCTTTAGCTTCACATCTTTCATGAGACTGTGTTGCTCTCATGTCAAATATAGGAAAGTTAAGTAAAAATAAAGTAAAGGTCTGTAAAATAAAGAGCTATTCTATCTCAGTCTTGGAGCAGAATCCACCATTCCCAGGTCTCCCCAGTGCATGGGGCTTGTGTCACTTGGATGGTAGCCCAATTTTACTATATTAGATTCATAGTGGTGTTGAGAATAGTCCAAAAAGGAAATGAAATTTCAAAGTTACTAAATAGTGGGAATTCAAAGCTGAAGAAAAGCCAAAATTAATATGCCATATGAACTCAAGAGGCTTTAATCTCTCTTGGACACATTAATATTTCTAGTTCTCAATATTCTAACACTACGCACTTTAAAACAGTCCTCATTTTAAGGGGTTGAAACACAGAATGCAGTTCTCATAATTAGGTATACAAGACGGACATAATTAAGTATCCTCTTATAATATATTTTATTATAATTTAATTATATCATATTGTTTCATCTTAGAAACAGCAATTCAATTAAAAAGATTTCTACAAAGAAATCATTAGTGCCCATAATGTCAATACTGGAATTCCAAGCAAATGACAAGAAAATAGCTTATTTTATATTCTCAGAACATTCTCAATATAGGCTTTCTGTATACTAGAGAAAAAAAATGTAAATGTGCAACCACTTTTGGAATGTCTATTTGACTTTAAAAAAGCTGATGTATGGTTAGCAATATAGCACTACATATGCTTTTTTAAAGATATTATCTTTTATAGTTCAAAGCCAGAAGTATACAAAGTATTATATGATTTTATTAGTATGGTCAGTTTTCTAAAAATAGATTTTCAATATATAAGGAAATCATTAAAATCTTTTTCTGATAAATGGAGACAGAACAGAAGAATCTCTGTAAGAGATTCTCTGCTTATTAAGCATCAAAATGCTTACAAGAATGGTCGAATCTGAAGACACTGTCAGGGACTTTTTACTATTTCAAACATGGGCAAATTTTTAGAATGCGCAATTACCAAATGTCTTTTGTAGCCTACATCAGTAGGTGTCTGTTCACTGCTTTTACCTTTCTAGAAGGATCTAGAATGTACTTCTAAAGACAAACTATGTAGCTTGAAGAACAGACAGAACATATTTCTGGTGGGACATGGGGATCTCAAGCTCTGGGTTTGGTCTGCTTATTCTGGTTATTTTACTTGGGTTGTTTTTTTCTACCTGACCAGGAGGACAAATTTCCTAAGAACCTTCTATCAGAACAGTTTAATAGCACAGAACCTGAGACAGACTGTATGCACTTGAAAACCACTTCTGACTTTTACTTTATGGTTATCTCAGACAAGTTTATTTACATGTTTCTATCTCAATCTCTTTATCTGCAAATTGTGGGTGATAGAGCTTACTTTGCAGGGATTAGAAAAGTATCCAGTGTACAAATAATACTCAGTATCTATTAGTATAGTTCTATTTTATTTTGTCATAAATTGATTAATATTTCTTTTTTCCCCTGTTTTTTCAAATACCAGTTTCAGATAACTTTCAATCTTGATTCCTAAAATAATGGATCAAATGATTTCTCTTGAAGAGAGAGGGAAAAAAAAAATCTGTTCAGGCCATATGTCTTTCTCCCAAGTGAACTTACTAATTTTCTCTGTATGTTTGGGGAAGTTGATTTTTCACAGCAACCATTTATTGCATTGCAGGGTATTCATGAAGCAGTTCAGCTTCTAGTGCTATTAAGGTCCCCAAATTACAAGTCAGTATAACTATGACAGTATACCTGAAAAACACTTAACCTGCTAAATTACCTAGATCCTTTTCCTCTAATAGAATATAAATAAATTTATAATGGTTTGAAGAAAATTAAAGCATTCGTTATCACCAGAGTCAATCTGACAAAGGTAATTTTGTCTATCACAGGGTTTTGCCTTCAATCTGAACTGATCATATAGCTATGTGATTGGAAGTTAATATCAACAAAGTCAATTTAAAGTGATAGTTGGGTAGCAAACTCACTCAAGAATCTATAAATATGAATAGTTGGCATGAAGAATACTACAGAATAAAAAATATGTAAAATTATCCTATTGACTCAGAAGAAGATAACTAGTTCTGTAGGTTATTTTGTTAAAAAATTAAAAAAAGAAATTGATGAACTAGCATGATAAATAAAATATAAATATACCCAGACTGTTAAATAAAAGAAGAGACCCCTAAAGAGAAATCAGAATAAGGTGAAAGGACAACTAGTTAAGTTTAAATGAGAAGCAAAGAATAACAGAAAGATTGCAAGGAATTTAAAATTTAATATTTTGTCTAAAATGCATGTAGGGAGCAGAAAATTAAAACATGGACATGGCCAAAAAATCCTGTCAGTATTGTAAGGCAGCGAAAATAGATAAATATTAAGATAATGAAAACATTAGCTTTGCACAGTGGCAGTATCGTAGCCAATGAGGTTTACCTGAGGTACAATTATTGCTAATTGGAAACTTTTCCCAATACCCCGCCGTGACGACTTGAAATATAGTTTGCATTGGCAATTTTTGGTAGTTTCTACGGGGACTGAATTTAAAAAAAAAGAAAAGAAATAATGAAAACATTAAAATGTAATTATGAGTGATAGAAAATGGAGACCTATGCTAAGCATTGTAGGTGCTCTTAGAAATAAATAAAAATATTTGAAAGAGGAGCATTGTAAATTCTTTAATCAGTGAGCAATTATAAAGATCTTTTTCAAATTCTTTTGTAATAATCTCTAGTTAAACTGAATGTAGCAACAATATGAATGAGGTAATTTTATGTTTTGGAAACATCAGTGTTCATTTGATGGGCTAGTATATGAGCAATGTACAGAAATGCTATAGGTGTAGTGAAAAGAAGGGGTAATAATGGTATTAGCCACATTTGTGGAGGATCTGCCTATGCCAGACGTCATCCTGAGCACTTCACACACACTGACATATTCAATTTTCAAAACACCACTAATCCTTAAAATAACAGTATTAGTCAGGGTTCTCCAGAGAGCAAGAACAAATAGGAGATATACAGATATGTATATCTAGAATGGGATTTATTACAAGGAATTGGCTCATGTGATTATGGAGGCAGAAAATTCCTACAGTCCATCCTCTGCAAGCTGGAGACCCAGGAAAGCTTTTGGAATAAATTTCAGCCTAGATCTGAAGGTCTGAGAACCAGGAGTTCTGATGGTGTAAGTTCTAGTTCAAGGATAGGAGAAGACCAATGTCTCAGCTCAAATGGTCTGGCAGAGAAGGAGAATTCACCCTCCCTTTGCCTTTTTGCTCTATTCAGGCCCTCAGCAAGTTGGATGATGGCCACTCACACTGAGGAGGGCCAGCTACTTTCCTCAGTCCACCAATTCAAATGCCCAGTCCTTCCAGAAACACCCTCACAGACATACTCGGAAATAATGTCTAATCAATTAGGTAAGCATCTTGCAAACAGTCAAGTTGGCATAAACAATTAGCCATCACAAACACCTACATTTCAGATAAGGAGACTAAAGAAAAGATATGATAAGAAATTTGAGAAAGGACTGCCTAGCTTTTGAAAGGAGAAGCTTGAATTTGTACCTGGCCTCTTGGGCTCCTTCATTCATCCTTCTGATCAGAACTCACACAAGATATCACAAGACGGCATGCATTTTTCTGTAGCATCCTCTGGATGTGAAAGAATGTCTGACACATAGTAAGTCTTCATTAAATATTTTTAGAATAAATAAATGCATATTTTTACATCAACCTCATTATATTTTAAACAATTTATTTTACTTGCATAATCAATTATTAATGTTTAAACACTGAAAAATTGTACCCCTCACACATTCTATATACATTTGAACAGATCTTATTTTGTATAATTGGTGCTTTGTTAACAAATGGCATAGAAGTTTGGATTGTTCCATTAGTTGTTCCTTTTATCAAAGGGACTGCTGTCTCAAAATTTAATTTTAGAGATATAATTTGCCATCGTTGCTTTTACTTTATCTTTATCCTAATTTGTCTTAGTTTATTTTTCATTATTAAACCTCTTTATAAATTAATTGCACATTTCTTTTAAGAAACATACTGTTAGACGTTAGTTTTAATCCAATCTACAGCATTAAGTTCAACCATACTTCTTAACTAATGTGCATCTGTAACATATTGGTATATTTCAAAGAATTTGTTTATCTTTTTAAGGTATCATTTTTGTACACTGTTGTCTCCTTTTTAAAACTGTCTGACATGAAATTTTGTTTTATTAATAACTATCTTAAAACAACAAATACAAATAAAAACAATATTTCTATAATTATTAAAGCATAAAACAAAAGTGTAATAGCTTGATTTTTCCCTGAAGGAAATTAGCAAAATTGAACTATCCCAGTGTCTACTTCTTGTTTTTGTTAAAGTACTGAGGTTCTATCTAGGAATGAATATTTTGCATGTTTTTCTGTTCAGAAATAAATCAGTCTTTTCCATTAGGCATCTATTATCCTCTAGAAGTATTCACCCACTGTAGCAAGGCTTCAGAAAAAAAAACTCTCTTTTTATATATATGTAATATATATGCTTTATATATATTATATATTATCTATATAAGACACACATATATAATATATATATAATATTATATATATATTATATATAATATATATAAATATAATAAATTATATATAATAATATATATTTTATATATATGCTTCAAAACTGGGTTCTGACACTGAGCTTCTGACAATCAAAAGAGTCCACCATGAGAGGAAAAAAGCAGCAAGTTCATGCCTGATTGAAAATTATAAAGAAAATATGGGGAAGAAAACAGGACCTTGCCTCTCCCCAGAGAAGGCTAGACAAGAATCAGCTACATCAGGAGAGAGAGAAGTGTTGCCACATGACTTTGAAGAAGGACAAAGATTAAAGACCAAATGACTAAATTTTGACCAAAGAGAAAAATGATTTTTTTTCGAGGAATATCCCTCTATCTTGTGATTAGATGTGACTCTATTTTCCTATTCAGCTATATTTTAAACTCTTTGCTAACATAATTATTAAAGCGTATAGATATTCTCTTTCTATACAATATTCTTACTTCTTCCCTCACTGTCTACTTCCTTTTTTCTCAGTGCTTTTCAACTTAAAAAAAACTTGTCCTCACACAATAAATCAACTCTAAATTTGTCATGAGAAGTCAGAGATAGGAAAAAAAGAGGAAAAGCCTTCAGAAGCCAAACAGCCATAATAAATTGAATAAAATCCAGAACTAAAGGAAAATATTTGCAATCTGGATTAGAGTAGGGAATATCATCTATTCACTTCAAGCATTATGAAAGAGATTATAAAGTAATTGGTTATGGTTAAAACTTGAAAGTTGCC
Source organism: Sapajus apella (assembly GCF_009761245.1). NCBI lineage: Eukaryota > Metazoa > Chordata > Mammalia > Primates > Cebidae > Sapajus > Sapajus apella. The sequence continues at coordinate 9,267,365 of NW_022436946.1, read as the reverse complement.
CATGGAATGTGGGACACTGAATTTTTAAAGTAAATGAAAGGCTCGGGATATGGTCCAATATGAATATAGCAGACAAAGCTGAAGTTTAAGAAGCAGTTCAACATGTTCCGCAGTCTTGAGAATATTTCTGCAAGTATTTAGCATCCAGCTTCCAATTTGAGGCAGAAATTTCATCTTATTCATATTCAGTCATCATATCCATGCCTTGTCTTTTGACTTTCACTTTCCTCAGTTTGATATATATGGCTATACTACAGGAAGATATATATTAAAGTATCAAATACATAAATAGATAATATATAATAGGATGCATAACAGGATACATGAAATATAATATACAAACACACACGTCTATTACATATTTACATAATTACTACCTACATAATTATACAGAATTAATTAAACTATGTTATGTTTAGGAACAAGTTATATAATTATTAGATAAATATGAGTGTTTAATATTTTAAATGCCTCTGACATTTTAAATAATTCTCATTTATAAACATATTAAGCACATTAAATTCGCTGATCCAGTGTGCTTGTCAGAAATTCATAATTATGTTTAGATAATTTAATTTGAAATATATGAGATCTTTCTACTTGAAATATATGAGATTATGATTTAGTTTAGTTCTTACTGCCTCCCTCATGCACATATTTGCAATATTTAACAATAATTTACTAAATGTATGTAATTTTAGTAAATATACCAGAAATTTTTCCTTATGAGAATTGTATATATGCCATGCCAAAAATGTAACTGCTTGAAATAGTCAATAAATTAAATTTGAATTTGTAGTTTACAGTATGTAAGGTCATTTGTTGTTTCCCTTTTGCATACTCAGGAACATCACTAAAGCAATTCTCTTTCACTATTTGTTTTCCATTGTTTTTCCTTTCTTTCTTTTCATCCCCAGATATTTACTTTTTCCACATTGACAAACTTTCTTCACTTGACTTCCAGGTAATTACACTTACTTGTTGTTTTTTTTTCTTTTGACATCGATTCTTTTAATTTTTATGTACCCCAATACCCAGTACTCAGAATTCTCCTTTTTTCTATTTATATTCATTCTCTTGATGTTCTCCATATAATACTGAGTCAGTCTGCAACATTTTGGGCCTCAGTTTTCCATCTGTAAAATGGAGGTAACGATACCAATTTTATGTAATTGTGTGAAATAACGAAATTAACGCATATTTAGAAAAATAGTATAGATTCTGGCTCGCTTATCATGAGTCATACGTATGTTCTGCTGTTATTAATACTGATTGATCAGTCATCTAGGCTCAAGGCTTAAAACACCTTTTACAGATTGATGACTCCCAAATTTCTATCTCTGACTCAGACCTCTCTCCAACTCCAGACTCACATATGAAATTTCAGGATCAATATTTCCACTTGAGGGCATAAAGGGCATCTCACACATAATAAGTTTATAATTGAGCTCTTACATTTCCCTGTAAACCTGTTCCTCTCTTAGTCTTTCTTAGTTAATTGCAACTGCACCCAAAAACTTGGAGTTGTTTTTTTTCTCTTTCTTGTAAATCCTACAGCCAACCCATCAGTAAATCCAATCAGATTTACCTTCAAAATATATTTAGACTCTCACCTATTCTTATCACTGGATGGTAGTCCAAAACACTACCATCTATCATCTAATAGTTTCTCGTTAGCAGAGATAAGAAAGAGCCTGAATTTTGCATACCATTTTATTTCATTTTTATTGTACCTAATTGTATTTGGCAAAAATATCAATCTATGATAAATTGGAGAAAGATTAAAAAATTGAGTCCTTCACCAGAGACCAGTTAGAAGGCACTGTTACCACATACAATAAAAAGTGGTAGATAATTCATATGGGTAAAATTAAGTTTGAATGAGAATAAAGAATATGAGCATCAGAAGGAGCAACTATAATTGTATTTATTTTTCCCTTCGATTTCTTGTTTTAAAAATTATTTTAAATACAAAAAAGGCTGAAAGTAGACTTAATACCCAGATGCCTTCAACTTTTAACAATTGTTAAGATTTTGCTTACTTGTCTTATAGATCTCTATAAATAAACCTATGCATCATTTTTCCGTAAATATAAAAATAAGATATCATAACACATAAAACATTTGACATGCATTTCTAAAAAATGAGGGCAACCTTTTTTCAAAGGTACAGTACCATCATCACACCTAATCAAATGTCAATAATTCTGTAATACCATCTTTTATTAACTGTCCTGGCCACTTCTAAAACTCAATGCTATGGGAAAAAAAATGATATATTATTCCCAAAATCTTGGATGTGAAGGTGACCTTAATTTGGAGGCAACCTTTCTTTAACAGTATGGAATTTCATTTTAAATTTACTTTTTACATTTGCAAAAAAAATTTTAATGTAATCAAAACAAATGTGTTCAATTGCAATGATAAATATTTAGAAATGATTTTTCAAAGGCATACAATCTGTTAAATTCCTATATTTTAAATCCTAAACATTACTGTAAGATTCTTCCACCCAAAACATTTTCTTCATACCTTTCCACCAGTAACATAATTGTTTAGTTCATTCATGAAAACTCACATGAATATGAGAACTCATTTCAGATTATGTAGAAGAGGTTTTTAGATATAGAAAGAGTACAATTTCACTCCCTAACGTTTTTAAACCATTTCTTCAAATTCTATCCTAAAATGATTGTAAATACAACATATAAAGGCAAATAGTCAATAATTTATCATTTTAAAACTAGACGACTATTTCAGAATATTAGTTCATCTTTCTGATTTTAGTCAATTTATATTGAAAATGTGTGAAACTTTTTCAGAAAGTCGATTTTATTCTGTAATTGGTATTACTGTATACTTTTTTTTTTTTTTACTGAAAATGTCATATGCATTTAAAAAATCTGTTAATGTGGACATGGTGGGGATTTTTTCCCCTCTCATAGAAAAATCTATGGAATATCTAAAGCCTTTTTCCCTGTGCATATATCTACAGATCTCCTGTCTTCTCAGCTCCAGATCGAGTTGAACAGAACACAGATAATAATAGAGAAGTACATTTTTTCCAGATTAAACTAGGGTAAGTACAGAAAAGCATATGTCTGTATATAATTACCATATAGAACTACTTTATATTTATTTGAAACACATATATGCCAAAATCATCCTGTAGATGTGCAAGAAACTTGTTTACTAATTTGGTAATTCACTTGTATTTTAAAAAAAGAATATAATCTTAAGTTTTTAGATTGCTTAAAGTTTAGAATTTCTTTTCATTTCTGACTGATTTCTGAATGAGGAATTCTTAATTTGAAAGATTGTTGGCAGAACTGACTCGAGTACATCAGCTCATGCACAATATGTTGTTACTTCTCTGGAACTGTACATATTGTTTTTCTTCCCCTTGTGGATGTTTATTTGAAGGATGAATAGGTCACTCTTAGCGGGAGAGCTGGTCATGTGACTGCCAGATACTGAAGACAGATGAGTCAGTTCCACACAGACTACAAATTATGCATGCTGGATACATCTATATTCATATTTGCATTTGACCTAAGCCTCAACTTTAAAAATAGATTTAACAGAAATTATACAGATATTCAAAAATTGTTTTGCTAGGAAGCAAACAAGTTATGCAATACAATTTAAAAAAAGAATGTTCCCTCTGGTAGAAAGAGATCACATTAGTGATAAAATACTATATGTCAGACTGAGCTTAAGCCCAAATTCAAGAGCATATTGCGTACAAAACTTCTGAAATCTAGTTATCTGATGTGTGACTGATAGCTTTTGATGCAGCTTGGAAACCTTAGGGCGGACTGACTCTCCATGATTTGTCATCATAGAGTAGTCTTTGAATAAAAAGTTGTTTACCTTTCATGGTCGGGGAAAATAGTCCTGGTGGCTAAGAACACGGGGTAAGAAGGCAACTGGTTTCAAATCCTAGTTTGGCCACTTAGTTGATTACATATATGTAAAAATTAGAACTGCCTTAGTTTACTCATCTGTAAAATGTGACATGACTAATTATAATACCTGCTCCATAGGACAAAGCTAAGGTGTGACTCACCTGACATAATCTTTTAAAGGAATTAGCATACTGGTACATACTTACCTAAGCCATAATACCTGTAATTTATTTTCTTTTTTTTTCTTTTACATGTATACCTAAGCTGTAATACCTGTATTTTCTTCTCTCTCTTTCCTTTTTTTTATTATTTTCTTTTTTGAGACAGGCTCTCACTCTATTATCCAGGCTGGAGTGCAGTGGTGCAATCTCAACTCACAGCAGTCTTAACCTCAAGTAAAGTGATTCTCCCACTTCAGTCTCCTGATTAGCTGGGACTACAGGCATGTACCAGCACACTTGGCAAATTTTTGTATTTTTCGTGGAGACTGGGTTTCACTGTGATGCTCAGGCTGGTCTCTAACTCTTCAGATCAAGTGAACTACCAGTCTTGGCCTCCAAAATTCCTGGGATTACATAGGCATGAACCACTGCACTTGCCCTGATTTTCTTTTTCTTTTCTTTGTCCTCCTTTCTTTATTTTTGAGATGGAGTCTTGCTCTGTCACCCAGACTGGAGTGCAGTGGTGCAATCTCGGCTCACTAAAACCTCCACCTCCTGGGTTCAAGCAATTGTCCTGCCTCAGCCTCCCAAGTAGCTGGGATTACAGGCACCCACCACCACGCCTGGCTAATTTTTGTATTTTTGTGGAAACGGAGTTTCAGCATGTTGACCCAGCTAGTCTCTAACTCCTGAACCCAAGTGATCTGCCTCTCAGCCTCCCAAAGTGCTGGGGTTACAGGTGTGAGCCACTGTGCCTGGCCTGATTTTCTTTTTAATTAGGTCATTGTATATTGCACAACAAGTCTATAGTGCATACAGACTGTGATTTTTGTAAAATTTTCTATGCATTCTAAGACCTCAGGAACATTTGTCCTGCCTCTTTTCCTAATATACAATAATATGAAAAATAAGCCTCCTTTTAACAAAGATCTGCAACTAATTTTTTAAAAAGAAACCTGTGAAGAACAAGGATATAATGCTAAATATTGCATTATAGCTGAGTAGCAGCAAATTGATGGAGTATGAGGAATAAATTCTGATTTTTTAAAATCTTGCTCAAATTCCTTTCTAAGGAGTCTGGGGAGTCATGCCCTGCAAACTATAAATTCTCATCAGATGGATTTTATTTGATCCTATATATCATGACTTACTTTTCAATCTGACTCCAACGTAACTTTACAAGTCAAGAATAAAATATTTAACCCCAAAATATATTTCCTGTCCTTAACTTGAAATTGCCTTGCAAAGTCTCTTGTGGGAAAAATCCACACAGTATAGAAAATGCTCTTACCTTTTTGTTTTCCTTCCTTCTTTCTTTCTAGATCCAGAATATAATCAACTAAGAGCCAGGCACCCTTTTAGGTCTGATAAGAAACGATTTACAACCTGCTCTCTCTCTGCTATCTGAGAGATTCCTCTGCACAATAAAACTTGGTCTCCACAATCCGTTTTCTTAGCCTGAACTTTTCCTTTATCCGAGGTCTTTAGATAAATGTAAAGAATTGTCAACCAGAAAATATTTAAATCATCCCACCTTTCTGAAAGAAACCAATGTATTTCTTAAATACATTTGATTGACATCTCATGCCTCCCTAAACTCTATAAAACCTAGTGGTACCCCAATGACCTTGGGCACATGTTCTCAGGACCTTCTGAGGGCTGTGTCATGGGCCATGGTCACTCATATTTGGCTCCGAATACATTTCTTAAAATATTTTACAGAGTTTCATTCTTTTCATCAACAAGTAGGAACTGAAAATGTATCACCTAAGTATTCTCTTTTTTAAAAAAACTGGTAGGCTTCATTATTTTCTTCTGAAATCTTTCATTTCAGAGGATAAACAAATTTGAATTTTAAAAAGAAACAAAATTTCTGTAGGAGCATTCTTAAATTTGAATGATTATAATTTTTATGAATTATTAATAAACATTTTAGAGGAATTTACATATTTAACCCTTACAGTAATCTTATGCATTAGGTGTTACAATTCTAATTTCACAAGTGAAAAAACTATTGTCCAATAGTTCAAGACTGTTTTTCAGGTTTTTACAAGTAGTAGGGGAAGGAATCAAAATTAGCATCAACTTACCAAACAATACTGCTTTGTGATAGAAAAAAATAAAGTTTAATGAAAATTGAGGGCTTAACTTTCTCTGTGGTACACTACAGGCACCTCGGGGCAGGCACTGAGTCTTTTCTATGAAGCTACTGAGTTATTGAGCATCACAGAATAACCACAGAACCCATTTATATTTGTGTATATTGCAGTAAAGATGTTGGTTAATATAGAGCATTTAGATATTAACTTCTGATCTATTCCCAGAGGCATAGAGGCTAGCGACCCTGAATAAATAGATCTTTCTATGTTAATTATCAGAAATGATGTATGCCTTTGGAGGTTCAAAAAATCTATAACTAAGAAGATATACAGACTGGAACTTTGTATTCCTGGTTCTGAACTCTGAGAACACTCACAGTTAATTGAGAGATGGTAGCAGCTACGGAGGAAGGGACCTTGTAGGGAACATTAAACTGGAATAAAATAAATAGTTTTAGTCACAGTATCTTGCTATATGATATTTCTTTCTGTTATCTGTTATAAATACAATCTAGCTCTACTATATTTCTTTCTGTTGTCTAAGTACTCTCCTTAAATACTACAGAGAAGATTCAGCTGGGCTACAGGAAGATATTTTTTGAATGTCATTAATACATACTTAAGGTTTGCCAAGATGGTGAAACCCACCTCTCCTATAATGTACAAAAATTAGCTAGGTGTGGTAGGGGGCACCTGTCATTCCAGCTACTCGGGAGGCTGAGGCAGGAGAATCACTTGAACCCAGGAGGCAGAGGTTGCAGTGAGCCAAGATGGCACCACTGCACTCCAGCCTGGGCGGCAGAGCAAGACTCCATCTCAAAAAGGTGGGGAGCATTCAAGAGTATTCCTTTCATTGCCATAAGTGGAAAATCTGAAGTTGACTTTCTAAAAAAATTACAAACTTCTTCAACTGTACCCAAAGACAGATAGAATAAAATAAACCTGTATAAGAATACCTTGTCCACCTTGTAAAATAAAACATTACAAATGGTTGTGAAAACCATGGTATTCGCCATTCCACAGACCTAGTACCTTCCTTCTTCCAAGGTAACCATTACACTGAACTTGATATTTATAATTTCTATGCATCTATTTTTACCTTACTGCAGATATTTGTTTTATTAAACAAGATCTAGAACTGTTTAGCCAGATTGCACAATTTTAAACTTCGTAGAAATGACATTATACTCCTCATATCCTTCCACCTTTTACACTCACGTTTGTTTTTGAGGTGTAACCATATTGATACAGGTCACTCTAGTTCATTTACTTATCTGTTACATAACATTTGTGGATTTAAAATATATTTTTTCTTGAGTAAACATTTAGAATTTTTAAAATTTCTTGCTTTACGAACATTGCTGCTTTGAATATTTTCTAAATCTCAATATGCACGAGACCTGCAGGCTACCAGGCTAGAATGGAGGGAGTATTACCATTCTCAAATGTGTTATAGATTTTCTAAATTTGTCTTTCCACCTGATCGTAGCAATTAACATTCTCATGGTATAACACAGCCTTTTTGGGACAATTAGATGTTGTTAATTTCATGTACACAAAAATTACCCCATGGTTATTGTAATTTGGGTTTTTCTGATTATTAGTGAAATTCCATTTCTTATTTTTTGACTATTTGAGGTTTTACTTCTAAAATTATAACAATATTATTGGTTTATTTTGCCATTTATACACTGGTGAGTTTTCTTAATGATTTCACAATATATTTTTACTATGTAGATGTTTGTTCATTTTTCTTAAGTTACGTTTGCTTAGTTTAATTTTTCTAGGAAATAGCCCATTTCATCATATTTCTGATTAATTGTCCCAAAGTAGTTAATAGTACTCACTTTTAATTTTTTTTTACTATATTTAGAGGTTCTCTCTTAATTTTTATTTTTAGTAGTTTTTGTCATTTATACACTCTCTTTTATTTTCTCGATCTATCTCACTAGAGCTTTATTCAACTTTGTGTGCCTTACCAATGATTGAAAGGCTGGATTTTTCACCTTTTTTACATCTTTCTTTGTCTTTATTCAATTTCTGCTCTCTACAATACCTGTTGCAATAATTTTGTGGCTTATTCTATAATCTTGTGTTTTCAAACTTTTAAACTGAGCTATTTACTTCATTTTTATTTCTTCTTAAATTTTAATATTTAATTCCATAAATATTCATCATTTATTTCAACTGGATCCTACTGGTTCACTCTGTCTTGTTTTCACTAATGTTTATTTCTAAGTATTTTCTTATTTCCATGATAATTGTTCATTTGATTAAACCTTAGGAGCATATCTTTACATTGTCATTAATTATCATTTATATTTACTTCTACCTCAATTATACTGCTGTCAGACAAAGTGCTTTTAATGACAATTATTCTTTGAAGTCTGAAACTTGTCTTATGTCCAACTATGTGGTATATTTTCTTTAAAATTCCATGCATTTCTAAGAAGAGTATGGATTTCTAAATTAGATCTAGAATTCTATGTGTGCTCTAGTCAAGATCATTGCTAATGTTAATTAAAGGATCTGTAATCACAAAGGTAACGATCAATCTGCCATTGGGAGATTCCAATAATATGATGAATTTGAAGCTTCGAATAAAGCAAATAATTTTTGCTTTATTTGTATATAAGTCTCTTCATTCTTGTGGTGACCAATTTAGAATTGCTGTTCTTTCCCACAGAATTATATTTTAATGCCTGCAATGACTTCAGTAATAGTTTTACCTTGTAATCTATTTTATCTGATCTTAATAAATTTAATGTTATTTTCATTTATTGATTATAATCAATTTCTCTTGCTTAAAAATTTATGTCCACATGTTTTTCAAGCAAAAAGCATATAGATTTCTGTAATTCTATCTAAAACTTTTTTCTTTAACTATGAATTAAGTTCATTTGCATTTCCTGTAACTCCTAATATATTTGAATTTATGTTAATATATTGTTTTGTTTTTGCTATTTGTTCTGCATTTTCCATCTATTTCCTTACTTCGTTCTATTTCTTCCTTTTGTGATTAATCATTCTCTGTCCAGTGTTTTGGGCATTGCACTTTACATTTCAATTATTTCAGTTGTTAACATCAAATCTTTTGGCATATTACAGTTACCATATTTCTATGTCTTTTCTCTGGAACAATACTAAACCATTAGAAATCTTTAACTTCAACTTACTCTTATGCAACTTGCATACTATTACAAGCCAGTGTTCTAGTCCTACCCTATTTTCACTTACAAAATTGAAAAAATGTTCTTAAAAAAATGTTCTTATCTTGAACATAAGCTCTTAAAATATACATTCTGATTGACTGAATTTACTTTAAGATGCCAGAATTTCTAGTATAATTTTTGATTATTTTATTTAGTCAAATTTTGTCTAGTTTTACCAATATGTTTACTTATTTCTTTTTCAGTTAATCGATCCTGTTACATCTTAGTCTTTCCACCTTCCTTCTGGATTTAATTTCCTCCATCCAAAGTACATTCTTTGGAAGGTCCCACATGAGGGTTTTTTGGCAATAAATCTCTGGTTTTGTTTTTCTGACCAGAAAAGATATTTGTTTTGTCTACATTCTTAAATTATTTTCTACATTGTTATAAAAATTCTAAGTTGACAGATATTTCTGTGTCATCACTTTCAGGATATGATTTTACATTTCTGGATATTATTATTGCTATTTTAGAAGTATGCTGTCAGTCTAAAAAGTTTGAGGGAAGAGTAATTTTCTGGTTGTATTTAAATATTATTTTTGTCTTTGTGAGTTTTGAAGTTTTACAATAATTTATTTCAATATGGAAGTTTTAAAAATTTATTTACTGTTAGCCGGGCACAGTGGCTCATGTGCCTGTAACCCCAGGACTTTTGGAGGCCAAGGTGGGTCAATCACCTGAGGTCGGGAGTTCGAGACCAGCCTGACCAACAGGGAGAAACCCCGTCTCTACTAAAAATACAAAATTAACTGGGTGTGGTGGCACATGCCTATAATCCCAGCTACTTGGGAGGCTGAGGCAGGAGAATCACGTGAAGCCAGGAAGCAGAAGTCGCAGCGAGCCAAGGTTGCTCCACTGCACTCTAGGCTGGGCAATAAGATCGAAATACCATCTCAAAAATAAAAAAAATTATTTACTGTTTTAGAAATTCTTAAGAACATATATTACATAAATTCAAATCCCAGATTTACATTAAGATATGGTTTTTTGGCTAAAAAGATGAGATATGATCATTTTTATTCCACTCTGATTTCAGACCATAGGTAATAATACTTTGCTGTCTTACTTTTACTTTGCACTTTTTTTTTTTTTGTATTCCACCATTGAATTAAGGGAATGGCATTTTGAATATTGCTATTTTATACAGCAATCTAAGTTACATCTCTTCAACTTGCCCGGTTGGCCTTTTTCTATAAACCTCTTAATTCTCAAATGTTCTCTGTTTCCAAGATTGACAATAGTGTCTGATTACCCATTCTATTTTCTGCTCCCTCTTCATTTTCCATCCCTAGGATTACCTTGTGTATTAAAAGGTTATTTATTACATATTAACCATGATTTCTAGGTGCTGTTTTTTGACATTTTTTCAGGGTATTCATTTTGGTACATTGCAGATAATTAAAGTTCTCTGCATTTAATTTTAAGATAACTTGCAATGTCTTTCTTATGTCATCATGGCTAATGAATTTAGCTTTTATAATGACTGTATATTGTTTCTTTCTTTCCCTAACACTTCTACCTAATTTCACCTCAAGAAAAAAAAAAAAAGTTGTATGAGGATGCTTGTAAAGAGTTTCAAAGGAAGTAAAATGGTAAGGAATGCTTACACAGAAAACAGACTTTGAATGCTTTGCCTATGTCACTGACACAATGGGACTTATTAAATACTACTTAATAACTACAGACTAAACCAATTTGTCACTCAGTCAATTAACTTGAATTTCATACTGTGAGATGGATTTATGTGAAGATTTATGTGATGAGGAAGCTATCACCTGGGAAAAAAAAAAAGTTCTTACCTTGAACATAAGTTGTTAAAATATACATTCTGATTGACTGAATTTACTTTAAGATGCCAAAATTTCTAGTATAATTTATAGCCTAATATTACTTTTGTTTAAAAAAATGTATTTTTAAAAAACATAAATAGAATTTAATACATACCAAAGCTCTTCAGTTTTCCCATGCATTCTGAGTAGCCTTATTTAATTATGTATCATAATTCCACCTGGCTACGGCAACTATTGAATGAAAAGGAAATAATTTGAAAGCATATTTTTGTCATTAAAAACATGTATTTGTCATTTTTATGGCTCATTTTAAAGAGAATAAAGGAGACATTAAGGTGCTGATCTTAATCATTAGATGAAACTAGGTAAAACACTAACATGAAGAATATATTTTAAATCATATTTAACCTTAAAATGAGGTCAAAATTATATACTTTCCGTATAAAATATTTATTTTGTACATATAAAATCTTTGATATATAATAATTATATGACATAATATATCTTATCACAGAAGATATAGCATGTCATACGGTAATAGAATAATTATATTATAATATAATAATAGAATAGAATATGGAATTCTAGAGAGAAAGGGATAGCTTTGAGTTTCTACAGATTCTCCCACAAAATACTAAGTAACTACAGTAACAAAACCAAAATACCCACAGACAACAACAATAGCAAAACTAATGATATATATAAAGAAATAGGCAGAAAAAAATAATAACTATCGACAAGACCTTTGTAGTTTCAGCTTCTTTGCAAGAAAAGGTAAAGGGAAATTAAAGGGATTTCCTGTACCTTGAAAGCTAAAACCCATAAATCACTCTAAGATAGTCAATGGATGATTTAGAAAGACAGTTTAAAAATCAGTTGAAGCCAGGCGAAATGGCTCATGCCTGTAATTTCAACACTTTAAGAGGCCAAGGTAGGTGGATCACGACATCAGGATCACATCCAGATCATCTTGGCCAACACAGTGAAACCCTGTGTCTACTAAAATTAATAAAAGAAAAATTAGCTGGGCGAGGTTGCACCCACCTGTAGTCCCAACTACTCGGGAGGCTGAGGCAGGAGAATTGCTTGAACCAAGGAGGTGGAGGTTGTAGTGAGCCAAGTTTGCACAATTGCACTCCAGTGTGGGAGACAGTGTAAGACAGTCTCAAAAAAAAAAAAAAAAAAAAAAGAGTTGAAATGAGATTTTCTAGATTTACATTGCATTTGTGTGCAAGAAGGAAATTCAAGTGAATGTAAGTAAACTTCATGTTACTGAGATGTCTGGGTCCTATGACTTCATATTAACCAAAATAAAATGTTCTTTTAGGAAAAGACCTACACTGTGGTCAATCCTTTAGGGTAGAAGCTAAACTGATAAAACCGGAGACAACCCAAATATCCACTAGTAGGCACTGGTTGAATAAAGCATGGCTCATTTACATAATGGAAGATTACACAGCTCTTCCATGAAATAAGGAATAGCTATGTAAACTACTATCAAATCTTCAGGATACAAAATAACGTGAAAAAAACAGGCAAGTAAAATGTATACTGTGTGCTGTTATTTATCTATGTAAGTGGGAGTGATTAAAAATACATTTTTATATTCTTTTTAAAAAAATAAATGTCTAAGGCATAAAATGATATTGCTACCTATGTAGGGGAGAAAGAGTAGAGGATGGAGAAGATCAGGAATAACAGCTAGACCTTTTTTAACTTTTATTTTCAGGGGTATGTGTGTAGATTGGTTCTAAAGATAATTTGCATGGCACAGAAATTTGGTTTACATATTATTTTGTCACACAGGTAACAAGAATAGTACCAAACAAGTAGTTTTTCTATCCTCATTCTTCTGCCAACCTTTACCCTCAAGTAGGCTGCAGTGTCTGTTGTTCCCGTCCTTCTGCCCATGTGTACTCAATGTTCAGCTCCCACTTAGGGTGAAAATGCAGTGTTTCATTTTCTGTTTCCTGCACTAGTTTGCTTAGGATAACGGACTCTAGCTCCATCCACGTTGCTGCAAAGGGCATGATCTCATTATATTTTATGGCTGCGCAGTGTTCTGTGGTATATGTGTACATTTTCCTTATCCAGTCCACTGTCCATGGGCACCTAGGTTGAGTCCGTGTCTTCGTTATTGTGAATAGTGTTGCATGAACATACACTTACATGTGTCTTTATGTTGGAATGATTATAAATCAATGGGTATATAACTTTTGGGTATATACCCATTAATGGGATTCCTGGTTTGAATTGTAGTTCAAGCTTTTTGAGTAATTGCCAAACTGCTTTCCACAGTGGTTGAACTAATTTACATTTCCATCTAATTTACATTTCCACCAGCATGTTATTTCTTGACTTTCTAACAATAGTCCTTCTGACTAGTAACTGGTGGTATCTCATTGTGGTTTTAATTTCATTTCTCTAATGATTACTGATGTTGAACAGTTTTTTATATCCTTGTTGGCTGCATACATGTCATCTTTTGAAAAGTGTCTGTTCATGCCTTTTGCCCTCTTTTTAATGGGACTGTTTTTTAACAGCTAGACTTGATCTTATTTTTTTTAATTTCATACTAGAACCAGGTAAATATTATACACAACTACAAAACAAATTTAAATCAACATGAGAATATATGAAAGCAAATGAAAAATCCGCATCTGTCTTAAAGAGAAAGAAAGAAAATATTCCAAGTGACCAAAAAACATAATAAATTGTAATACCTAGTAAGGGTACATAAACTAAAACCAAAATAACTGCAAAAATATTCTATAGTGGTATTCAGAAAACATATATTTGGCAATAGTATTTGTATTTTATTCAGAAACTATTACGTCCTCAACAAGCCTTTCCTGTTCGTAGGGTTGGCATTCACAAATGCAGTCAACCATGGATCAAAACTTGTAGACAAGAAGGGCCAGCTTCACCACTTCATTTTATATAAGAGACTTGAGCATTCTGGGGTTTTGGTATCCTCAGGGGTCTCAGAACCAATCCCCCATCAATACAGGTAAATGACTGTATATAACAGATAAACCAAGTAATTATGTAAAGCCATCAAGAATCAAACATAAAAGAGAAATTAATATAAAATAAATGAAGTTGGGTAAAAGGTGAAAACATTACATTTGACTCTTAAATATAAGTATGAATCTATGATATACATTCTCTTAAAAAGCATTTTCTCACTAGAAAGAAAACCAATTACAAGGAACAAAAAATGGAACAAATTTGAAGCCACGAAGAGCTTAAAACAAACTCTGTGTCTCTAGGTCTCTATGTACCACAAGAACTCATGCTCTTTGGAGATACAGCTAATTTCAGTTCTGGGGCAGAAGTGGAAAACATGTCGCATCATTAAGTAAGGAACCCACCAAGAACTATTTTAATCTCACCAAAGAGACTCAATCAACCTGAAGAGGCTCACATTAATAAAATACAATATAGTTTAGACTTCAATAAAATTGTAACATATTTAATGTGCTTTAAATTGGATTGAAGGTTACAATTTGTAAATTCAAAAATGATACTAAGGAATAAAAACAAACAAAAACGTCCTTAGACATATTTAGAAGACACTACAGAACAAATTTATTGTCCTGAGAATTGGTAAATGCAGGGAAAGAACTAGACATTTCCCTGACTTCTCTGTATGATCCGCACCTCAGGACACCAAATAATTGAGAAAGGAACATTTCTTTCTATAGAAGAAATTTAACTTAATAAAAAGAGAAATGATAAAAATTGATTATCACCATTTTACAAACATGTACTGAGAAAAAGTGGATTTCAGCAAGTATTCTCAATGGCCAGTGTGAACTCCAAAAAATAGAAATGATTAGGTTAGTCCAACAGTAATTGCAGGTTTGACCATTACTTTCAATGTTGTTGCACCAATCTAATAGATATTATATGGCTCTTGATGGATGCATACACCACCACATAAAACATTCTTTCTAAGACCTCTACCCTGAATTGGATTATACCTCTAGATCTATCTACCAGTGTTAAGGAAATATAGGGACAGAGGAATATGTTGTTTTTGTTTTTGCTTTTGTTTTTCCTTAGGTTCTGGGAATACCCAATGAGCAAAACAAAACAGAAAATGAGAAATTACAAAACTACTATAGAACTCATGGCACAATTTCTTCAAAACAGTATTTTGAAAGAGAAAAAAAAAGAAAGAAGAGGAAGTTACAGAATAAAAGAAATTTAAAGACGTATTTACTCAACATAGTGTTTGGATCTGAATATAAACAACTTGTATTTAAAAATAATCAGAAAAAAATGAATATTGTCTATTGAATAACTTTAAGGTAAGTATTGACGTTGAGCATATAGGGATGAAAATTTATTATGACTGCCTTTTTTTTAAAGGTGTACTTATCTTTTAGAGAAACTTATTGAAATATTTATGAGTTTAATTATGTTATGTTTGGCATTTGCCTCAAACTAATAGAGGATAATGGTGAAAATGAATAGGGGTATAGATGTATAAAACAAAAGTGGCAGCCGGGCGCTGTGGCTCATGCCGGTAATTCCAGTACTTCAGAAGGCTGGGGCAGATGGATTGCCTGAGGTCAGGAGTTCGAAACCAGTGTGGCCAACATAACCGAATAGTTCTCAAATAATGTTCTATTTCTTTCTGACCAAGAAACTAACAAAATCCTTAGAAAATTGACTAGGATGCTAATGGGCAAGAAACCCAACAGCTTATCTATAAACGTGTGGCTGAGAAACTTAGGGAGCCCTCACAATGAGAAAAGAACATATTTTAACCTCCAAAATATATAATTTGATTTTAATTGTAACTAACAAGACTAAACTCTAATAGAATGTAGAGTATTATGTTCAAAGAAAATATATGTTAAACAACCAGAGGCAGTAAGGGCAGTAAGTTGTATTCAATCATGAAAAAGGAATTAAGTCCATGTGTCTACACCACTGAGTAGATGGGACAGAGCCCTGAAGAGTCAAAATGAGTAAAAGTGCCTGTTTGACAGGAATAGCCCCGGAATAGATATTATGATATCTTCTCTGAATGGCAATACTCTAGATCAGCCAAAAAACTATTAGACAGAGAGAGACAGAGACTGAGAGAGATGAGAGAGAGAGAGAGAGAGAGACTTTGCTAATTAGCTGATATTAGAATGTAGGTACCCTCCAAAGTTAATTTTTGTTGCAATGACTACATCAGTGTTGTCCTTGCATGAAGATGCTTGGTGTGTTTAATGAGGCCCTAAGGAAGGAATCACTTTTGAATATACCAACAATAATTGTATTTCTGAAACTGCCTTGGTATCTTCATCAAAGCACTTCTATACCATAAAAGTCCTGCCAAAGTGGCCAGTTAACTCTCCCAAATAACCAATCATAATGCTCTAATGCATAGTCACTGGAGTCATAACACCTGAATTCCAACCTGTTCTCTATGGCTTATGAACTGTGTCTTATTTTCCCCATTTATAAATCCAATTATTAATAAAGGTTGTTTCATAAAATGGTCAGTTATTATCACTGTTATTCTTTTTACATCTGTAGCACCCATCACTTCCACCCTTCATGATTCATTTAAGCCAAGTCAAATAAAAAGCCTTTTAATATTTTGCTTTGATGTGAATTATTTCCCAATATAAATATTTATCAATTATCATTGCCATATTTTAAATGTCTTTTTAGAAATATTTTTCAAAATTTAGGAGGAATCAAAATATTGGAAAAAATCGGGGCAAATTAGTGATTTAAAAGTGCTGTCATCTAAAGAAAAACAATTCTCTATTTTAAGAGAAATTTTATTTTAGAAGATATTAATTATTGTTTATTGTTCATGTCTATCTAAAACTTTGTAGTATGTGCAATATTATTATCCTCATTTTGCAAATAAAAAACAGGCTTGGCCGGGCGCGGTGGCTCACGCCTGTAATCCCAGCATTTTGGGAGGCCGAGGCGGGTGGATCACGAGGTCAAGAGATCGAGACCAACCTGGTCAACACGGTGAAACCCCGTCTCTACTAAAAATACAAAAAATCAGCTGGGCATGGTGGCGCGTGCCTGTAATCCCAGCTACTCAGGAGGCTGAGGCAGGAGAATTGCCTGAACCCAGGAGGCGGAGATTGCGGTGAGCTGAGATCGCGCCCTTGTACTCCAGCCTGGGTAACAAGAGCGAAAACTCCGTCTCAAAAAAAAAAAAAAAAACAGGCTTTGAGAAGTAAAGTAGCTGGCCTAAGGTCATACAGATTAGTAAGTGGCAGCTAAAACTGGAGGCTGGCTGGCTACTTTCAGTAGTCCGAACCCTTTCCCATCAAGATGCTTACAACATACCTACCACAGGGTAATTCCAAAAGTAAAAGTACAGAATTATAAAAATGCACAACCATGCATATGATAACAATGTTAATTTAGGAATTTGCTGTGGATGGAACTGTGGAAGCCCTAACCCTTAATGTGACTGCATGTGGACACAAGGCCTTTTGAGTTAATTAAGGTAAATTTGGTCTTAAGGTTGGGTTCTGATCTCCTAAGACTGGTGTCATTACAAGAAGACACACCAGTGAGCTCTCTTTGTCTCTTTTCCTCTCTCGTCAAGCACTCCCTCCAGCTGCCAACAATATGAGAACAGTGAGAAGGTTGTTACCTGCAAGCCATGATGAGAGTCCTCACCAGAAATGGAGCCTCTCAGGCCTTGGTCTGAAACTTCTAGCCTCTAGAACTGTGTGAAAGTAAGCTTCTGTTGTTTAAACCATCCTCTCTATGGCATTTTCCCACAGCTGGCCGAGGTAATACAGAGCTTTACTTTCATCCTCAGAAGCATCAACTGGATTTGTATAAATTATGATGAAAAAGACTTGAAAATTTCACACAGACTAAATGCACTCACTTTATTTCTCAGTTTTATACTAGTGCTTTCTTTAGACTGTTCAAATTGCATGTCCTTTCTTATTTTCCCTGGGCATTGACTTATTAATTTCTGGGTGAAATTTAACAAAGGCTATGCCACAGGTCTAGGATTATTCATTTTCACAATCTTGGCTTTCTCAATAACTATGACTACATTCCCCTTAAATATGAGTTCCTTAGAAAATCTGTTTTTTATTATTTGGACATAGTGCTTGGTGATAATAGACAGCCTATGCTTTTTTGTCTTTCCCCTGAACTAGAATTTCAAATGAAGGATATGCTAAACACAGCTGTTGCTGTGTATAATGACATTCAGTATGTGGATGCTGCATCCAGATTCCATTTTAAGGCAGCCATCTGTCCTTTAGCGGGCAAAATAACAGAAGATTTATACCTTAATAAAACCACACACATAAGTGTACCCTACACTCCTTCATGTGCCCTCCATGTAGTTTCACATTCATTAGTGAATTTTCTGTAGTATTTTTCTAGCTTTAAGACTATTTGAGGTGAAATTCTGGACCTGCTAAGCCTGAGCACAAAGATTTTAGCATAATATATTTGGACTCATGATTTTCAGTAAATCTTAATGGATTGATATGAATGTCATGAAATTTAAAAGATTAAGAAACATTCTTTCTCTATTTTTCCAGGCCTGTACAGACTAATATTTGTTTAGCACTGCAGAGCTTATAAAACCTTTTTCCTTCTTATTTAATTTATATGTCCAGACCAAACTGTGGAGTTGCTCAAGGTCAGAAAATCCATTAGCAAAGAAGCCAGAGCTCAAAATAATATGTCTTTCTCCAAACTCCTTGTTTTACACATCACCCTGCACAGTTACCTATTAAGCTATGTACTGAATTATTCTATATTATTTTACTTAATTTCAGATATTGATAATAATGATGCTTTATTGAGTCTTTATTTTGTGGCAGGCATTTTTACTTTCTATTTTGAATAAGTTATTCTGCTTAATCCTTATAATATCCAAAGATGTAGACCCCATCTTTTCAAATATACTATCTAAGAAGTTATAAAAACAATTGTGTACAGGCAGAATATATGCCCACATTCTTTCTCAAATACAGAGAAACACTTTGTTTTTCTTTTTGTACTAAAGAAAATGTAATAAGTTTTTAAAGTTAGTAAAGCAACTTTACTATGTTTTAAAAAGTATAGTTTTAAAACTATAAACTCCAAAGGCTCATTTATTTGCTAATTTGCATCTTTAAATGATACTGTCCTTTTCTTTTAACTTCCTGTTAACTCTAGTTAATATTTGACTTTTCTATTTGACTTTCATAATTCTGAAGCATAAAAGTATACACAGGAAACTATTTTTCATCTTCCATATAATACAACATTTCAACTAGTTGACCTTTAGTCAACAAGTAATAATGAGTGTCTATCATGTGCTAGTCATTTTTATGAGCATCAAAACTAAACCACAGAAAATACCAAAAACCTCCCCACATAGAGTGTCTTCTCTAGTGGAGGCATCTATTGTTTTCATGCATTGCTATTCCCTTGTCACTGTATGAAAAGCTGGCATATCTTTCTGTTGGTGATCTGGAAGGTGATTGGGTCATTTATAAACATGTGTATTCTATAGCCCTGTTACTTAAATTGTAACCTACAGACCACCAGCACTGACATCATTTTGTTAGAGATGCCAAACCTCAGGGCCAGCAACAGATCTACTGAATACAAATCTACATTTAAACTAGGTCCCAACGTAATTTTTATTCACATTGAAATTTAAGAAGTGCTACTGTATAGGTATTCAATAAATGTTTTCACCTGAGATACTTTTATTTCTAGGTGTTTCTCAAACCACCATTTGTGATGGACAAATGCATATGAAGGTGTGTCTTCAGTTTGACAGTAACATATGCATTTTCAGTCTCTTACAGTTGCAAAGAGCTAGCAACTAATACTTTTTTAATTGAATGAATAAAAAAGATCAAATTTCATTTATATATTTAAAAATAACTTCAATTAAGTTAGCAATTTTGAATTATGCAATTTATTAAAATGGAGAACAATATACTCTGTCCACATAAAATCCTTTTTTATTTATACACTGTAGAACCTGATGTATCATGAATGCTAAAGCTGTCAAATGTTAAGTATTCTCCAAAACTTAAAAATATAGATATCTACGTATGTTCCTGTCTACCTGTATTTCTTGACATTGTTAAAAAAAAATGGACAAGCTTTTTAAAACTTTTAAAACCAGTATATCACTACTTCTATAGGAATTGACGTACAACCCAGAGAAGTGTATTCACTATTTGCCTTACCTTTTTTTTGCACTCTACGTACTAAGCAAACAAAAATTGCATGTACTTGCACTAGCAGCTTTGCATCTATCTATTTTTAGGACAGATAGCTACTTCTTTCTCTCTGCACTGCAGAGAAACTGATCATTTGTGGGAAAGCGTAGTGCATTAATCCTGTTTAATATTCCAGAACTCACACAGATAATTAATTATATACTGAACAAGCAGACTAATACATTTTTCATCTTCAAAACACAGTAAATAAGTTTGTTTAACTGTATATTTCTCACAAACTGTTGTAAGATCAAATAGACAAATCAATTAAATTGTGAAAATTACCAATGTTTGAATGTCATATTCTTTCCTTATTTTTCCTTCCATCTGTAATTTGCATATTGTAATCAATTTTCTAAAAATAGAAAAAAGTGAAACAAAATACATAAATTATGTGTAATCTATGATTCTGCACTAACTTCCAATAAACATTTGATTTTATATGTTAAGTAGAAGTGTCTAAAGCCTTGCTTCTCTGAAAATATCTGTGGCATGTTTCTGAAAACTTTTAAGTATAAATCTGTTGTTCTTTTTTTTCCTTTTTATTTTCTAATAAATAAAGACCTAGAGAAAATAACAAAAAGGGAAAAGACAGCCCCACATATCCTTCACCTAGTCCCATCTTAGCTTTCTCCAATTCTAACATCTTTATAACCATGGGACAATAATCAAACTTAAGATACTGGCATTGACATAATACTGTTAATTAAGCTACAGACATTATTCGGATTTTCTCAGTTTTTCTACTTATATGTCTCCTATTTTTATGTTTCAGGATCAAATCTAAGCTATCATATTATATATAGTTGGCATGTATTCATTGCTACTTCTAATGGGAAATTGACATTTTCTCCATTTTTCTTTGTTTTTCATGACCTAGCTTTTTAAAAACAATACTTGATTTTGTGTAATAAAATGTCCTTCCATTTATTTTTGGCTAATGTTTTCTCATATTAGATGTAGGGTATGCATTAAGGGGAAGCATAGCATAAAAATGATATGCCCTTCTCCTTCCCGTCTTTCTCTTTTATTCTCCTCTTGCTTCATTGTGGTCATATCACACATAAGCAATATGGTGTAGATATATTGGCCGAAGTCTGCACTACATATTGGGTTTCTCCTGTCAAGTGTGTTTATTCCTCAAAACTTTGCATATAGTAAAATTCACCCTTTTTGGTGGATAGTTCCGTATGTTTGACAGATGCATTGATCTATGTGTCTACCACCACAATATCATACAGAATAATTTTATTGTCTCTAAAAGGCGCTTGTGCTGCTTCTTTGTAGTCAACTCGTCTTCCCACACCCAACTCTTAACAGTCACTGACTTGTTTTCTATCACTATAGTTTGCCTTTTCCACAATGTCATATAATTGAAATCATATAATTGGGGCTTGTTCCTTTCACGGTAAAATGCATTGAAAACACATCTATGTTGTGTAAATCCATGTTGTTTTTTTAATAACTGAGTAACATTCCACTGTATGGATGTATCTAAGTGTGTTTATCATTCATCTTTTGAAGGTCATTTCAGTTGTTCCCAGTTTCAATTATGAATAAAACTCCTATAAAATTATTGTATACAGACTTTTGGGTGAGCATATTCACTAGGTTAATGTATTAGTCCATTTTCATGCTGCTGGTAAAGATACACCCAAGACTGGGTAATTTATAAAGAAAAAATGGTTTAATGGACTCACAGTTCCACATGGCTGGGGTGGCCTCACAATCATGGCAGAAGGCAAAATGCATGTCTTACATGGCGGCAGACAAGAGAGAATGAGAGTGAAGTGAATAGGGGTACCCATTGTAAAACATCAGATCTCATGAGACTTATTCACTACCAGGAGAATGGTATGGAGAAAACCATCCCCATGATTCTATTATCTCCCACTGGGTCTCTCCCACAGCATGTGGAAATCATGGGAGCTACAATTCAAGATGAGATTTGGGTGGAGACACAGCCAAGTCACGTCAGTTAAATAACTTGGGGTGAAATCACTAAGTCTAAGGGTATAACTTTACAAAAACTATAAAAGCGGTGAACCCTTATTCCAAGGTGGCCATATCATTTTTGCATTCCTTGCTGCAATACATGAGAATTCCAATTCTCAGCATTTTTAAAAACTCTTATTTTCAGGTTGGTTTTTGTTTTAGACATTATAATATATGAACAGTGATATTACATCATGGTTTTAATTTAGATTTCCTTGAAGATTAATGATGTGGAGCATTTTTTCATACATTTATTTGCCATCCATATATGCTGTTTTGTGAAGAGTCTGTTCAAATTCCTGCAAATATTTTCGTAGGAATTGTTTGTTTTATAATGGTAAATTTAACAATTCTTTATATTCTTTTAGTCTTTTCTAGAGAGAATTCCTTCATCAGGGATAAGGGTTGCAAATATTTCATCCCAGGTTTTGGCTTGTCTTTTCATTTTGTTAACAATGTCTTTCACAGAGAAAAAGTTTTTAATTATTATACATTCTGACATCATTTTTAAGGATTCTTCTTTTACTTTCATATCTAAAATGTCTTTGTTGAACTTAAGAACATGAAGATTACTCTCCTATGTTATCTTCTAAAATGTTTGTATGATTCATTTGAAATTAATACTGTATAACATATAAGATATGTGTTAAGGTTTTTGTGGTTCTTTACTGAATTATCTTTAGAACTTTATAAAAAACAAGTGCATTTTATTTGTGTAAGTCTATTTATAGAATCTATGTTCTATTAATGGATGTGCCTATCCTTGTGCTGATATATACCAAATTCTCTTGATTACTATAGTTTTATAGGAAGTCTTAAGATCAGAGATGACAAAACCTCCAATGTTGCTTTTATTTTTTAGTACTGTTTTGGCTCTGCATTAATATATATATATATTTTTGTAACTAATAAAATTATTAATGTCATGTTATGTTTACAATTTTGTTACCAGGATGTTGATTGGAATAGCATTAAATCCATTAGTAAAATTAAGAAGAATTGACATCATCACATTTTTAATCCTCTAACCAATGAACAAAATACAACAGACGTTTACATTGACATTGTAACACAGAAGAGTATATTTTATTTTTTCTTGCCTTATTGCATTTTCTAGGCCCTCCAGTACAATGTTTATAGAAATGGTGAGAAAGAAAAACATTGCTTGGTTCTCAAATTTGGGACGGTGGACATTCTTATGTTAATTTTAAGAATGATGCTAGCTATGCTTTTTTTTGAAAATTTTACTAGCTTTTGTTAGCTTAATATTTTCTTTTCTTGATTAATAGATCTTATTATCTTCATTCATCTATTAACTTAATGAATAAAATCAATAATTGCAAAATACTGAAGCCAACTTGTATTCCTGGATGAATCAATTGGTCATTATTTTTTAACACTTTTTTTTTTTTTTGAGATGGAGTCTCGCCTGTCTCCTGGGCTGTACTGCAATCGCACAATATCTGTTCATTGCAAGCTACACCTCCCAAGTTCAAGCAATTCTCTTGCCTCAGCCTCCCAAGTAGCTGGGATTACAGGTACCCACCACTACACCTGGCTAATTTTTGTATTTTTAGCAGAGATACGGTCTCACCATGTTGTCCAGACTGGTCTTGAACTCCTGACCTCAGATGATCCACCCACCTCAGCCTCCCAAAGTGCTGGGATTATAGGCCTTAGCCACCATGCCTGGCCCACATAAAATTTCATTGTAGATTTTGTCTATGGTCATTAAAGATATTGGTGTGTACTTTTCTCATTTTTAAGTGTCTTTTTCTGGTTTTGGTAATAGGTGACTGCTGACCTGTTGAAAGGGGTAAGGAAGTGTTTTCTCCTCACCTGTTATTTTAGAAGAGATTAGGTAGAATTAGTACTGTTTCTCCATTACATGTTTGGTAGAACTCACCAATAAAACCACCTACATTTTCTCATTGGAAGATTTTTAATGAATAATTCAATTTATTTAAAGCATATATGTAGAGTTATTCAGGCTATTTATCCTTGAGTTTGTTTTGATAATTGTGCCTTTTGAGGAATTTTATTTTCACCTAAGTTGTCAAATTTTTGCACGTAGTATTGTTCTTAGTATTCCCTTTGTAATCAGTAGAGATGATACTTTTTTTAGTGACAATGTTGTATCCTCTCCTTTTGCTTGGTCAAACTGGTTACAGGCTTATTTGATCTTTTCAAAAACCAATGTTTGTTTTCATTGATTTTTCTCTATTATTTTTCTGTGTTCAATTTCTTATTTTATGTGTACTACTTTCATTTTCTATTTGCTTTAGGGTTGAATGGTGCTTTTTTTCTCTAGTTTTCTAAAAAGGAATTCTACATTTATTGATTTTCAGATGTTTCTTTTTTTCTCATATATGTATTTCATAATGTAAATCTCCCTGAAAACACTGCTTTTACTGCATCTCACAAATTTTGTTATATTTTTATTTAGTTCAAAATATTTTTAATAATCTTGACTTCTTTGACCCATGAGTTGTTTAAGAGTATGTTGTTTAAATACAAACTATTTTACAGTTTTTTAACCATCTTTCTATTATTGATTTATAATTAAATTTCATTATGATTTGAGAACATAGTTTGTAGAATATTTTGCATCTTAAAATTTTTAGTTTATTTTAGGGGTTAGAATGTTATCTGTCTTGTGAGGGTTCCCTGTGATCTTCAAATTAAGG
Organism: Sapajus apella; assembly: GCF_009761245.1. Classification (NCBI taxonomy): domain Eukaryota; kingdom Metazoa; phylum Chordata; class Mammalia; order Primates; family Cebidae; genus Sapajus; species Sapajus apella. The sequence continues at coordinate 9,242,277 of NW_022436946.1, read as the reverse complement.
ATTTTTTTTTGTTTTTTGCTTTTGCTGTTTGATGGGTGAAGTGTTTTGTAAACATCAATTATGAAATTTTGGTTATAGTGTTTTGATGTCATCATATCCTTACTAATTTTCAGCCTACTTCTTTATGAATTATTGAGATAGACATATTGCATTTTCTACCTATAATTTTGAATTTCTCTATTTCATCTTTCAGTTTCATTCTTGCCTCATATTTTTTAAAACTTCAGAAATTTACGTTTGTTATGTCTTGTTGGAGAATTGATCTTTTTATCATAAAGTAATGTTGCTTTTTACCTCTGATAATGTTTCTTGTTTTGATGTTTACTTTGCTTGATATTAACATAAACATTCTAACTTCTTTCTTCTTCTTTTCTTTTTTTTTTTTTTTTTTATTTTTTTTTGACACAGGGTCTTTCTGCATTGCCCCAGACTGGAGTGCAGTGGTGCAATCATGGCCCATTGCAGCCTCGACTTCCCAGGCTCAAGTGATTCTCCCATCTCAGCTTCATGAATAGCTGGAACTACAAGCATGTGCCACCGTATTTAGCTATTTATTATTTATTTATTTATTTATTTGTAGAGATTGGGTCTCACCATGTTGCCCATGTTGGTCTTGAACTCCTGGGCCCAAGTGATCATCCTGTCTCAGCATCCTAAAGTGCTGAGATTACAAGCATGAGCCGCTACACCAAGCTATAATTCTATTTTTATTATTTTGTGCATTATGTTCCTTTTCTAATCTTTTCACATTTCATATTTTTACATATTTATATTTAATTTGATTTTCTTGCTGAGAGCATACACTTGTGTCTTACATTTTTATCCCATTTGACAATCTTTTAATTTAAACTTGTGTGTTTAGAACGTTTGTATTCAAAGTAAATTTGATATGGTTGGATTAAAATTCACTAATTTGGTAGCTATTTTTTATTTGTTCCTTTTGTTCATTGTTAGTTTTGTCTTCTTTTCTCATTTTTTGTAGATTAATTGAGCATTAAAAAAATTCTACCTTGCTTTGCTCTGTTGGCTTACAGTACTTTTAAATCAGAATTAGTAATTTTATAAGGTTTTATAATATGCATTTTTAATTAATCTGAGTCTATGTTTCTATAACATTGCACTATTTTATGTATAGTTTAAAGACATTACACTAACAGTTTTTTCAGTCACCATCCCCTATCTCTGTGATGTCATTGTCACATATTTTTACTGTACTTGTGCTATAGAGTGCATCATTTCTGTTTTATTTTTCTCAGTTTTGTTTTTCTAGGAAAATATTTATTTCTCCCCCATTTAAAAAGCATATCTTTGGTGGATACAGAAGTTAGGTCTGAATGTGTATGGGTGTGAGTGTGTGTGTGTGTGTATGTTTATTTAGCACATTAAAAAGGACACTTCATTATCATCTTGGTTGTGTGGGATGTTTGAGAAATCTACTGTTATTTTTAACTCTGTTTTTATCTAGGTGATATGTCTTTTTCTGACTGCCTAAGAGATGTTCTATTTGCATTTTGACTTTTGGCGGTTTCACCTTGGCACATCTAGGTAAGGTTTTTGTTTGTGTTGTTACTGTTGTTTTATTTGTTTGTTTTTATTCTGCTTAGTGTCCTAAGCTTCTTGGATCTGTCATTTGGCGTCTGGTGCTGATTTTGCAAAATTCTCATATAGTATAATTGTTTTCAGCCCTTTCCATTTTTCTTCTCTTTCTGGGTATCTACTATGTGTATGTTAGAGTATAAAATATTGTCCTACAACTTTTCTTGCTCTTTGCTTTTTTTCTTTTTCATTCTATTTTTTCACTGTTTTATTTTCAGTAATTTCTATTAAAGTATCTCCAGGTTTGCTGACTTTTCTCTTGATTGTGTTCAATCTACTAATGAGCTCTTCAACGTCATTCTTCATCTGCTGCTGTGCTTTGACTTCCAGAATTTTCATTTGCTTCTTTTAGCAAGGATACCACATTGCTGAAAGTATCCTTGTGGTCTTTCATACTTTATTCCATTTTCAGTAGAGCTTTTAATATGTTAATCACAGTTACATTACATTTTCCTTCTGATTGTTCCAACATCTTTGTCATCTATTAGTCCTGTAATTACCTCTTTCACTCTTTACAGTATTGTTAGCTTTTCTTATGCCTCTAAATTTTCACCCAATTAAACTCTGCTTTGCTCACTCACCCTTTAAACCATCTGAGAGTCTAAATTTTCATGGCCATGGGATGGAGAAGTACTCTATCTTTAGCTGAACTGAGGAATGTCCTGCAACAATTTCATGAGTGTTTTCTTCTTGTCATTTAGATCAACTCATCAATTCCTAGAAGAATTTTGTTCATTCCCTAATTTAAGCTGCTTCTCATTCATTGAGTCTGTCTCTAATACAGCTAGATATCTTGTATGGGAATTTAGAGACAGGGCATTTGATGTTTAAAGCATACTTTTCCACCTGCTAAGCCTTTAGTATACTTGTTTGTATTAGCCTTTCAAGAATTGGACTGAGTTTAAAGTTTGTCGTTGTTGTGTATATTCTAAGTAGAACATAGGCTTTAAGGTAATTTACTTAATCATATGATTTCATTTCAATTTCTGCTGTATATAATAATATGTGATTTATTTCAAATTGGTAAGATTTATGCAAACTGGTCTCCTTTCTTTTGTGAAGGACATTAACTATGTAAGTGTACAAAATGTGTTCCTGAGTGTTATATTGAGTACCTTTAGGTGTGTTCACAATGTAGATTTTGTACTTCTCCTGAGATATCTAAAACAATCATAGTAAGTTATTGTATTCAGATGAAATATATTCACGAAAAATTTAACTGTTATGCTTTATATATGACTTTACACATTTTTCTAGTATATAATTTGAATGCTTAAGATTCATCTCCTAAAGGAAAATATTTAAATGTAAGAAAATATTTTAAAATAATTTAAGAGTCTGTAATGCACAAAGCAAAACCTTCTTTAAATACCTAAATTAGCCAATATTATATTAAAATGTCCTAGAGTAAAAGCCTATACCATTTTATCAGTTTTAAAAATCTTATTTTGCTAATAAATAAAACATCTCCTAGAAAATGCATTTGACTGTATCCTGGAATATGAAAATTATCTTGCTAAGTTTATTATTCTTTCAAAAACTTATCTTTATTTAATAACTATTGCTAAGTGTTTCCCAGGAGCCCTGTTAAAAAGTGATGGGAATTAAAAACAAATAATCCTCAGGGGTAGAATATCCAGAGTAGTAAGATATTAGCATACTTCACATTTTAATTGTTTTCTGTTAAGTATTAGTGATTAGTGCCACTGAATTTGAATCTAGGTCAAAGTCTGAAAGGTTTCAGATGTAAAAGACAAAAGGGAAAAATAACTGAACTAATGTTTATTTAGATGTCACGAACATTTAATATCTAAGTGTAATGAATGTTATTTAGAATGTATTTAAAACGGAGCAATGAAAAATGTAAAGAGAAAACTATTTTATATTCTCCTTCATCACCAGTAATTTCCACCACTAACATACTATGCCCTCTATTTTGAACTACCTTTAAAAAAATGCTGAACACTATTATGTTATGTGTTTGCATGAATAATCAACAATTTAGGCTGATTGGCAGGTATGGCAATGCAAAGCAAAACACTACATGATTCACAAAATATTTGTTTGCTAAGGTTTCCAGTTATTTTTTGGGCGATAGCTTTAGGCTAAATTTTGGCCAAGTTGAAGTTTGTTTTCAATTCCTTTATTTTCCTAAATGCATTTTAATAATAAAATCATCTTTATAATCATAATTAATAATAATCAGATATTTTTTAAGCCCTGGGATTAAAAAACAATTAGCCCCAAATAATAAACTTTCATTGATGAAATTAATTGACAGTTTAATAGCAGAAATATTTGGACAAGTAGTTTCTATAGAGTCTCCTACATTTTACCACATAGGATGGATCTACCTTTAATTAATATCATTGTAAATATAGTAATGATAAAGACTATTTTACACACATAAAGGGACTTAAAGGTATCTTAGAATACAAAGTTCTTAGTTGAGACAAAAAAATTCATGTTTCAATACCATGTAGACCAAAACAGTTTAGTTAAGCACAAACATTCACATACATCATAATGACAATAACTCAAAATAAACATTTTGGCCAAAGCTTTTGGTTCGTAGTATGTTTTTGATAAAAATTCCAACTGAAAATTGCTTACTGTCAATAGAACCTTTTAAAAAGATTGTGAAAAGTGGGTATATTTGAGTTTTGTTTGATTTTATTAAAGTACAATGATACTATTTGCTTCTTTAAGGTAAGAATGCTTGTTGAAGTATAATTGCAAAAAGTCCAGAATTAATTTATCTGATAAGTAGTTGCCATATATAAACAGTTTGAGTAATAAAAAATAAAAACAATAGCCTGGAAGTATTGAAATCTTAGTATAGTATACTAGAGAAAAGTCCATTGGTTATATTTTGGGGTTTAAAGAAATAGTATCACAATGATAAGTTTTCTTTAGAAAGCAGTACTTGTCAAGCACAAGTGAATAATAATTGTAATTAAACATTTGTCATGTCATATTTTTCAGAATTAAATACAAGATTGAGCTGATTTGAACAAGAACAAACACATAAACAAAACTATTTAGAGCCTCACAGAGGAATAATCCACAGAAAAGAATGATGTTGATACTCCTGATCAGAATGCCACTATACATTCAAAGGATGTATATCGTGAATTGAATACAGGGATCACAGCAACTGACTGTCAACCAAATAAACTAAATGCCAGTGGTGTGGGAGGTGTGTTGTGGGTGATGAGGATATAGGAATGAACAAGACAAATGGTAAACATGTCTTTCATAAACTTACATTCTAATGGCAGGAAACCAAAACTATCAAAGAAACTATTCAATCATTTTAGGTACAGTGTACCATGACAGGCATAAATAGCATAATGTATTAGAGACAGACTCAATGAATGAGAAGCAGCTTAAATTAGGGAATGAACAAAATTCTTCTAGGAATTGATGAGTTGATCTAAATGACAAGAAGAAAACACTCATGAAATTGTTGCAGGACATTCCTTAGTTCAGCTAAAGATAGAGTACTTCTCCATCCCATGGCCATGAAAATTTAGACTCTCAGATGGTTTAAAGGGTGAGTGAGCAAAGCATAGTTTAATTGGGTGAAAAGGGGGAAAAAAGGAGGGGGGACAGGAATCCTCTGCAAGGCCAGAATCCTCTGCTAGAGAGATTCCCACCCACTGTTGGAATTCCAGGTTCCACACTGCAAGAGGAGGGGCCACAATGCAAAAGAGCATGAACTTCCCGAGGCTCCACCTCAGTGGGCAGGCTGGCTGGAGTTTCTCTGAGGACCCCCTTCCACCCAGCTGTCTCATTCCTCTTCTGAAGAAGTACATCTAACTTCTGTTAGATTAAGGATAAGGATGAAGACCGATGTTAACTGACTTCTTCTAACAAGGGGCACTGTTTTGGGGAAATGGCAGTCAAAACTTTCCTAGAGACCTATTTAAGAGTTCCCAGCCTCTGGTTGCATGACTGGAGTCTGATGGTATGAAGGGAAGAACAGACAAGCCAGGTTATTAGAAAACATATCAAAACAAAACAAGGGTAGTGGTAAAGACAGCTCTAAAATTCTGAGGCCTTTTATCAGTTCACACAGGGAAGGAGAGGCCAAAAGCCCACTGGTAAAAAAAAGAAAAGAAAAAAGAAAAACTTTACTCTTTTGCTGGCATGTTCGTCTTCTGGGTTCCCTTCCCCTGACCTCAATCCTAAGCCACCCAGTTTAAGGTTTGGGAAATTAACTCTTTCCAGTTTGGGGTATGCATCTGAGGGGAGTATCTCATAGTATGAAGGCATAATTATCTATTAGTGAAGACAGAATTGAGGAGCAGAAAGGAAAAAGAAGGCATTTTTTCAAAGGAGTCCCAGGAGTTCAGGATGCATTCAAAAAGGGTACAGACTGAAGATAAATGGCTACCCATCTAGAAAGGGGGGAGCAGGCATCCCTGGTTCCCCTCTCTTCCTAGGAGATACCCAGGGTACATGAGGGAGAGAGAGAAGAATGTCTTCTTTCCCTCTTCCATCCTTGCATCCCTGAGATCCAGTGACCTTGGCAGGTCCCACCATGAGTGCCAAAATGGCTTGCACCCATGAAGCAGGGAGGACCTAGAAAACAGCAATTATCCACTCTCACCTACATCTCTTTCCCACCTATTGTCAGTAGCCTTGGAGTTCTCTAGACATCCTTTATGCTATGGATATTAATGTGGTCTTTATCCATGAAACAGGAAGATTGGGGTTGGGTTAATTGGCAGGAATCAGCCATGCTCTCCTGCTCTGTGCCTTTTACTCTAATAGTCATCTGCCTCTGGATCTCTTAGATCCAGTTTTTATCCTTAGGCCTTTGACCCAAAGCTCAGAATTGAGTTTGAGGCAAAATTGTGTCTCAGGGCAATTATATGGACTCCTTATCATAAGTCAAATGCTAATGTGAAACTGTGGAACTATGTACTCCTCCAACAGAGACAAAGGGATGCCTTGTGACACACCTAGATAACTGGTAACTATAGTTATGCTTGCTAGGATTTGGGGACATGGTGCTTGGCTTTAGTTAGATCCCTTTGTCTTACTTTCCCAAAAAGGAAATCTCTGGGTGATGGGCACCCAATTTATTCCATCAGCTGGCATGAATTCCAGGACAGTTGCTCAGAACTAGAGTATTGATCCTGATTTTTACATTTCCAGCCCCTCTTGTTCTTTCTGAGCTGCAGCCAGAGATTGCTGGTTGGTTCACAGGAATAAGCAGGGTTAGTCTAAAAATATAGGCAAAACTGAAAAACAACTAGTGAGTTTAGAATTTACTGAAAAATGTATAATAACTTTAGAAACATAATTTCTCTCTCTCCAGTCCTCATGTCTGTTAAAAAAAAAAATTATCATAGGACTGAGTGGTTTGCATTTAGTTTTATACTTGGCCTGATTATTTGCATAAAATACAGCAAGAATAATTATTTCTACATAGGCCTTTTGGATTGTCTTTGATGGAATTCTGTTCTACAAGGAATCTCAGAAAAACCTTTTAAAGCCAAGACCAACCATGGATTTTTATCCTTAAATATGTGTGTGTTAAGTGATCTTCTCTTAAATTCCCAAAATAAACGTGGAGCTTCTAGACCTGTTAGAAAGTGACATTCTTTACTGACCACAGGTCAGGAACCCTGTATAGAGACTGTGTAGATGAAAGTATGAGGCCAGTCTCCCATGGGGTTTTTATCAGCTCTGTAAGTCAAGCTTGATTCCTTAAAGGGAAGCATATCCTTCGAGTCAAAGCCTTGGTAACCATTTTTTCAAATTGTGTCCTGTTGCAAAAGAAAAATAAATTCTTATTGTACTAATGCAAACAGCTATTCTGCCATAAGTTAAGAGTACTCTCAGATAGGTTCGAAATTCTGGAGGAACCAGGCAGAGAGAAACAAACATGCTCCAAATTTTGATCACAGGATTATATACCTTACTTAATTATTAAAGGTCATAAATAGTTCAAAATAAGTTTCCTTGACTCTGAAAACAAAACAAGGATCAGCAATATTCTGAGCAAAGGTTAAAATGATTGCTTCAGTTTTCTGAGTTCAGTTCATTCAGTTAACTCATGTTTTGTTTGATATTCATGATCATTTCAGCTCTTCATGAATCCTATACATTTTCCTTTATTCCAATGCTACAATCTCTAAAGTTGTCAGAAACTTGTCTTCAAGACAATCAGAAATTGTACTTGAGACCACCTGTCAGTGTCCTACAACTCATTATAAACCATCTTTTGAAAAGGATAACAACAATACAACAACTGTCTGTGAATAGCAAAATATCCACAGTAGTTAGAAACACGATTGACAAAGAAGTTTGGTTATCTCAGTGGTTTACAATAACTTAAACATAAAAACCTTAATTATTATTGATAGCATATACTCAGACATTAGAAGTTTAGAAATCTTATATAATTTTGGAACAAATATGAGCATGATTCATCAAGATATAACCTAAGAAGATTGAGCATCATTTTGGCAATTCCATGTCCCTAAACATGTTAAATAATCCAGTTTACCTCTCTTTTCTGAACATTTCAGGGGCCCTCTAAAGTGTTAAAACAGGCAGGTGCCAGGGAAGACAATTTTGAAACTGAAATTTTATTTTGGGAAAGCTGTTAAATGTTTGAAATTTAAAACACTCGAAATTATAAAATAGAATTCCAGATTATTATAAGTTATTTATTTTGCCAAAATGATGACTCAAAAATTTAAAGAAGCAGAAACATCTTATAACCCTTTGCAAATTTTGCCAAAGAGCAGATTAGCACCTAGGAAAGCCTTGTTATGTTTTTATTTCAATGCTCAATTTACAGAAAAACTATATAATACCCTTTTTAAAATTTAGTCAATATATTCACACAGAGACCCTCTCCTGCAAGATTCATTTCCACAGTTCTTCTACTACTTCTTTGAAACTTCAGCTTTTTTCATAATTTAAATCAAAATAATCCTGTATCCCTAGGCAAAGATTCATATTTCTGTCCTTATGACCTTTTACTAAAAAACACATTTTACTCTTCTTACACACCTTGCATGTAAATCTATTTTCAGTAGTTTCAATTACATATTATAATGGAAACTCTTAAGGGTTAACTTTAAGGTAAATCTGGTAAGTTGCTTTAATTGTGTGCCAAGTGGAACCAATGGTTTGCCTAGTTAAGGGTGCCTTTAGTTTCTTATGTCTCCAGACCTTACCAACTGTGAAGCAGGCAAGACAGACACTTCTCAAAACCCATAAAGCAGTTTGTAACTGAGGGAATGTGTTCTCTTTCCGAGTCCACAAGGGGGCATGGTTTCTAGGGCAAGAACTTCCCAGGACCATATTTACTTCCCCTCCCATCCGTCTTCATCCCGGAAATTTAATGGTTTATGTTTAAATTTCGCAGCGGGGGCGGGGGGGGGGGGGGGCAGGAAGAAACTAGGAGTCAATCACTCCAGTGCTCCAGTGCAAGTTTAAAGGAACTCCTTTCATTGGCCAGAGGAACTTGGGGAGATGGGAATTTCTCCCAGGATAAATTCCCCTGCTCCTTCACCCACACCGGATTTCCAGCTCCCTAGAATCCCCTCGCACATAGTGGGAGCTCTCTTTCCCCTCCTGGATTTCCCCTCTGGGGTCCGCTTCCACCCAGTGTGGAAGCTGCTTTTCCTGTCCTAACCTCCATCTCTGTCTCTCAATTCCCAGTGTGGAAGATGTCTTTTCTCTCCTGGATTCCATCTTTCTGGATTCTGTCACTCCGTGTGAGAGTGGCTTTCCTTCTCTGGTTTCACCCTCTGGGAACCCTTCTCATTCAGGGTGAAAGCGGCTTTTCTTTCTCTCGCTCAGTGTGAGAGTTAGTTTTTTCTCTATCTCTCTCCTTCTCCTTTTTCTCTCTCTGCTTTAAATACGTCACTTTTTACAAACATTTTTGAGTCCGGCATTTACTTCTATGAGCCAAATGTGCCACCGTCTTCTCTCTCATTCTTGAGAGGGCAATAGACCAAGAACCTGGAGAAATGTCCTCTCAGGGGAACTGAGGGCACAACCTGAACCCCAATATTACATAACCTCAAAACGCTTAGCAAACTTGCATCTGGCCTGCATTTTCCCAGTAGTTTTTAGGGCTGTTTTTATTTCTGAAAGATTAAAGTCCTGTGGACTGAAAGATACCACAGCTTTTAGCTTCCCTTAAAAAAAAACTTGATCCAAACACTTGTCTTTCTTTAGTCCACATTATTAGAGCTCTTTTTACAGACATCATACATAGTACAAAGACAGGCAGAAGTAAACTCAGCCTCTGAGTGGGGCCCTGTAAGAGACAGGGCTAGGAAAACATGCAGATATCTAATCTGAGAAGGCGAGTTCTCTCAGGCGGGATTGCCAAACAAAGCCTTACCAAGCAGTTACTGGCCATGCCCCGGGGATGCAAAGCAAGATGGAGGCTTGCAACCAAACCACACAGACACGCGAAGCACACCAGATTGGCCAAAGTCCAAGACTAGCCCCACAAATCTTTTTTCACAACTAAAACTTTTACAGAGTGTAGAAACAGTGATAGCTGGGAGGCCTGGTTCACTAAAAACGTCTTGTAAAAGGAAAAAATAAAAGTTAACTGCTGATGGGGTAGAAACGGGGAAGAAAAAAAAAAAGTTTAAAAATGCCTGGGGAATAATCTCTTATTCTTATGCAAGTGGTTTCTCCACCAGGGGAAAAGCTTAATTACTGTCCGAAAAAGCTAAATTCTTTGGCCGGGAAAGGGGAACCTGCGGTGGCTTGTGATTGGGTCTCAGCCAGCCTGCTGTGTGTGGGAACCTTGGGCCAAGCATCCCAGACCTAACAGGCAGGGAGCTACTGCTCAGCAGTGGGTCCTGAAATCTGAAGGAAAAGGCCATGAAGAGGCCCAGGAGCCACGGAGGTTGGGGGGGTGCTCGGTGTGGGCATGGCTTTCCCCACCCCTCAGAAGTTCAACGATAAAAAGGCTTAAGCAAGTGACAGGTTTTGAGATCCCATTTTACTCACTATTTCTGGAGTTCCCATTTTGTCTGGAGCCAAAATGTCACAAGACTTTCCTTAGTTGGGCTAAAGACTTGGGTTCCTGTCTGTCCATGGCCACGAATATGTAGGCTCACAGAAGCTTTAAAGGGTGAGCAACGCAGGGTTTTATTGGGTGAAAAGTGAATAAAAGGGGGAAACAGGGATCCTCCCGCAGGCGAGAGTCCCCTGCTACAGGATTCCCCACAGGCCTTGGGATCCCAGGTTCCACACAGGAAAGGAGGGGTCAGGCTCCTCCCCGCTAAAAGGGGCGTGAACTTCCTGAGGCTCCACCTCAGCGGGCAGACTGGCGGGGGCTTCTCTGAGGTCCCCCTCCCAACTGGCTGTCTCCAAATCAGAGGAAGGAGTGATGTGGGCAGAAAAAAAATAGAAAGTGAAAAATAAAAAAGAATTTTCTAATCTCTAAATGTTAATGAAGCTTGCAAAGTGAAAATTTCAGGTGTTAAACTTGACTTAAAGATTAATTTAATTTTTTATTTAAATGTTCTTAGAAATACCTAATAATTTGTCACAGAAAATTTTCTTTTACATTATTTGGTTATTTTTAATAGTTCTAGGTATTCCAGCTCTAAAAGGAATTTACGCTTAAAATGCTTACTCTGACTTCCACCATGAAATCAGCATTATTTTCACTTTAGTCTTCCCTGGAATGATTATTTCATAAAGTGAATCATTTTACACCATTCAATTTGACTGATCTCTATGGCTATTTTTCTTGTTGTTGTTGTTGTTTTTACTGACGAAGCTTTACTTTATTTCCACCCCTTTAAGTCCTGAGTGTATCTAGTGCTTGCAACTTGATAGTTTCCATTCACACAAAAACACCCTCTGTACAATGTAAAACCTAGTTAACTCTGTTTGTAGAGAGATCTTGCAGGCTTACTCACGAAAAGTTGTAGATCCTTCTCTAGTATTGTCTTCAGTCAAAATCCATGTTTAAGAATTTTTTACTTCTGAGTTACCAAGAAATTTAAGCTTGGAGATATTGAAGTCATTATATTAAACACACAATTCTGCCAATATTATAAACTCTAATTTTAAACACACAATTCCTGTGGAAAAATGATTAATAAGTAGGAACAGAGTTATTTAACTGACGTTTGAAATATTTCAGTATAAATGAAAATAGAATATAAAAGTACCTAGAATAGTCTTTTAAAATTCATTTTAACCCATTTTTTGTCTATTCAGTGAGTTTATTAAAAGAATCTGAGGGTAAAGAAAAAAATTAACTTTATTATTTTGTGTCGATGCAACCAGAAGCACACCTTAATTATTTATGAAGACCCATTTCCTTTCAGGGAATTCTGATCCTCTATCCTGAAACTCCTCGAAAACTCTAGTTAATGACCACTTACTTTTATTGATTATATTGATATAGTTATGATATATACATGAAATAGGTGAACTTTGGCTTTGCCACTGGGATAATTCTACTCGTTTCAGACAAGATTTTAACACCATTATTTTACATTAATATTTCACATTGAAGATTATATCTGCTGAGAGTGATTATACTATAAGTGAAAGAATAATCTATATTAAGAGCACTTTTGAGGTTTGGACTTCATCTTGTGACATCTTCCCTCCTTGAAATTATATAGTTTTCTTGTCTGAAATTCTGTCTAAAATTAGTAACCACTAAGATAAAGCAGAATTAATTTTTTGAGCTTCAGATAAATGATTCACTGTAATTTCCAGATCCTAAGAATTGAAGAAATATGCTTCAGTTCTTGACTAGTCATAAGGCTTTCCTGGATCTAATGTATGTATTAATTATGGTAATAACTGTATCAATTATTTCTATAGGAGTTCAAGAGCCTTGCACATCAAGCCCTTTTCATTCTAGGAGGTTGCTCACTCTCTGTTTTCTTGTGAGATGTAAGATCTGTATTATAAATTTTAGTGGTTGACAAGAATTCAGTGTATGTAGGGTCACAATAGAATGGCATGAAATAAAAGTTAAAGAACCTTGTTTTCTTCTATCATTATTTTTCTATGGACTTTAAACAAAATTCTCTAGACTTTTTCCAGCTCCAAGATATCTTATTTTCTTGTCATTGTGGCTAGTGGATGGTCTTCTATGTTTCTACCTGAGCCTTCTATGGGGCAAGCTGGTTACTCTGCAGATGTTGTGCTACTTCAGTTTTGAGACGCACAAAATTACTTGAAGAAAGTAGCAGACCTTGCTGGAAAAATACAGTAGTTATTAATTCATGGGTTTCTGGAGTTTATGCTACTCATTACCTATTTCATCCAGAAATGTTTTCCACATTTAGAAGGAAGAAACATAATTTTTCCTTAACATTTACAAGTTCATAGGTGTGACACACTCCCTGACAATAGGAGGATTAAGAGAGAAACAAGCAGAAGGTTATTAATATGTGTAGTTCCCATCACACAGGAGAAAAGTAACTGTCTCTAGAAAGTAACTCTCTGAAAGCAGTTGTTTAGGATCTTTGTTTAAACATTTAACAAAAAGCAATACATTTTATAGCAGAGAAGAGAAAGATGAGAACAGTTTCAGCCTCCCAAAGACAGAAAAATTATGAGAGGGTGGTAAAGTTTGCTTCATTATTCCTCTGGCCTGGTTGGTGCCTTTTCTGAGCTGATAAAATCCCTACACCATCTCCAGTAAGAGCAAAATTTATAGCCCGCCGTTAGAGGAGAAAGGGGATAGGATAGAGAAAGGTTTTGTTTTCTTTCTTTGTTTATTGCTTCTTAATTGCCTTTAGCTAAAAAAGATCTACCTTAAAGAGGCACAATTGGGTAAAATATTTTTGTTTCCTTTATTTCTAAACGTATTTTCTCTTATCAAGTCCACACAATTATAATCATCATTTAAAAAAAAAATTCAATTCTAAAAGCCACATTTCATAATATACCTACTGATAAAAAAAAGTTTTATGTTTTACCATTTAGAATAGGTAAAAAGCTTGGCCGGGTGTGCCCCAGCCTGCGTAAGTCATAGGTCATATGCACATTTGACAGTTCTCAAGTCCTTGTCCAACATCCAAGAAGAATGAGGATGCATTGCCAATTGAGCAGAGAGAAGAATTTTATTAAGTAACAATAGACTTCTCAGTACAGAGGGGACATGGGGGTGATCAATCACCCAGAGTCAGGTGATTTCTCTCCCAGTGTGACTGAGTCCAGGGATTTTATGGCTTCATGAGGAGTGTGTGCTGACTGGTTTGTGAGTGTGCAAAAAAGTTTAAAGGAAAGGCACTACTCAAAGGTGGACATGACAGTGTATAAAACCAGTTAGGGAAGGGTAAGTGTATGTAAATTAGGTGAAGAGTGAGAATTACTTAGAAAAAATCGTGCTAAATGGGAAGAAAGGTTCTCAATCAGGTCCATGGATTTGACTTGTAGCTTGGCTTTCAGTCCTTAAACTGTCTTTGGCTTGGAGGGGGAGTTTCACTAGGGAGTGACCCCTATCTACCTAGGCATTTTTCTGCCTCCTGCCTCTATCAACTTCATTAACTCACCTCATCAAATTTGACAATAAATAATACAGCTTATTTCTCAATCCATAATGTCCCACTATCTTTTGTCATTTTTAAAACATACTTTTATTAACATAAGTATATGTGAATAGATATTAATACACATATATTATAAATCATTCAGATAGACACCTTGGCCAAATCTATAGATTAAACTACTCTAAAGCAAATTAAAAAGCCATTGCATGTAATAAATATAGTTAAATGTCGCTAAGTTAAAATTAAGAATAACTCTTTATAAAAAGATGTTCGAGGAAACTGAAAAGAGAAATTACAGTTATGAAGAAGATATTTTTCCCTTGTAAAGCAAATCTAAAAATTAATGTGAAGACTGCATGAATATAAAATGTTGGTTCAAAAATAAAAGGAAAATAATACTATATGAAAAAGAGGAAATAATATTGGTTAACAAATAAAAAGTCAATGGTTCTCATTAGTAACCAAAGGTATTTAAATTGAATGATTTGCACAAATAAAAAGTCTGACAATACTAACTATTGGGAAGAATTAAGAACTTTTCATAAATTACTGCATAACACTATAAATTAGTTAACCCATACTGGAAAATATATGTCACTGTTTAGTAATGTTAAATGAATGTATGCCATCCTATGACTTAACAATCTCACATTGTGTTTTTTCTTTAGGGAAATTAGAAGAATGTTCATGGCAAAAAGCAAAAATAAAAACCAAAACAAACAAAAGCGAAAAAACAAAAGAGAGAATGGAAATTGGCACAAATACACAACAATTATAAAATAAATAAATGAATTGTGTTGGATAAATAAATGAATTGTGTGATAATACAAAACTGAAAAGCAATGAAAATAAACTAATTATAGGTACACATACCCACATATATGCAGAAGGAAACAATTTTTAACAATTTTTTTTTTCAAAAGAACACCTATAGTGTAAGGCCATTTATATAAATTTTAAAGCAGGTAACACTAAGTAATATATTATTTAGGAATAGACACCAAGCAGATAAAACCATCAGGAAAAGCAATGGATAGAGTAAGATATAATTCAGAATATTGTTATATCTGGTGAGAGGGAAAGGAATGTAATTGAAGGTGAGCACAGAGGCTTGGTAATGTTCTATTTCTCAAGTGAAGTGGTGGGCAAGTGAGTCTTCATTTCATTACAATTCTCTAAAATATATAGAGAGTAAATATTCTCTTTGATGTATAAACTTTCAAATAAAATGTCTAAGAATAAAACACATGAGAAATAATAATATAAGAGAAATGGGGTAAAAGCTACAGCAAGTTAAATTTCAGAAAATCAGCTCTCAGAACATAAAATAAACTGAAATTCAATCTCAACATACATTATAGATATACCAGAATATCTCAGTAGTATATCCCAAATAAGTAAAACCTTTAACAAAGGGTTTATTTTTTTAAATAACTGGTAAAACTTTACAACAAAATAATTTTCCAAATTTTTTACATTGTTTTCTATTACAATAACTTTTAAGTCATTCTAAGGTAGACATTAGTGTTACAGTGAAAACACACACACAAAATATAATATTTATCAGAAATAAGAGAAGGTATTAAAATCTCCGGATAAAATATTCTTTTTATATACTTTTTTTTGTACACTGACAAACATATAAATAAGTCACAAAGTTGAAAGTAATACCATTTTTGCCTTAACATAATCCTGTAAAGATAATGTCAAGAGATATAGCTCATGTAAACAAAAATGTTAATTGCACTCAATTGTTTTTGTGTAATGGCAGAGCATTTTAAATCCAACTTTGCAGTTGATAATTGTTTTTATGTGATGTAAACTGACTTAAATTAACATCTGAATTACATAGTATATACCCAAAAATGAGATGTGAACTGGCTTTTTAAAGTGAAATGTTTTGTATAAAATTCTCAACAGTAAAATCAGTGGAAAGGTTAAATTTCAATGGTGTGGTTTTTTTTTTTAAGTTTAAGCTTTTATTTTTAATTATTAGAGAATTGTTATAAAGTTATTACAATTACTTCTTTAAAGAGAATATTTTGCTTAGCAGTTTATAAAAATGCATAGATGTAGAAGGTTAACTTGCAAGCAATTGGAAAAATATGTATTTTAATAATATATAATTTCTAATTATGAAAAAATTGCATTAAATGACTACATTGTATTATGCAATATTAGCAGGTATAGTATTTAAAAAATGACTACATGACCATTTTTAATATAATAAGTAATCTATTTCTGACCTTATGTCTCATCAGAGATTGAGGATTCTCTAGAGAAAACTCATCAGATCAGTTAGTTGCATGAATGCTCTGGATATTAATGAGCATTTACAGGCCATTTAAAGTATAACCAATATTAGAGAAAATAATAAGGAAAGGGGAATAATGTTTTTCTATATTATAGAAGTAAATTAGAGCTGGATGTGGTGGCTAACACATGTGTCCAGCACTTTAGGAGGCCAAGGTAGGAGGATCTCTTGAGGCCAGGAATTTGAGACCAGCCTGGGCAACACATAGAGCCCCTTGCAATCTCAACTGTTAGTGCTTAGGAGGCTGAGCTTGGAGGATCAGTTAAGCTGAGGAGTTAGAGGCTGCAGTGAGTTATGACTGTGCTACTGAACTCCAGCCTGGGTAACAGAGAGATACTCTGTCTCAAAAAGAAAGGTAAATACTATTTAACATTAAATTTATTCATCTTTTTCTCCACTTCTAGAATACATGCACCACTTTAGCTTAACTATTGGTATTTTTCAATCAAAAACAGAAATCAGAGCACATTAATATTATTATAGTTGTAATAAATGTATGTACATAACATTTTGTCTCCAAGGAAATTAAAGTTATTTTTTAAACTACACTCTTGCTTTAAAAAAGAAAACACAAAAAGTACAAAACAATAACTTTTAAGGAGGAATTAAAAAATTCCTGCATTCAATGTCTGTCTGAAGTGAAAACATTTCAGTTTACAAAATAATCCATGCATGTTACCATGTCCCTTCATATTCCACCTCGATTACTGCTAGATCCCAACATTTCTGGATTTGTTAATCGTGATACGTTGGTGCTTCAGGCACACACTGTATTTTTCAGTTAAAAAATTCAATGTTAACTTTTTTTTTTTTTGCCAACAGAATGATGATTATTTTTCTTGAAACTACTAACCTGAGATAAAGGTAAATGAGTGTTGAATAAAATTGAGAAAGAGAGACAAAGAATCTTTTTCTTCTCCTGAGTCCAGTCAGGCTTCTTATTTCATGGAGAGTGAACAAGCATCTGCATGATATAATTCACTAAGTGACAGGAAAAATATTAACTGCTACTTCTAGCCTACATATAGTGAGGGGATGTAATTTGAATGGCATTTTCCATAGAAATGATAGTAGAATTTTCAGATGAGTAAAATATGTGGGTGGCAATATCATGGCTGGAGTTTGGGTAATTGAGAAAACACAGAGAATTATTGAAAACCTTACTCTGGATTAAAAGAAAATATAGCTAAGTCTGAAAGAGAGAAGGAAAGAGGATTTGTCTCAATTATGTGAGTGGAATACAAAGAAAACCTTAGTTCTTTTAAAACTTCTTAATGTAATACTACATACAAATTATTTATTTAGGTACAAATAAATATAAATTTATGCAAATTACTTGAATAGATTTTTCAATAGTAAACATTGGAACAAATGCATGTAAGCAATGCATGGGTGTCTCTTTAGCACACATGTCTGTGACAAGTAGCTACTATGGCCCTTTCCCAAATGTTATGATTTCCTAAATTATGCAATGCTGATGAGGAAGCCTTCAGGAAGTGCTGAGCAGCCACACCTTCAGATTTGGGTCATGTTTTGCTTTTTTTTTTTCTGAACTTCCAGGACTAGAAGAACCAATTCCAATTCACCGTGCAACTCATTGATCAGTGGTTAAGACATAGGTTGAGTCAACTCTGTTGGTCTATAGCCAACTACCCTGACAACTAAACCATGGGAGTTGAAGAAACGCAGCACTGTTATTAATGTTTATTATGGTTTTCACTGCAATATATAATAGTTACATCTGCTTAAAATAGCAGGGGGACATATTAGCCATCTTTAATAGGATTGACAGTGCTGCCAACAGGAAGTGGAATAACTAGGTCTCAAGGAGATATATTAACAATCACTTGTAACTGTTGTCAGCAAAGCTACTTGGGAAATCTAAAGTAGCCAAACATCATTTCCATGCAAAAGAAACAAAAAGACAAGTCTACTTGTTGTTTTTGTTCTGTTTTATTTTGAAATGGAGTCTTGCTCTGTCACGCAGCCTGGAGTGCAGTGATGCAATCTTTCTCACCGCAATGTTCACCTCCCGCGTTCAAGCGATTCTCCTACCTCAGCCTCCCGAGTAGCTGGGAATACAGGCTCATGCCACTACGCCTGGCCAGTTTTTTTTTTTTTTTTTGTAATTTTAGTAGAGACGGGGTTTCACCACATTGGTCAGGCTGATCTTGAACTCCTGACCTCAGATGATCCACTCCCCTTGGCCTCCCAAAGTGGTGGGATTACAGGTATGAACCACAGCACCCAACCAAGCCTACTTGTCTTTTAGAGTGCAGGGAATAAACTATAAAAAACCTTTTTTTTTTTTCTCTTGACAGAGTCTCACTTTGTCTGCCAGGTTGCAGGGCAATGGCACAATCATGCTACCACAGCCTGGATCTCCCAGGCTTTAGTGACCCTCCCACTCAGCTGGGACTACAGACATGTATCACTGTGCCTGACTGATTTTTTAAAAATCTATTGCAGAGATGGGGTTTCCCTATGTTTCCCAAGCTCATTTGGAACTCCTGGAGAGCAAAAAACTATAGATAAGTTATTATATCCATTCTTCTTCATTTACTCTAAGCCTGAGCTTTCACAGACTTTGAAATCTAGTGTCAACTTCCTTTAATGTACTTTAGAAAGAGGGAGTTATAGTATGTGTCCTCTTCAGTCATCTATATTGTTACAGGATCCATAGGGTGTCACTTTTCCAGCTGGAAACCTCTGTGGCTGGTGGTGCCTTTACTGGAGTGTTGTTTGGGACTGCCAGGCTTGTTCTGCCCTCTTCTCTTGGCAGGCTGTGCTTAGGAGCACTACCAGCCAGAATCCTATGCCTGCCAAGGGCAAACCAGGCACAGAGCAGTGAGAGGTGTGTCAGTGAACACAGGGCCTGGCCACAGTGCTCAGCCAGGTGTGCCGGGGCAGACAGCTCCAAGCAAAAGCACAGGAGCTGGCTGTGCAAGGATACCACACGTGGCTTCCACTGCAGGCACCAGGGACTGTGGTGTCACCTGGAAGCTTGGAGATGACAGGAAACATAGTGTCTCAAAGAAGGTGTCACAGCTCTGGCTTGAGGATCTCCTATGTCTGGGATCTCTGAAGGGCCACAGCTCTTCTCTCCTTCTCTTCACCCATAACAAGGTGAGTAGAAGTGGTGATGGAGGGGCATGTTTCCACCCTGTTTGTGTTACACCTCTTTCAGTCCTGCCATTTGTCAGGTCCCAAGTTCTTGTCCCATATCCAAGAAGAACAAGGTAGGTGGACAACTGGAGGGTGAGCAAGGCTGAGTGGAGCTTCACTGAGTGAGAGAACAGCTCTCAGGAGAACCAAAGTGGGTAGCTCCTTTCCTCATGCAGCTCACCTGTCAAGTGTTCGGCTCTCAGCAGAGAAGAGACTCACAATAACTATCTGTCTTCCACAGGAAGGTTGTCGTTACATCTGTCCATTTGTCAGTGGAAAGGAGACCTGCAATGGATAGCTCCTTTCCGCAGGCAGGTTGTCCCAAGGAGTGGCCAGCTCTCAGTGGAGAGGAGACCAGTAGTGGGTATATCCGTTCTCCAAGCAGGTCATCCTGTCTGTGTGAGTCTGGCTATGTCTGGGGTTTTTATCGGCTCAGAAGGGAGAACGTGCATGCTGATTGGTCCATGAGTGGCCATGGGTGGGCCCAGAAAAAGCATCATAAGTTGACACTCCTGCTGTGGACGCCACTGGAAACTGACAGCCCAGGTTCCAGGCCTCAGGCCATCCCTGACTTGAAGATGAGGCTTTACCAGGCACCTGCCCCTTCCCGCCCAGGAGTCTGTCTGCCTTCTGCCCATCAACAGGTTGTCCATGTTGCCCAGACTATTCATTTTGAGGGGTTCCTGCAGGCTTCTGCCAAGCTGCCATCAGCCCCCACTCAGTTGTCCTCCTCTGCTCAGTGTCCAAAGTCTGGAGGGGGCAGAAGTGGCAGGGGGCTGGCTTGTCAGTGCTGTGTTGAGTGCTCACACACCCAGCCAGGTAATGACAGGCATGAGTTTAGCCTTAACTTTGCTCCAAAATCAGAGCTGGTTCTGGGAGTGGGGAGAGGCCAAGCAGCAGGAGCAAGCACTTCTGAGGCTGCAGGGGTGGGGGGTTTCCTGGGCCCCCAAGAGAGCAGGGCTGCCTGGGTCTGTGGCCATGGCTGGGCAGATGCAGCTGGGCCTGCGAGTGTGAAACTCCTGTCCCACCAACTTGAAAGGTAGCGGGGCTCCTGTCTGTTCCCAGCCCCCCTGGACTCCCTCAAGCCCTGGCTACCCCTTCCCTGCTGCAGGCCGTGTCTTTCCAGCAGCCGCTCCAGGTATGCCACTGCTGCCATCAATATTACAATACCTATTATCTCTCAGCTTTGCTCATGGGAAGGATGTATCATCAATTTTATCTCTGTTATTTAGTCTACAATAATAGCATGGCATAATCCAAAGTGTGCTTTGCTGCTCTAAGTCCTGATTTCTTCCAATATTTTCTGTAAGGGGTGCGAAGATAAATTTATGCATTATTTTTGATTGGCTGAGAAGCAACATTAGCATCTAACACAATAGTAACAATAACAGCAACCACCCATACACAAGCAGATGCAAACATGCACACACATTCACTTAGGCACACACCCTCTGAGAACACTGACAAAAAAAAAAAAAAAAAAGAAAAGAAAAGCAACACAACTGCCCAAACCAATGAAGCCTAAATCAATAAAGTGGAAAATAAATTTGGTCTAATTTAGTGAAAATCTCAAAATCAGCACTGTTGTCCTGGCCAGAGAAGAGAACATTGTATCATTACGCGCAGCAGAGCTATTGATGGATGACCTCTCATGATTCACATTCAGTTCTTGGTCCTATTTGGGGCCCATTGGAAAGCCACACACACCTGGATGATTACTCCATAACGTAGAGCAATAGAAGAATTAAAATTCAAGCTTATCTTTATTTTCAGGCCATGTAATTTATATATATTAATTATAGAATGCAATGCTATAAAAGCTAGGAAATATGTTCTTTCCATCACAGAGGAGACAATGATGGACTCTACCTAAGAGACAGAAAAAAGGTTAGAAATTGAATGGCCTCTATGGTGAGTGAGAAGAACCTATCGTAGGGAAAATGATGAATAAACACCATGAGATATGAGTTGGGTGGCAGCTTCCAGAAATATCCAGAAAGCTGGAGTAAGTTTAGAGGCATGGAGCAGTAACACCAGCAATGAGACATGACATTGCAGACACAGATTGTGACCTCCTACAAAAATATGTTTTTTCTTTTAAATATTATCATTGGTATTGTTGAAAAATAAACATTAGCCATAGCTTTCAAATAATTTAGTCAGGGAGTTTGGTATATTTTTGCAAATGGCTCAATGTGAACATGTAACTACATTTTTCTTGCTCTTTAAAAATGACCAATCATTAACAATAAGCTTACATTTTTAAATTATTATCCCTTCATTTGTTCACTTTCTTTAAATTCTCATTTCAAAAGAAATAGGGAAACAATTTACTGAGCTGGAGTTAAATTCCATAACAGATGACCTCAAAGGAATTTGTCTTATTACACAAAATTGCTTTGGGTAAAATGGTGCAAAGGTCTCATTCATTTCAGCGAGCTCTTGCTTATTAAAAATAAAATGCGTTTATAATATGAACTAGCTCCTTTTTAACAAGGGGATGCTTTTATCTTTAAAATTTCAAGAAATCATAACTCGTATTTACAAATTACATTCACTATTCTTAAACAATCCCAGGTTTTATTTTACTTTAAATTCAAATGTTACTGTGAATATTATTTATAAAATTTTATTCCACATATAATGAAGAGGTTTGATAAATTAATGAAAAATTACACCACAGAGTTTCAGAAACAAATTGTTCTGATCAGTGTCAAACCAAGGGTGGAGGGGCAGGACCAAGAGAATAGTTTTACTCTATTTGTAAAATAAGGGAGTGTGTTTTAGGAAGAAAATTTAAAATAGTAATAAAACTGACTAAAATTGGTCTGCATTATATTAACCTCATGCACTGACAATTCTAAATATTGTCAGTGATAAAACATCACTCCTTGAAAAGCTTTTGTTGCTCTGTGAATACATTTGCTATGATTACTGCATACACATAATGATTACTGCATACACACACACACACACACACACACAAACACACACAAATATATATTATATATGTGTATATAGATAATCAATATATATAAAGTTCAAGAAGAAGAGAAGAGGAGAAATGGAAGGTAGTAAATACTCGAAGAAGTAATGACTGAGAATTTCTAAAAATTGAAGAAACCTATTAATCTTCAAATTGTAAAACCTATAACATACTAAATAGAAAAGATTGTGCAAGGGTTGACAGATACAGACAACATAGTGAAATGTAGGAATACCAAAGGCAAAAAGAAATTCCTAAATTTCTAGAGAGATCAAAACAAAATACTTTCAATGGGAAATATGATTTAAAAATCAGAATTCTCAATTGCAACAATAACGCAAGAAAGCATAGACTTACCAATTTTATATTGCATGAAGTAAATTATTAATTTTTTATCCAGAAAGAATAGCATTTAAATGTAAAATAAAAATATGTTTCATTATGATACCACACATGGAAAATTTTATTAAAAGGTCTGAATGTTTGACTCTTTTAAATAGAGCAAAAAAGCAATGAGAGCTACATATAATTATGCAATAAATAATACATAAACATATCCATAACACTATTTTACTAACATTTATTATTTATTATGTACAAAGAACAAGTGGAACACTTTCACGTATTATCTGTTTAAACCTCACAACAACCTTGTGAGATCAGTATCATCATCCTCAATCCACAGACACCCAATTTCAAAATGAAATTTCAGATTACATGAATATAGATTGGAATAGAAGAGGATGAAGAAGAATGAACTGTTGTTTGAAATTTTGTGACGGTAAGCATTTGTCTGGTTATAAAATATGCTTATTGTTCAGTTTTAGAAACCAATCAGAATATTATGCATAAGTATAGATCACAGTATTTTTTAAAAAGTACAGAATAACTTTTAAATCAACAGGAAAAAATTTGATCTCCCAATGGAAGTTAGGAAAGGAGAATTTCAGGAAAAAAATGAAAGACCTAATAGTTTTAAGTTAGAACTGTCTTAATATCAAGCTAATTGCAATTATTTTCAATAGGTTAGCCTCACAAGATGAAAGACAGATATGTGCAAATTGGCAGCCCTCCCTGAAAAAACTAAGTAATATATTTTCTATATGGCATACTTAAAAATAATGAGGCAGAAATATTGAAAATAAAATAATGAAAAAAGTTATACCATGTATGCATTAACTGGCAAGTACTGGAATAGAAAAATAACATGAGATAAAATCAACGTAAAGACTATCAATACAAATTTAATTTGCATACTGCAAATGTAACAGTAGATGAATTCTTATTATAACAATGACATTATAAGAAAAACAATACAGACTTGAAATAGACAAAGACAGGAAGTAAAGGAAGAAATAGATAAATCAACAATTGAAGTTATAAATTTTAATATGTAATTTTTAAAACTGGTAGATTAAATTTACAGACACAAAATATGAGTTGAAAATAAAGTGATTAGCAATCTTGATATGATATATACGACTTTATATATCACAGAATACACGTTCTTTTTAAGTATACGTGTAATATTTACCCCCTAAAACACATCATATTCTAGCTTCCAAGAGAATCATCAATAAGTTCCAAAGAATCAATTTTATGTTTTCTAACCACATATGGGAACTCAGAAATTAATAATCCAACCACTAATAAAAATCCTACATAAAAACTACAAAACATAACACTGAATACATGAGAAGTAGGTAAAAGAGGGCTTTAGGCCACAGAGAAGAGCTATGAGAGTCAGGCTCCATTTTTGGACAATGGCAAATTATAAGCAGAATACCAGTTCCTAGGAAATGGGCTTCTGTTTAGGGCAAAATCTTTGTCCTGGGTGAAGGAAATATAAGAAATGATTTAAAAAAATCATGTCAGGGAGTCTATGCATAGGACAAACCTTGCACACTGGTTCCCACATAACAAAATGGGTTCCGGGGATCAACAGCCACACAGTAATCTCAGTAGTCCAAATCCTTCTTGGCAGGCTCTGCATCCTGGGTCTCATTAGCCACAAAATCACTTGTGGAGACTTGCTAGAGAACAGGAGTCAACAGGTATCAGATTTCAAAGAGTGAAAATGTGTCCTTCTCTGAACTGATCTGGGAATCAGAGTATTCCTCATAGTGCAAAACCCTCAGTAGACTTACATGTGACAAGCGAGGAAAAGCAAAGGCCAAGGCTACATCAATGATGTAATGTTTGTCCAGCAGTCACAAAAGGTAGATTTACACAAGTAAGAAGAAAGAATCACTGCTTTCTGAAGCGTATTTACTCTTCTTCATAATTATTAGCAAAGAGACAAAAAGGAGAACACTAAATTCAACGACCATTTTTATCTATTATTAATTTGCCCTACAATTTTGCTGTGCTTTCAAGTTTCATGGCAATCAATGAAATGACTCCTCCTTGATTTAGTGCAGGCCAAAGGTGCAGCAGTCCTGCAGCATATGTGCAGAGAGGCTCTTGTTCTTAGATCTCCAAGGCAAAAGTACCTTTTTCGCTTTTCAGCCAGTAGCTCCAGCATTAAAGGATAAAGGAAATAAGGATTTCCAGTAAGAGTACCTTACATGGTAAGGCGCTTGGCAAGATGAAGTGTAGTATTCACTGAATATTTATTAAATAAATGAGACCTTTTTTTCAGAGAGGTAATGAGTAAAGAAGTAATAACTGTACCACTTATTATAGACACATAACTCCTAAATTAGCAGTTTAAGACAACAATTTTATTTTGCTCACAATTTTCAGGGTCAGGGATTTTGAAGCAGTTCAGCTCAGTAGTTCTCACTTGAATTCTTTCATGGAGTTTCAGTCTGATGTTGATTATGATCAAATTATCCAAAGGGTGATTTGATTATTTATCCTGTCATGCCTATTCTCAGGGTTGGCAGCTGATGCTGGTTATTGGCCAGGCGTGTTGGCTGATGTGGCTTCTCCAGGGCGGTAGTACCAAAACAGTAAGAATTGTTACATGGTGGGGGCGTCACCAAAAATAGGTGTCCCAGAGAACCAGGAGAATGTATCACCCTTTATAACCTACTCTCGGAAGTCCCATAGTGTCACTTCCAACATCATTTATTGGTCAAAGCAGTCACAAGTCCACCAGATTCAAGGAGGAAAACAAACAAAAAAACCCACCCCTGAATGGTAAATGTGTAGATATTTGATTTGTAAACATGTTTTAAAATTTTCAACATGACTAATACCTTATTTGGCTATAAAGATTATTCTAAATGAAATGTCTACAGACTTAATTCTAAAAATGAAATATAGAGATGTTAAACAAGCAAATATTCCACTATTAACATGAAAATGTCTAATAGCCAAAGACCACATTTGCTTTAAATTTATACTTTCTGCCACACTATAAAATAGGCATGAGATCAAGAGAAACTTTTTATTTGATTCAGAGAACACCAGAAAAAATGTGTATACTAAAGTTTCATGTTTTCCTTCCAAAACTATGAAGTTTAAACATGTATAGAAAATTAATCACATAATTACCTGCTCTGTAGACTGAGCTTTAAATAATTGTAATTTTTGCTTAAATGGTCAACATTCCCCAGTAGGAAAACAAATCTAATTAGTCAATGTGTAAAAATCAATTATCCGTATGAAAATATTTCAATTATAGTAGCAATTATGGAAAGTTTTTATATCTAAAGGCAATGAAAAACAATGGAAGAAATACTATATGTTAAATAAAAATTCAATATGTGTTACTTTTTAAATGTGACATTTACAATGTTATTAGTTAAATAATAGAGGCTAATGTAAATGTCTGCTATCCCAAAGGAAATGCCAAAGGATACCTCCCTGCCACCCCATGCGTTGCAAAAGAGGACAGCATGCTCTTAGGCTGTTATTTCCTCTATTCTTAAAAACTAAAAACTAAAAAAAAAAAAAAAAATGCCTTGGAATTGATTTTAGGTGATAATTTCTATTAGTCATTGTTTACAACCTATATGAGAAAAGAACTTGTTTACAGATTCGTATAAATTCATGTATTTGCTGTACAAGTTCATCTATTTATTAAATGCCTTATGAACACACAGAGCTTTCTTTTCATTCATAATTGATTAAATTTGTTTGTTAGAGACAGATTATGTCTGAAGTTATTACTGGCATTTCATAAAGCTCTATATGAGCCTTCACATTTCTTTAAAAAAAAATCTATACTTCTTTATGCAAGCTCAGTCTTTAGAGGAAAACAGTAAGGATTCAGAGTTATTATTTCTCTCTTGTTAGTCTAAAGACTCCAGGTCGTTTTTGAAAATGAATGGAGTCATAAACCCTATCTTTGTTCTCACTTTTAAGGTTTTCTTCCTCAATATCTAACACGCCTTGCAGTGAAAATGCTACTTCTGTAAACAGAATATGGAATTCATTTGTGAGTAGTGTTTTTGTTCTGTGTAGTACTAGTGATAAAAACATTTGGTTTGAAGCCAAAAGATACTATTTTGGGCTTAGTATAATTTTCCAGCTGTTGTTGAGGAAAGCATGTTACACTTCCCCACCCATTACACTCACATACTCATCTATACATTTATATTTTGCTGCTTTTTCAAATCAGTGATGCAGCTGCCACAATATGCCTCCTCCTTCCAGCAGGTGGTAGATTATTCTCTGCATAAAATGACATCATTCCCTGTCTTGCAGAAAACATGCCCTCTGAGCTGCGGAAAGGGCAGAACCATTATGAAAGACAAAATTTAGATGAATTTATCACATTGTATTTGGTGAAACCATGTTATACATTTTAGATCATTAACAACTGAAGGCAATACAATCAAATTATTAATGGCATTTGTATGGGAGACAGTAAAATATAAACAAAGATTTCAATAATTTAAATAGGAGTAATACTTTTCCTTCTTTAGAATCAACACTAAGGGAAACCTAATTAGTTTGTGTGGTCCTACTGCTATCCTACTTCTTCCCAACAGAAAGACAAACACTTGTGTTATACTTAAGATAATTTCTGAGCTTATGAGGCTATATTTAGCTGATGATTTGGTTATATGCTTTACTAAGCAACACCATAATAACATTTTCATTAGAGTTACAATGGCTCAAAACATTTTTCTCCCAAACAGAAACCTATTTAATAGTCAATAAAAAGGGCTTTTGGCTTACATTCAATTTTAAAATGAAAAAGTAGTATTTTATATTTGTTTTTGAATGAAGATAGAGTAGAAAATGATGTTAAAAAAAAAAAACAACACAGAACCAATGGAACTATCCATAGTTTACTTCAGAGATGTAAGTCTGTGAAAAAGCAGGTGATACCATAATATTTACCATTCTTTAATAGATATTTTAAATTATCTGACATAGAATAGTCATCATACTTTACATTATCTTTGAAGAAAATAAAAATATTTTACACCAAAATATACTTTAAAATGGCTGCCTCTTGGTCATCCCGACAGAAGTAGCTTTGCAAAGGTATCTTAAGTGGGAAAATTGTGCACCTATAAAGAACCTCCATTAATGCATCCATACCCTTTCCCCTTTCTATCCCTTTCCTCAGACCCAGGAGATGTTGAGAGTCTCTCACACTTTTTAAAATCTGAAAAGAAATATTTACCGTCTAGCCTCTCTGAAGATTCAACCACCTAACAGGGCCACCTTTGCTAGCCAAGGTTCTTTCTTTCTCAATCTGTTTTTCCAGTAAATCCGATTTACCTTTTCCTGGCCATGTTCTGAGGCTGCATTTTTTACTATGGCCTCAGAATGATACATAAGTTCCTGTAATTCATTGGGAAGTTGGGTTTTCATTCTGATGGCTCCTGTGTATGCATGTTAAATAATTTTTCCACATGTTTCAAGGGAAAAGGAGCAGGTAGGAGAATAGTCAGTTATGAATTCATCTCACACAATTTATACAACGTAAGGTGAACATACAGTAGCTACCTTTGGAGATGTTTAACCTTTTATTTGTACCTATCTGCCTAGGAAAAAAGAAAAGGCAGTTTCTTGCATAACTCAGCTTTCAGCTTAATTATTTTCTTTTGGCATAAAGAATCAGGGTCCTGAATTTTTCTTTTCCATTCACATTCTCTTAAAATGTCATAAAAGAATACAGTAAGGGATCAAGAGTTCTAATCTCTACTTTGTTCATGTTTATCAGTTCACCTTTTTTCTAATGGAAGAATATGCCATATCACTTATGTGGCTTTTAGAAGAAGCTGGACTTTAAACACATAGAGTAATTATAGCTTGTGTATATTACTCATAAACAACAAAGTCTATCTGGGTTAGGAAGAAGCTTAAAGTTTTGAGATGAAAGGGCAAAGTTCAATTCATGCTACTGTTAGGAGAAATTAAATGTCTGTGGCAATAAAAAGTTTGGGAAAGGATTGGCAAGCCCACTAATGCAAAGAAACACATTCTTCATTGTGAAGGACTACCGATTACCAGAGTGAATTGTGTGGTTTCTGCTAGAAAGCTATTGACTTAGTTATTATATCCTTCCTGGAATACAATACAAGATGTCATGAGAAAAGTGTTTCCAATATTGAATACTTTTCTGTTCTAACAAGATGAGCCCAAGAAGGTGGAGATAATAGATGGCAGTTATGACTTAGCACAAAGTGGTCCCCAGTGAATCTCTTAAATGAACACAAGAATGAAGAAGTTATGTACCACATTTTTAGAAAGTAAAAAGTAACATCTCTCTCTGCTATGCCAATAATTAGCATGTTAAGCCAATTTTTATATTGGTTTAAAACTGCTAGATATGTGGAAAGATTAAGCTCAGAATTAGATAACTTTAAGTAGCAGATTGATAACAGATACTGTATGCTGTTGGAAGTGATGCTTATGTTGTATGCAGAAATGTTTAAAAATGTTTTTATATTAAAAAATTTATTCTAGTACCTAATTTAACATAGTCACACAAAAATAAGAATCATAAGAATCTTCCATGATTCCACCAACCAGATATAACCCTTATTATCACAGTAGCATGTATCCTTTCAGTCTTTTTTCTCAATACATTTCATTGGAATCTCAAATTACTGGGATCATAACATTTAATATTTTCCCCCAATAATGCAATAAGTAGATAATTTAAACAAACCCCACTCTCATCCCTACTTACATGCAACTCACATACTTCTTTCTTGCTGAACAGCACTTCCATCATTAACATTTTGGACTGATTTTATACTTTTCAGGTACCTTTAGTTACTAGACTGTTAAAATTGAGAAATTATTATTTGAACTCAATATTGATCCAAAGCTTTGGTACTTGTCTTTCAACATAGGCCGATCAATGACTCCAGTCCCTTAGTGTAGAGAAAGGTCAGTCTTCTACTGAGAGGCTTCTTAATTTTTCCTTTTCTATTTGTTCCTCAGGGTTTGTCACTATTGAGTGATAAAGGTGTCAGGTCCCAAATGTCAGTTCATTGTTGGCTACGTGGATTTAGAACACGTGGTACTTAGCAACTGTTGAACTTAGCTGTGTGCTTCAGGCACAATTCTGAAACAACAGAACAAGTTTTGCAAAGCTATACATATAAACACGTAGGCTTAATGCTTTATAAAAATGGACTTCCTACACAAATTCTTTGTAACTATTTTTAACTGCATTGTTTCTTAACATTGTTCTATATTGAGCATCTTTAATAAAACTTTCATCTTTTCCATGTAACAAGATAACACATACTTCTTTTAACAAGCAAAATGATATACAAATATTCCTTGATTTATAATGAGGTTACATCTAGATAAACTGGTTGTAAGTTGAAAATATTGTTAAGTCAGAAATGTATTTAATGCACCTAACCTATAGAATATCATAGGTCAGCGTAGCCTACCTTAAATGTGTCCAGAACACTTACATTAGCCTATAGGTGGGCGAAGTAATCCAACACAGAATCCCTTTTATAATATCTCAAGTAATTTATTGAGTACTACACTGGAAGTGAAAAACAGAATGCTCATTTCGGTTGTTTACCCTTGCAATTGCTCAGCTGACTGGGAGCTGTGGCTCACTGCTGCTACCCAGGACCCTGGGAGTGTATCCTGCAGCTAGCCAGAGAAGAAATCAACATTTAAAGTATGGTTTTTACTAAATGTGTATTGCTTTCACATCATAATAAAGTTAAACAATTGTATGTCGAACCATAGTAGGCTAAGAATCACCTGTATTGCAAAATGCATAAAAGCCACACTAGTTATCTTTCTCTACTTCTCTTTCTCATCTCATTGAGATAACCAATGTTAATAGTCTAAAACGCTCACTTTCACTTCTTTTTTCTTGCTCATGAATATATATACAAGCATGTATGTTTAAATATATAATGTCCACTATTTTCTTTGTTATTAAAGTAGAATTGTATGATATACACACATCTTTGCAACTTTCTTTTGCCGTGAAAAAGTGGCTCCCCATCAGTTGGAAGAGAAAGATTTAACAGCTTTCCAAAACAAACTCTGTAAATACAGATACACATAGGCAAATGTAATTTTATTTAATTTTTTTTTCATGGCATACCCTTTTTCTTCCTTCTCTTCTCTCAGGCAGGCTGTGCAATAAATAAATAAATAAATAAATAAATACCTCAGGTATATAAATCTTTTCTTTTTTACATAATCTTCCATACATTATTTTCCCTCTTTCACTCACACACACCTGCATGAGTGTATAAAATAGAGCAATTGATGACTCCAAACACGCTTTTTTGCATATTACCTTTAAAAAAATCAACAGTGAGCCTTGGTATGATGATTGAAAAGACTCAGTTCAAATATACAGCTCCTCCTCAGATCCTTGGAGCCATACCAATACGGAACACACTGATGGGGCCAATATAAATCTTTCTCCAAGGTGTCCATTAACCCGCGGATCTCTGAAGAGTAAACAATCATCAGGACTTGCAATATTGACTCTGGTCCAAGGCTCTCCAGATTGTCCCCTAAGCCTCCAGGCTACCAATATCTTGTACTTCTCAAACAACAATTCTCAAACATTTGGTTCCAATCCCTTTATATTCTCCTTATTCAGGACCAAAATACTTTCATTTTTGTGGGCAATATCTCTGAATATGGATCATATTAGATATGAAAACTAAAAAAGTTTAAAAATACTTGTTTACATTTAAAACAGAAATAATAAATGTATTACATGAAAATATACTACATTTCAAAAAATATTAAAGAAATTAATGCATAATAAGACTATATGCAATACATAGGTGTTGAATGTGGCTATGGAAACTTTTATAAAAATGACAGATGAATAACAAGTCCTTTTTTGTTCACACGCCTTAGGTATGAACAAAAAGCCTACATTAACTTTCTTTTTTTAAAATAAATTTAAAGGTGTGTATTACAATTGCTCCTGGATAGAAAATACTAGTCTTGGCTGTTAGAAAAAGAAATAAAAATAAAAGAAAAATAAAAGAAAAAGTCATAAAAGATGACTAAGACTCCAAATATTTGATGAAATAGCCATTGTTATAAAAACTTTCTGAAGGAAATATAAAGTTGTTCCATCACAAGCACACACACACTGCATTACAACAGGACCTTGGATGCAAACTCTTTGTCGCCTCTCCTCAGACATATGTCCATAAATTAGGTGGTTCTGGCTCTTTTTCATGTGCTTCACTTAAAAAACTTGTCACTTCTTTTTGAAGAGTACCTAACAACTATGGCCTATCTACTCCCTCACGGGAAGCTTCTTCCTATAGTAAAAAAGGTCATTTTTTTCCTTGGTTTGACTCATATTAACTCTTGCTGTCTACATTTGAGTGAGGGCTGGAGAGAATAAGTTAGGGAGTGAGTGTGTGTGTGTGTTTTATAGGGAGATTGCTGGCAAGGAGCTCCTCCTAGAGGTTAGGGAATGCATCTCCCGGTATATGAAGTCATAATTTTTTAAACTAAATACAATGTCAAGTATATATATGCTCTGTTAGTATAGATGTATATATAGGAAACCAAAAATTTTTTCTATATATGTAGAAGTTTTGTCTTCAGAAGTTGTGTCTTCAAACATTTTGGGTCTGTAAGAAAGCCACAGTAAATAAAAGTCATCTTGATTAATTGTGCCATTTTATAAGTAAGAAAAATAACAACAATCATTTGAAATCTATTGGCTATCAGAATTTTTGAAATCTTGGACACACATCTCCAAAGCGCAATGTTCTACCTTTACATTTTTAGTGTTCAAAAATTTAAAATTGAAGTTCCTTAACTAGAACTTATTACAGAGATATTTAATAAATAAATTTAGATTTACAGAATTATTACAAAAATGGTATAGAGAGTTCCAGTATATCCTGTGTCCAGTTTCCCCTATTAACAACTGAAATTAAAATGGTACATTTGTTACAGATATTGAACCAATATTGGTACAATATTATTAACCAAAGTTCATCTTAGATTACTTTTTAAGATTCCCTTGGCTTTCCTGTTGTTGTTGTTGTTGTTGTTGTTGTTTTTGCATATAAACTATTTATTAACAGAAAAGGCCCACATGCTAATTTCTTCTGGGACACACCCACAGTAGGTCCACTGCCAGTGGTCTTGGTGTGCTTGCCTCAGACATGAAGGCTCAGAAGTGGCACAGCCTTAGAGGGCCAGAATCTTCTTCAGTCATTCCAGATTTTCATGGACCTGTTTTTCCAACTGCTGGCCAGGACTTGGCTATATTTCCCATCCTTTACATACTTCTGCCTGTTCAAGAACCAGCCTGGGATCTTGTACTGGTGTAGATTCTGTAATCTGGGATCTTGTATTGGCATAGATTCTGTATAATGGTGATGACATGTTCCACCTCATCTTCAGTGAGTTCCCCTGCCCCTCTTGGTGATGTCAATATCTGCTTTCCTAAACCCCATGTGAGCATATCTTCAACCCACAACCTTAATGGCAGTGATGACAAAGGCTATTTTCCGCAGCGCGTTGATCTTGGTGTTGAGTACTGGCAAAATATGCTGGAACTTCTCAGGGATCACTATGGATATGGTAGCAACAAAAGTGGAGGCGTGGAGGCTGATCATGGAAGAGCTCAATTTTCCTTAACATCCTTTTTTTGCCTTAGGATCCTATCCCAAATGCCACATTACAATATGTTGTCCTGTCTCCTGTGTCTCTTATTTCTTGTTTGTGATAGTTTCTCAGATGTTCCTTGTTTTTGATGACTTCGACAGCTTTCAGGGTTACTACTCAGATATTTGGCTATTTGGTAGAATATCCCTTAGTAGAGATTTGTCTGAAATTTCCCTTGTGGTTAGAATGCACAGTATGTTATGAGCAGCACTACAGAGTTTTATTTGGCCTCAGTGTAGTAATCACACTAGAGTTCCTGGTTCACGGCCGAGTTTCCCAAGAGATGGTCTTCAAGTAGAATAAACCTAGCAGAAGGTGACCAGGAAGTTCAGATCTGGAAGTGCTTAAGGGTGTTTTAGAACATTCACATTTTCAGGAAGTTTCTAGAACCACATAAATATTGTATTTGTTCCTAGTTCCTAGAAAGCTATTTAATACTATGTATATGGAAGGACAATCATCAAGACAGTTAACCCAATATCCTACAAAAATAAAGTGGTTTTATAGAAAGGATAAACATTCAACCCAATTTGACAGGGACATTTTCAAATTCTAGTGATTGTCCCATTATCATTTTTTATAGCATCTCCTCTTAACATAAAAATGTTGCAGGCTATTAATACATTTCATCATGAATTCATCTCCTACTGTTGCTGTAATGAATTGTCACAAATACAATGACACAAAACAATTTTTTATTGAACAGTTCTGGAGATCAGAAGTTAAAAGTCAGGTTTAACAGGTGAAATCCTGATATATGCAGGACATCAGGAGACTCTGTAGAGAACCAATTCCCTTGCCTTTTCCAGCTTCTATTGGCTTTGGCACTAATGCAAGATAAGATATATTTACAGGTTTGAGGGATTAGGATGTGGAAATCTTTGGAGTATCATTGTTCTGATTATCATACACTGTGGTAACAAAGAACAAGTAAAAAGTTAAAAAAAAAATCAATTTTGAGCCATGAAGTATGTGGGTTTTGGGTACAAGACTTAACTCTGAGAATATACTTAAATGTATTTACCCTTCTGTGTTTTTTTATCATTCATCTGCTGATCAGATACAGAAAGAGAAATTATAATGATGTATGACAACTTTTGGTGATAAACTGCTGTAAAAAGAGAAGGCAAATATCATACATTTATAACTATGTTTGTTTATTAGCTACACTCCCGTCTCCTAACATTGCAATATGGACCTAAGCAAAAGCAGGTGAGTTTATGTGGCAAAATCATAAACTTTGTGAACAGAATTTCTTGAGCGTTTAGAGGTCTCAATATTACTTTATTGATTTTCTGCCTTACAATTCTGTAATGTCATGCCTTCATTCTTAAACAACTTGGGGGAAATCTCCCTAATAACTGTTTTCAGTCCACACTTCAAATTTTGGAGTTCCTTCAGTTGGCTTATATACGGTTTGTAATGCTTGGTTGATCTCTTTAAATTGATATTTTGTTTAGAATATCTGCTTAATTATTAATTCCAGGTTAAACCCAGACTTAAAATTTGTGTTTTGTTTTACACTTTCTGTATATGCCAAAGGCTGAATCTTGTACATGTAAACTGATGTCTTGATCCCAGAAGTCTAACTGTGAGTTAAGTACAGACAACCACTGATGCATTTGGGATAGAAAATTTTGATTTGCATTATGGCAACCTGACCTAAGGGGCCATTTTTCAAGACTTAGAACTTTTAGCGTTTATTTAACCCTTGCTTTAAAGAGTACATCACATAAAATATTTAAGTTTGGGGAAAAACCTTCTTAGATTTCTAGTATTTTCAGCGTATTAAAAGACACAAAAAATGTACCATGTTCCAACTACTTTCCTAGCCACTTGAGTTATAATAATGAGCAAAAAAAGGGCAACGATTCTGCTCTCATCAAATTTGAATTTTAGTTGTAAGAAACAGAAAATGCAGATATAAACCAACAACAAATGTGTAAGTGATATGTCTGGCCATTTGGTCCTTTATGGTAGCCAACGGCCACATATAGCTATTTAAATTTAAATCAAATTTAGTTGTAAATTTAATTTAAAAACGTCATTTCCCCAGGCATGCTAGCCAACTTTCAAGAGCCCAGAAGTCTACTGTATTGCACAGTGCAGATTACAGAAACTTCCATAGTCACAGAAAGTTCTACTGGTTGAACTAGAAAACTAATGCAAGATAAGGATAGGTGCTCACAATAATTTGAATGTCTTTTTAGAGCTTTATATAGATCTCATTATTTGCCACAAAAATATAATTCTCAAGAGATGATTAATTTTTCTTAGCTGAAAGAAGAAGGTGAATTTGCTGTTCTTCAGGATTCACTAGGGGCACAGTTTAGAATTTCTTCATTTTTCTTCGTTAAATCTCTTTACAAGAAAGAAGAGGTAATAGATTAATGATGGTCTTCACTACTTCTGCTGTGGTATGAATTACACAAAATGTTTACAGACGCTATGAAAGAGCTCTAGATGATTAATGAATATTAATCATATTTAGATAAATAAATATTTATAATTGATTATAAAAAAAGTAAGAAAGAATGTAACAAATCAAATAATATTGAAGCCTAAACTTTTGCCATATTTGGATTCAAATTGACTTTCAAGAAAACATAATTCATAAAAAATTTATTTCAAGAAGATAGAATTTTAATTTAGTTAAATATTGAACAAAATAGATCAAAATTCTGCTTCTGGCTAATCAGATTTTAGTTGCTTTTTACTTATCTTCTGTCTTTGGTTCATCAAAAAGATCTGTATCTGCACGCAAATTTTAGTGAAATAATTGGTACTCACACATACATACTTCTAAGCTATGATCATGTTGTATTACCATTTAAATGTATGCTAGATGAAATGCTAATGAAGTGGAAAGGCTTACCACTATGCCACTGAATAAAAATATATAAACATATAATGCTACATTAGAGATTAGAAAGAACAAAAATATATTGATGAGAAAAACTTAAAACTATTAGTGATAGAAAGCCATATCAAACTTTGAATAAAAAGGAACTTCTTCAATCAGATAAAAGTAGCTACAAAAATCTCTTAGTAAATAACTTATTTCATGTTAAATCAGAAACAATGCATTAATGTGCACTTTTATAACATTTATTCTACATATTATGAGGGGTCCTAGCATTTATATTTTCACAAAGAAAAAGGAGAGGCACAGTCAGGGCACAATGGCTCATGCCTACAATTCCAGCAGTTTGGGAGGCTGAGATGGGAGGATCACTTGAGGCCAAGAGTTCAAGACCAGCCTGGACACGTAGCGAGACCCCATCTGTACAAAAGGAAAGGAATAAAGAACAAGAAAAAAGGGGTGCAATGGTTATAAAGGGAGCAAAACCACTATTATTATTCACAAATAATATGTAATATGATGATGAAGTTCAATACAAATAATCATCAGGATTTCTGTTCATCAACAAGAACATCTATTTTTGGAGGTTACATTTATGATAGAAATAATATTATGGGATAGTTATGAGTAAAAGTAAGAAAGAAAAAAATGAAAAATGGTGTGTATAAGTTTTATGAAAAAGTATTTTAAAATGTTGAAAGATATTTAGAAAGTTCCAACTATGTGAAAGAAAATCCTATGCTCATTGATAGAAAGTATTCTCCCATAAAGATATATATTGTCCTAAACTACCTTACAGAGTCAACAGAATTTTAATAAAAAAAGCAAAAAACTTGTACAAACAAGGAAGCACATTACAAAATGGAGATAAACTACAAGAATAGTTAAGGCATACTGAAAAGAGTAAGATTGGCTGGGGAGGGGAGTATTTTCTATTTGGAAAGATATATTACAAAATCGTAATAGTTAAGAGTATCTGTTTTGCCTCCGACATAAACAAACACAGCAATGAAAGGATGGAGAGAAGAGAAACAGACTTAACCATGCAGAGATTAAACAAAACAAAATAGAACAAAACAAAAACAACTTTTAATAGATTCAGGGGTATATTTGCAGATTTGTTATATAGGTAAACTTGTGTCACAGGGGTTTGTTGTGCAGATTATTTCATATTTCATCAACTAGGTAATAAGTATGGCACCTAATAGTTCTTTCTTTTTGATTTTCTCTCTCTTCCCACCCTACACCCTCTGATCGGCCTCAGTTGGTCCCCTCCATGTGTCCATGTTTTCTCGTCACTTAGTTCTCACTTAGAGGTGAGAACATGTTGTATTTTGTTTTCTGTTCTTGCATTAGAGTGTTAAGAAAAATGACATCCAGCTCCATTCATGTTTCTGTAAAGGATGTGATTTCATTCTTTTTAATGACTGCATAATATTCCATGGTGTATATGAACCACATTTTCATTATTCAAGCTGCCATTGATGGACATTTAGGTTGATTCCATGTCTTTGCTATTGAGAATAGTTCTGCAATAAACATGCTTGTGCATGTGTCTTTATGGTAGAATGATTTATATTCCTTTGGGCATTTACCCAGTAATGATATTGCTGTGTCAAATGGTACTTCTCTTTTTAGCTCTTTGAGGAATTGTCACACTGCCTTCAACAATGATTGAACTAATTTACACTCTCACCAACAATGCAAGTGTTTCCTTTTCTCCCCAACCTTACCAGGATCTGTTATTTTTTGACTTTTTATTAATAGCTATTCTGACTGCTGTGATATGGTATGTCATTGTGGTTTTGATTTGTATTTCTGTAATTATCAGTGATATTGAGCTTTTTGTCATATGCTTGTTGGCTTCTTTAGAAAAATGTCTGTTCATGTGCTTTGATCACTTTTTCAGGGGGTGGTTTATTTGATTTTGTTTTTCTTTTAAATGTATTTAAATTCTTAATAATTGCTGGATAGTAGATCTTTGTCAGCTGCATAGTTTGCAAATATTTTCTCCCATTTTGTAGGTTGTCTATTCATCCTCATATAGAGTTCTGATAGATTACTGATGTGACAATGTTTATTAGTCAGAATATTTGGAACATCTCAACAAATAAACTCTGAATATTACTTACCCACATGAAAAAAAAATGAAATATACCTATGCCTAAAATAAAGCCCAGAAGAATTTTAGAACAAAATACTTATTCTCTAAGAAAGGAATTAATTTCTCAAGGCTCAAAAATCATGTCTTCAATGAAGAAGTTTAATGAATTTTTCAACATAATAAAAATAAGACATAGTCATCAAAACAACTATAAAGTAAAAAAAAAAAAAAAAAGACACACACAACCAAAACTACAAAGAAAAAACAAGCTACACCCCAGCAGAAGATGTTTGGAACATTATAGCACAGGAAAAGAGTTATTATTCAAACTGCATAAATAGTTCCTTCATGCCAATAAGAAAATTCATATAGAAACCACATAGAAAAAGTAACAGGAAAATTTGTAAATGGAAAGAGGAAACATAGATATATTTTATCTTATTTATTCACAGGAAAATACAAATTAAACACATAATGAGATGTCATTGTAAAGGACTGGGTTGGCAAAAATTAAACTAATAACACAAATGTTGTCATGGATACAAAATAGGAACTTTAATTCATTAAAGTTGTGGATGGATTTTTAAATTATTACAAATACTCCGTAAAACCATTTACAATATATAATAAAGTCGAAGACATGCATATATTAAGACAAAAAAATTGTATTTTTAACTGTGTACTTTAGATAAGACAATATGAATATCCACAGTATAACAGACAAATATATGTTGATACATTTATTCAATGGTTTATTATATATGAACTTCAATTACATATATCAGCATAAATACACTTCAACAAAAGAATGGGTGAAAAAACATGTTTAGTGAAGTATTTGTGCTATGATTGCATATATATAATTTGAAAAAAGGTAATCAATATATTATTTTGGGATAATATAGATGTGAAGGTAATATGCCTGTTTTCCTGCCATTTTTTATCTTTGCAAAACTATGTAATATGTAAAGGAAATATATATGTTATTTTTACTAGAATTGAGGTAAATTTCAGATTTGTTAATTGCTTGCTCAATACCTGGTATAAACTTTCTTGATAGACATAAAGCTAGATATTATTGTTTTAAAAAGCTATTGCCTTAGCATCTAAGACATACCAAAATGGTGAATTTTATTTTGTTTGAAATATAGGACAAAGAGGAATTCCAGAGAGATAGGCTATTATTTGAGGGCATCTTTTTACTGAAGAAGTTGACTATTTTGGGGGCAAAATACTGAGTGCTTTCAACAGCTTCCTAGGGCTAGAGATCCACTGGGGATGAAGATTTTGGAAATCATCCTCTGCCTTGGGTTGAGACTCCCACAGGGTGCCCTAAAGTAAGGTAAGCAATAATAAAATGTCCCTGCAAGCACTACCATCTGGCTTTGCCTCCCCTGGGTGCCATGGTACCACTAGCATTGAAGTGTCTTAAACCACTATAACCCAGGAACCAGGTAGAGACACACAATATTCTCTCTCGTAGAACAAAACATAATTCCATATCTCACATTACTACAACAAATAACTTTGTAAATACAAAGACAAGGTGCAGTAGGAGATAAATGAGAACTAGTTTGAAAAATAAAAAGACTACAGAAGCATATCTACAGGGATGTCTGAGAACAACTATGCTTACTATTTTTAAACACACAAAAGCCCAATGTAAAATTTTATAATGAAAGGAGAGACAACATATTTGGAAAAAATAAGACATGTTAGAGCTGAAAAATAATAGCACAATGAACATGTTTAAGAGTAGATTAAACAAAATTAAGTAAGTAATTGGTACCTGGAAAGTCAGACAGAAAGAACTATCTAAAATGAATTATTAAAGGAACAAAAGATGAAAATACAGAAGAAAATATATAATATCTTTAAGATACATGGAGAAAGGCTGGGATACAATTTAATACAAATCACAGGAGGAGTGAAAGGAGAGATAAAACCAAAGACACTGTATTAGGAATGGTAGCTAGGAATTTTCTAAAACTAATAGGAGATTAGATTCAAGGAAGCTGTCAAATCCAAAATAGGACAAAAATTATTGTACACTACTACACTGCATAGTAGACACACAGA
The DNA here is from genome assembly GCF_009761245.1 of Sapajus apella. Taxonomy (NCBI): domain Eukaryota; kingdom Metazoa; phylum Chordata; class Mammalia; order Primates; family Cebidae; genus Sapajus; species Sapajus apella. The sequence continues at coordinate 9,201,588 of NW_022436946.1, read as the reverse complement.
AAAATTCTTAATGTAGCTATAGTGGAAGAAAAACATATTTTGCAAAGATCAATTAGTCTAATGGTTGACTTCTAAACAGCAACAGTGGAAGCCAAAGACAGGGAAATAATGACTGGGGCAGAAAATAATCACCAAACATAATGAGATATCCCTACCTGTCCACTAAATAAATAAATTTTAAAAGACTGAAAGAACCAAATATCAGTGAGGATATAAAGTAACTAGAACTCCCATACACAGTTCATGGGAATATAAAATAGTACTTTAAAAAAAGATGAACAGCGTCTTGTAAAGTTAAACATACATATAATTTCTTGTAAAGAAAACTTACTTGGATTTCTCAGTGTTTCTGAAAACAACCTTAGTCTCCCAAGACACAGAAGCAGTAACTTACATTGTAGAAAGTTAAGATTGTTTGCTTTGACTGCCCCTAGAAGCATTTTTTACATTCTGTAAGGATTAGATTTATTTGTTTCTCTTATGACGGATATAATTTATCTGATTTGAAAAGATAAAGACCTATCTTCCTTAAAGTCAAATGTTTACATCCATGGATAGGCCCCTAGTTTAACTCTTACCACACCACAGAGACTGGTAAGTTATCTTCCCAGAAATTGGTATTTCAAGGAGGAATTTGGCTTCAGACATTGAACGTATTTCTGGTTCTTAAAAGTTAAGATATTTGGGTCTATCTGGCCCTAGGAGAAACTGCATTTACAGAGAAAGTATTGACATAATGAGAAGACTTTTCCAGAGACCAGAAGGATAACCTTTTCCTGTGTAAACAGAAAAATCATTTTTTTTCTTATTCTGCACCTATGAAGCACCTAGTCACTTGCGTAGGAAACTTCCATGGGCTCTTGTTGTGTTGTCTCAGGGATAAACCTATAAAAAGTCAAGGAAGCACAACACACTTATTAATCACTCTGAAGAAATTAATAAGAGATGTTTTTCTGATTCAGAACACTTTATGTGCCCATTGAGACTAAAATTAATAAAGATGAATATGAAAACCCAATAATCATATAACTCAAGAATTCTATTAATAACTGTTTTCCAAAATAAATAAAAACTTATCTTCTACAAGAACTTCCAAATAAATGTTTCACAGCAACTGTATTCAAAATGTCCAAAGACTTCTAACAAACCAAATGCCCTAAAACAGGTGAATGTATAAACAAATTATGACATATCTGTATGATGGAATCCTGAGAAATAAAAAGGAATAAATCCATGATATACACAATGATATGGATAGATATCATGAACATTGAGCTGAGCAGAAGACAGATAATATTTACTGTAGAGTATATTCTGGATAATTACTTTTATGTAAAACTTTAAAAAAAAAAATCTAATCTACAGCGAGAAACAGATTACCAATTACCTGGAACTAGGCTTGGAAGGTAAGGATTTACTGGGAAGAGGAACAAGAAAACCATATAGGGTGAAGGAAATTTTGATATCTTGATTCTTTTGGTGGTTATATGGACATATACATTGGGCAAAATTCATTGAAGTGTGCAGGTAAAATGGAAACATGTATGTAACTTCCACCTCAATATAGTTGACTTTAAAATTCTGCAAGGGTTGTCACAGGGTAGAAGTGTGCTAAGGTCCTTACTATTCTGGAAGAATATTATTGCTTAACAGTAGCTTTTATTTGGTTTTAATTAATAGATTTTATTTTTGGAGCAGTTTTAAATTTACAGAAAAATTGAATAGAAAGTACGGAGTTCTCCTTACACCTTCCTCACTATTTTCACAATTATTAATATCTTGGATTAGTGTACATTTGTATAACCAATGAACAAATGTTGATCTATTATTATTAACTAAGGTGATAGTTTGCATGAGGGTTCACTCTGTGCTGTACAGTTTGATGGGTTTTGGCAAACATATCATGTCATATGATTATGGTAGTATACAAGATAGTTTCACTGCCCTAAAATTTACCTGTACTCCATTAATGTATTCCTCTCTCTGTTCCTGCAAATCCCTGGCAACCACATGTCTCTAAAATTTTGCTTTCTCCAGAATGTCATAAAGTTGGAATTATACAGCGTGTACTTTTCAGATTGGCTTCTTCTATTTAAAAATATGCATTTGAAGTGTCTCCAAGTATCTTCATGACTTTATAGCTTGTTAACTCATTTCTTTTTAGTGCTAAACTATATTCCATTGCATAGATGGGCTACTTTTTAAAATCCACTCACTTGTTGAAAGATATCTCTATGGCTTTAGAATTTTGACAATTATGAATGAAACTGCTATTCCCTTTCATATGCAGGTTTTTGTGAAGACATAGTATTCAATTCATTTGGGTTAATACTGTGGAGAATGATTCCTAGATTATATAATACAAGTATGTTTAGTTTTGTAAGAAACTGTAAACTGTTTTCCAAAGTAGCTGTGCCATTTTTCATTCCCACCAGCAATGAAGGAGATATCCCGTTGCTTCATATCTTCAATAGCACTTGGCGTTTTGAGTGTTTTGAATTCTGGCCATACTAATAGGTATCTAGTGATATCTCATTGTTGTTTTAATTTGAAATTTCCTGATGACATGATGTTGAGTATCTTCACATGCTTATTTACCCCATCTGTCTTCTTTGGTACAGTGTCTGAGCAATAGTTTTTCATCAGTTGATGTTGGAAGTTATAAGTTTTAGGCTAACCAATAAAATAACTAAAATAGAGTATATAACTGATAAAAAGAGAAATGATTAAATAATATATGCTTAATTCAAAATAATATAACAAAAAGAGAACAAAAGAAAAAAGAGTACTGAAGCAAATAAAAGAATAATTTTTGAAACAATTTCAAAGATTATCAATAAGTTCAACAAATATGAAGTTATTAACTAATCCAATTAAAAGGCAAAAGAAAGCAGAACAAATGCCAATGTTATTCTTTCAGCAAGAGACACTATAAAATATAAGATTAGAAAAAACATTAAAGTAGATGATGGAGGAAGATATGTAAGTAAATACTAACCTAAATAAAGCTATTGTAATTATGCTTAAAAATCACAAGTCATTGTTAATTTTTAAAAAACCATTTGTAATAAGATTTTTATCTTATTAGGGAGAACCATAGACTTATAACCTCTTTTTTTTTTTAGGTAGGGTCTTGCTCTGTTGGCCAGGTTGAAATCAGTGACATGACCACAGTTTACTGCAGCCTTGAACTTCCAGGTTCAAGTGACCCTTCCACCTTAGCCTCCCAAGTGGCCAGAACTATAGGCATGTACATCCATGCCTGGCTAATATTTTGACTTTTTGTAGAGATGGGGTCTTGCTATGTTGCCAGGCTTGATCATGAACTCCTGGGCTCAAGAAATCTTCCAACCTTGGCCTCCCAAAGTGCTGGGATTACAGCCATTAACCACTGTTCCTGGCCTATGTACTCTTAATAACATAACCTCAAACTAGATAAAGCACAAGCTGAAAGAACTAAAAAGAAAACAAGTTTGTTACAATAATGAAAAATCAAGAAAAATACCACAGGAACTGAAAAACAGACAAAAAATCAGAAAGCTTATAGAATGTTAAAAGCAACAATTAGTAGAGTTACTAATTTATCCTATTTGATAAATTTTTCAAACAGAAACAAAACACAGATGCCTATTTAGATTACCTAGTGATATACACAATGATATGGACAGATATCATGAATACTGAGCTGAGCAGAAGACAGAAAAACTATGCTTGTTCAGTGTTGCACTGAGAGTATTAGAGATTCTAATAAATCAACAAAAATAAATATAGGGAATAAAAAAGAAGATTAAAATAAATGTAGTGTGTCTACTCCAACAAAATGCCATAAACTAGATGGCTTGTAAACAACAGATATTTGCTTTTTTTTTTTTTTTCTGAGATGGAGTCTTTGTCACCCAGGCTGGAGTACAATGGTGCCATCTTGGCTTAGTGCAACCTCTACCTCCCAGGTCCAAGCAATTCTCCTGCCTCAGCTTCCTGAGTAACCTGGATTACAGACATGCACCACCATGCCCGGCTAATTTTTTTTGTTTGTATTTTTAGTAAGGATGGGGTTTCACTGTTTTGGCCAGGCTCGTCTTGGATTCCTGACCTCAGGTGATCTGCCTGCCTTGGCCTCTGAAAGTGCTGGGATTACAGGCATGAGTCACTGCACCTGGGAGGAATTTACTTCCTAACAGATCTGGAGGCTAGGAAGTACAAGCTCAAGGTATCAGTGGATTCAGTGTCTGCTGAGAGCCTAGTTCTTCACAGGTGATGACTTCTTGTACATGTCCTCCTATGGTGGTAGGGATGAGGGCGTCACTGGGTCTTCTTTCATAAAAGAGTTAATCTCAATCAGAAGTGTTCAGCCCTCATAGTCTAATCACTGCCCCAAAGCCCTACATTCTTGGACCATCACCTCTGGGATTAGAATTTCAACATATAAATTTTGAGGTAACAAAAACATTTAGACCATAGTGCGTGCTTGTGTGTGTGTGTGTGTGTGTGTGTGTGTGTGTGTATTGAAGAACGAATTTTGTGTGTATGAGTGTGTGTGTGTGTGTTTATGTATGTGAATTCTCTCTAAGGTCTTTGTAGATTCACTATAAATCCAATTAAAATTCTGACAAATAGTTATGTCTGATGTCATTTTTATAAAGCTGCTTTGAAAGTTTTAAGAAATGCAAACCTCCAAGAATTGCCAACAGACTCAAGGGAGAAGAAAATGGAAAAATTTACTCTATTGCATGCCAATATTTACTAAATATCTATAACAATTAAGATGGTTTATACAGGTGCAGGAATAGACAAATACATAAATGGAATATAAAAAGAGATATAAGAACACAAAGTGAGACTGAATATGAATGGAGAGAAAGACATTGCCTTCAATAAATGTTACTGGGAAGAATGAGGCTACTAATTTGGAAAAAGAATGGCTATGTATTGGGGAAAAAAAAAGACCAAGTCCTTTACCACACATCACACACAAAATCACAAATGAAGTAGATTCGAATGTAAAAGACGAAGCAATCAATGGTATATGTGATCGTTAATATTAAGTGTCAACCTGATTGGGTTGAAGGATGCCAAGTATTGTTCCTGGGTGTGTCTGTGAGGGTGTTGCCAAAGGAGCTAATCATTTGAGTCAGTGAACTGGGAGAGGCAGACCCACCCTCAAGGTGAGGGGGCTCACCATGGAATCAACTGCCAGTGTGGCTGGGTTAAAGCCGACTTGCTGAGTCTTCTGATCATCATCTTTCTCTTGTGCTGGATGCTTCCTGCCATTGAATATGGAATTCCAAGTTCTTCAGCTTCTGGACTCCTGGATTTACACCAGTGACTTTCCAGGGGCTCTCGGGCCTTCAACCATAGACTGCAGGCTGCACTGTCAGCTTCCCTACTTTTGAGGTTTTGGGACTCGAACTGGCTTTCTTGCTCCACAACTTGCAGATAGCTTATTGTGGGACTTCACTTTGTGATCGTGTGAATCAATACTCCTTAATAAACTCCCCTTCATATATACATTTATCCGTTAGTTTTGTTCCTCTAGAGAACGCAAATGCAGTATATACATTAAAATAAAGCCAAATGTTAATGAACACATAGTAAGGATTTATTAAACAACACACAAAAAGAAAGCTGTATAGGTAGTGCTTACTCTGTATCTATGTATATACACACAGGATACATATGTGTGTCCACCCTGTATGTATGTATTTGCACACAGGAAAAAAAAATCATATATTTGCATAGAGGATACATTTACAATATTTTTTAAATGGCTACATTGTTTTAAAGAGTCAAAACTGAAAAAAGTGAAAAAATTACAGCATATTCAAAAATAGATTATCATATAGTCACCAAAATAAAAGAACAGGCAAGATGTCAGATATATTTTTCAATGATAACATTGAGCAAAAGAAGCCAATCTACAAAAATGTGCACACTTTGTTTTTAAGAAAGGATAATCATTCAATAAAACTATAAAGAAATACAAGAAAGTAATGACAACACAAGTCTTTGTAATAAAGTCTGATTCCATTTTTCAGGTTTGATTGCTGAGAGTATTGAAACTCCCACCTCTCTGTCTTTCCATCTTGCCCTGTATCTGAGCAAGCCAATGATAAAGTCTGCATGCTCACTCCCTTGGTCCCAGGGAAGTTCCATTCACACAGGCCGAAGCTCTGTACAGTGTGCGGACCCTCATCCTAGCCCCATCACCTAACTACAATAAAAGACAAAGCAGACACTTGTCCTTTTTCTAACTTTACAGTCCTGTTTGAGAACCTCCTCTGCTCTCCTAAGAAAGCCTCACTAGATGAGTAATAAACCCCTCTTTTTGCCATGTGAGATTATCAGTCTCAAAATCTGAACCATATGTTGGTTGGAGGTTTGCTCCTACTGCACACCTTTACATGGTATAGCCCCCAAATTGCCTTTATAATGGTTATCTCAGGAGCTTGGGAGGAGAATGTGATCAGACAAGAGCACATAGGAGTAGGGTAAATGGATGCTTCTTTTCCAACATTGATAAAATTTGCATTTATGCTTTATGTTGTTTTATGTATGTTTTATTTTTAACAATTAATACAAGAAAAAGAATGCTAAGAGATTATAAACACAATACCTGACATAGTTGTTACTCTTCACAGCAAGGCAGGTGGCTACCACTCAAGAAAGGGACACACAAGTCTTCGAAATTATATTTCACAAGCTTGCTGGTAGGTCCACTGATGTACAAGGATGATGATGACTATGATTATTCGAAGAATACATGAGTATTATGTATGGCATTAAATGTTTTAGAACAAAACTTTGTTTTTATGAATGAAGCAAGTTGTTTTGTTACAAAGCACAGAAAGTTCATAGGAAGTAACCGGGAATTTGGGGGGAGTAAAATTGAAGTGACAATTTGGACCCTATAGTGACATTTGTGATTTTACATTTTTTCTATATACTACAGCAAAAATAATATTTTGAATGAATGCTACATATTATTTTTGCTATCATTTCTAGCAGAATAAACATGTTTAGTATGCTTATTTATTACTACCACAGAGAAAGGGACAACTAGTTTTCTCTAGTTCTGGGTGCGTAAGATGGGAATAGTCATTCTCCAAGACAAAGGTATGATTTGACACCAAGGAAAGCTGAATCTGACACTGAGAAATCTTATCTCTAATTAGAGATATCAAAAAACTGAGTAATACAATTAGAATTAGATTATGAAAAATATGTGTTCATAAGCTTCTGGTTTGTGAACTTCTCTTTGGGTTCTGTGTTCTGTAAGAACCAGACAGAAATACAACACTTTTGTTCCCTCATAGTAGTCTTTATCTCTTTACCTCCTGTACTACATTTCTATTTCATTTAGTAAAGGTTTTATTGGAATTATTGTTTCCATTTTAGTAAAAGGAAAAGGTAATATAACAAAAATTATGATTGGTATTCAAATTTTAGATGCAATTTAGTGCTCATAAATTTAAATTCTCCTGTGTGCTTCTTTATTAGTTTGCATATTTGAAAATGTGTAAGCTTTCCAGACTGTGTTTTAATGTAAGAATATCTTTTAGAAACAATGTATGCTTTCCTAATTCTTTTCAAAAGCGAGCGAAATATAAATGCATAAATTATAGAAACTAAACTTACACAGGCTGCATGTAAAGAGCCAAACCAAAAAAACTGTGTCACTATAATATTCCAAGCAATTAATTTGTGTTTTGTTTTCTAAATATTTAACCATCCCTCCCCCTCGCTCCCGCCCCCATTAAGTTAGTTGAAAGTAGAAGTTGCCAGAGGACAGCCTCCCTTCTGGCTTTTGGTTGAGATACATGAGATTTATGAGGCAGAGTTGGCTAAGGAAAAGAGATACAGGTAGACTTTGGTGTTGGGGTTTTAAAGTAGTAATTGAGATTTCCACAAAACCAGCAAGGAAGTTTTGGTTTCACCTTAAATAAAGACTGTGATCCATGCTGCATCCCTGCCTGAACACTGGCATTGGAGACAATTCAAAAGAGAATGATTAGATAACACTATCAAATAGGAAGACAGACCCTTGGGCACTAAGACTTCAATCAGGGAACGATTACAAAGGCTAAGCTTTTCCTGCCCTCCTGGGCCAAGCTGAGTTAGGTTAACACGCCTGTTTGCAGTTACCCACCTGGGCCAGAGACCAAGCCTCACGGAATGCCCTCCTTTGACTTGGAGCCTTGTCCACTCTGTACATCAAACTCTTGGGTTGTGTGGCATAAATTACAGTAACGATGAAATCGACATTCCTGCCAAACTAACGGGGACATAGAGTCTTTAATTCAAGTTGAATGCTATTTTTGAAATATAATGGGGCCAGGCACAATGGTTTATTCCTGTAATCTCATCACTTTGGGAGGCTGAGTGGGGAAGATGACTTGAGGCCGGGGGTTCAAACCAGCCTGGACAACAAAGAGAGACCTTGTCGCTATAAAAAATTTAAAAATGAGCCAAGCATGCGAGCACAAGTTATAGTCCCAACTACTTGGATGGCCGAGACAGGAAGATCTCTTGAACTCAGGGGTTTGATGTTACAGTGAACTGCTTATACGTGGGCATAGAGTGAGACCCTGTACCTGAAAGAGTAAAGAAAAAAAATGCATCACTTCTTGCACATTTGAGTATGTGCCTGGAATTATGTGTGTATACTTAGAATTAAGTTTATTTTGCCGAATCATGGTCTTCTATTTGGTCTTCTAATAAATATTTTTTTTGTTGTTGTTCAAATAGATTATTCATTTGTCTTCTTTTAGTTTTATTTAAATAAAGCAAGGTCCACTTGATAGTCATATAACATTACCAAAAAAAAAAAAAAAACTTGTTAGAAACAGTAAATTGGCATCACAAATAGAATTGTTGCACTATTTTTTTCATGTCTTTTATTAAACTCAGTGAATTCAGTCTGTTTCAGACACTGCCTGAAGCTATTTGGAAAAAAGACACATGTTTTCATACATTTTATGTAATTTACATTCAGCAAAGATTTAAAAAGTAATTGAGTACAGGTTCATGAAGAAGTTTATAGATATAAAAAAAGAATAGTCACAGAAAGTGGATCCTGCTAGTAATTTAGAGAAAATCATGTGAATTATGCTTTTAGAACAAAATTTAATGAAATTGTGCTAAGATATGGTTTATCTGAAGTATTCTGCATAATTTTAAGCCCATGAATACATAAACACAATTATGATTCCAAGTTAAAGTGTTCTAGTGTCAAACTTGGTACTGCTGCCAAAATATTAACGGAAAACAGAATATTTGGCACATAGAACCTATCAGTATTTTTGAATAATGCTAAAAATTATGGGAAATAGACAATATTTTTCATCATGTAGTAATGTTGTTATTCAGTTTTTGAAATAACAGAAATATAAAATGGAAATGAGTTATCATAAGCTTTCTCTGCCGAAGTTTTAGTGAAAATTATACTGAAAGAATTCTCCATTTTATAAATACTCAAGAAGCCTCAGCTTTTAATACACCAGTGAGCTCAGAACTGAAATGGCTGGCACAAAGACCTTGACTTTTAGAAGAGTCCTTAGTTTATGAATTTTACTGACTTACATTTAAAACATCAACCTGATACTTTGTTTTCTTTTTCAGGATTGAGTTTATAAATACAGCAGATGAAACAACTTAGAAAAGTAGAGGTAGCTTGTTTTTTGCTAGAAGCATGCATTCCAACAACAGCAAGCAATGAAAAATCAAAACCGAAAAACAGATATGAAGGATGAGAACAAAGAGAAAGCACTGATACATAATTACAAATGCACAGCAACATTTGTAATTTAAAGTTAAAGGAAATAATTTCACACTCTGCAGTAGCATACATTAACATCTTACCTTGTAATCAAGCAAAAATAAATTACCTTAATAACTCTAACTTGTCATGTAGAAAATTTTAGGAGAATTTGACATTTCCAAGAGAAATGACATATGAATCTCCAAATTTGAATTAAATACCTTACATATTCTTCAAATTCTTGAGAACCATATATTTTTTGAGTCAAACGTGCTATGAGAATCTAAGTATACTGGGCTGTTGTTTTTGACTTGCATGCAGTTCGTTTGTCTCTCATAATAGGAACAAAGAAAGGTTCCTTTTGTTTCATGTTCAATGCTTTTTACTTTTTTTGGCATTTAAAAATTATAAAGAAAGAACAAATCTTGGCAGAAAGAATGATGCTGGAGAATGGTCTAGGCACATTCACTAGTTAATGTATTCACTTTCATTAAAATACATTTTGTCCTTAAATATATGTGTGTTTCATGGAACATTATTTAAAATATCAGGAATATATGGAGACTTCTCTACATTTTAAAGGATGCTTAGTGAGTCATGTGGTAAGTTGAATGTCTTCCCCAATTGTCCATATCATGATCCCTAGAATCCGTGAATATATTAGGTTACATGGCAAAAGGGATATGCGAATAAAATTAAGTTTAGGAATCTTAAATACAGAGATTATCCTGGATTGTTCTGTGGGCATCATCTAACCACATAAGCCCTAATAAGCAGACAACTTTCCCTGGCTGTTATAAGAGAGAAATGGCAGTAGAATTCAGCGAGATTCAAACCATGAGAATGACTTGCTGGTTTGAAGATGCAGGGAGAGCATGGTGAAGAACACAAGTGACGTTAAGTTGCTGACAGAGGCTCCTGGTGGACAGCGGGGACTTCAGCCCTGCAACTCAAGAAATGAATGCTGCCAACAATGTAAGGAGCTTGGAAGCAGACTCTCCCAGAGCCTTTAGATAAGAACCCAGCCCAGCTGACATTGATTTGGGCCTTGTGAGACCCAAAACAGAGAAACTAGCTGAAACCACCTCAATTTCTGACCTACGGAGCTATGAGAAAATAAATGTAGATTGTCTTAAGTCACTAAATGTGGTAAACTGTCATACCAGGAAAACAAATATAAGCCATTACACATTTACAGTTTTTTTAAAGACAGTCACATTTCAATGATGTGGGCACTTAAACTATGTGGAATGCTCAATTACTTAATAATGCCAGAAAAATTAACCTGTTCTTCAGATTGTGGTACCCAAGGGCTATATAGTTTTTCACTGTGACTCTGTATTGATTTTGTTTCTACAAATGAGAACAGAAATATTTACCATAAAAAATCTCTTATACAGAAACCAATGACAGATAAAAAGGAAAAAAAAAGACAACCATAAGTTAGTTTTATTCAGCAAGCTATAAGGTTAATGTCTAGAGGTCTTATGATGATATAAACTCCATATCAATTCCATCAGTAGTACTTTGAGACATTATAATCAAATGATACTAGATAGAAGAAAATATTTTTAAAAATGGGAAATGTGAATATAGAAGAACTAAATATTATAAGAAATATATTGACAAAAACATTCTATTTTAGAATATATGTGGGTGAAACTTATATGCCTCATACATTTCCAAAGATATGTATTTATTTACGTCTTTCTTTTTCTGCTGCTTACAAACACATGCAACACACAATCCACTCCATTGTATTTCATTTTTCTTCAGAATTGTGTTGAAAAAAACTTTACACACATGGAAAAAATAGGCATTAAACTGAAATTGACAAATTATTTTATTTCTTATAGAAAAAAATAATTCATGGGATCATGAATAAAGACAGTCTTGTTTTCATTCTCTTTCTCATTCTATTCTAGATGAGGTTTAAAGAAAATACTGGGTAATTTATATTATCTGTTGAATATTTTAGATCCTTCAGTCCTATCCACGTTTATTAAAGTAGGGGATTGTTTGGCCAGGCACAGTGGCTCATGCCTGTAATTTCAGAACTTTGGGAGGCTGAGGGTAGGTGGATCACAAGGTCAAGAGATGGACATCATCCTGGCCAACATGGTGAAACTCCGTCTCTACTAAAAATACAAAAATTAGCTGGGCATGATGCTGTGCACCTGTAGTCCCAACTACTCAGGAGGCTGAAGCAGGAGAATTGCTTGAACCAGAGAAATGGAGGTTGCAGTGAGTCGAGACTGCACCACTGCACTCCAGCCTGGAGACAGAGAAGAGAGACTCGGTCTCCAAAAAAAAAAAGAAGGGGTGGTTGTGCTGTGTGTTGTGTGTGAGCACCTCCATGTCTTTTCTCATGTAGTTGATCACCATGAAATAAGTACTGTGCTCTTTTCATTCTGCTAGGTTTCAAGCTCAAAACAACAGTGTATAATAGATGTTACAGCCCTCTTTCCTTCAGATAAAACAAGAAGTTTTCTAAAATTTGGAAATTTGTCAAGGACCCCTAATTAATCAGTGGTGGAGCTCATATTTGAGTACAGAATCATCTTATTTCAGTATATATGCCTTTTCATCTGTGACTAGGTATGTCTCATAGGAGTCTTAGATAAGCAAGTTAAATTATCCTTTTCCAATAAAGTGCTAAAGTTTTTATAGTAAAGCAGGCTGCTTCATATAATGAATTCTAATCAACTGATTAGCAAAATATGGAAAAATATTACCTGGTGTCATTCATGGTAAACAAGTTATAGTGCATTCCTTAAAACCCTGAAAAATAATCTCATTAGTGTAGTTAAGCCATTTTAAATCCCAGTGATATAAATCCATTTTGTACAATTTAAGACATTACAGGTTCTCTAAACAAATTTACAAGAAAAAAACAAACAACCCCATCAAAAAGTGGGCAAAGGATATGAACAGACACTTTTCAAAAGAAGACATTTATGCAGCCAACAAACATATGAAAAAAAGCTCATTATCACTGGTCATCAGAGAAATGCAAATCAAAACCACATTGAGATATCACCTCACACCAGTTAGAATGGTGATCATTAAAAAATCTTGAAACAACAGATGCTGGAGAGGATAGGGAGAAATAGGAACACTTTTATACTGTTGGTGGGTGTGTAAATTAGTTCAACATTGTGGAAGTCAGTGTGGCAATTCCTCAAGGATCTAGAAATAGAAATACCATTTGACACAGCAATCCCATTACTTGGTATATACCCAATGATTATAAATCATTCTATTATATAGATGCATGCACATGTATGTTTATTGCAACACTGTTTATGATAGCAAAGACTTGGAACTAACCCAAATGCCCATCAATGATAGATTGGTTAAAGAAAATGTGGCACATATACACCGTGGAATACTCTGCAGCCATAAAAAGGAAGGAGTTCATGTCCTTTGCAGGGACATAGATGAAACTGAAAACCATCATTCTCAGCAAACTGACACAAGAACAGACAACCAAACACTGTATGTTCTCACTCATAAGCGGGTGTTGAACAGTGAGAACACATGGACACAGGAAGGGGAACATCACACACTGGGGCCTGGGGGGTTAGGGGGTAGGGGAGGAATAGCAGGGAGTAAAGGATTGGGGATGGATAGCATTAGGAGAAATACCTAATGTAGATGTTGGGGCAATGGATGGAGCAAACCACCACCATGGCATGTATATACCTATGTAACAAACCAACCCAATCTGTACATGTACCCCAGAACATAAAGTATAATAAAGAAGACATTGCAAGTTCTTAATAAATAAACATTAATGAGTATACATAACATTAATATTCTCAATTCAGTTTATTATTTTTATATGTATTAAGATAAAAGTGTAAGCAACTTTTCTTAATGAAATTAATGAACTTTAAAAAATTCTGTGTAGATTTCTTTTGTGTGTAAAACATTATGAACCAGTTGTTGACATGCTAGAACTAAAATACAATTAAGAAATGAATTATATTAATACATAAAATATTTCTACATCTCGAGTTAGCAGTGTATCTTAAAATTCGTGTTTCTACCAAAAAGAACCAGCAAAAAGCTTACAGCAAAATAAGATAGCAGGGTGTCCTTGAAGCCAAGAGAAAAATAGATCAAACAGTGAGATATGGTCAACATTTAAAATGTCATTACATAGCGGATAATATAAAGAGCAAAGAAGAGCCATTGTATTGAGCTACATGGAGCTCACTGGTGACTTTGAAAAGTTTCAGTTCTAGGGTAGATTTGAAAATCATATCAGAGAAAACTTATGAGAGAATAGACAAAAGAGTTTGAATAGGATATAGTAAGTGTAGGTAACACCCTGGATTTTTTCTTGTAAGATAGTGCAGAAAAATTGGTCAGTATATGGAGAAAGCAGGATGAAGAAACTTTGTTTTCTGAAATAAATAAATAATTTAAAATATTCTAGAATAATAATGTTAGAAAACTATGGTTAGTGATTTTTAATTTTTATATTCTTTATATTTTTAGTAAAATATTTCCAATTTTATGCACTTTATTTTATTTTATTTTATTTTATACTTTGAGACAGGGTCTCTCTATGTTGCCCAGGCTAGGGTGTGATTGGATCAATCATGGTTCACTTCGGCCTCAACCTTCTGGGCTCAAACGGTCCTGCTACCTCACCCTCCCAAGTATTTGGGAATATAGTTGTGCACCACCAGGCTCAGCTAATTTTTAATTTTTGTAGTTGTGGGATCTCACTGTGTTGCCCAGGCTGGTCTTGAACTACTGGGTTCAAACAATCCTTCTCCTTCAGCCTCCCAAAATGCTGGGATTACAAGCATAAGCCACTGTGCCCTGCCTTCCAATTTTATGTACTTTAAGTGTAAGTGCATTTTACAGTTTAGTTTTTTATACCACTGTCAGGAGAAAAACTATGTAAAAAGTCTTGATTGAATCAACATCACAATTGACTTTGCTCAAATGAAGAGAAATAATTTTAGAAAAATCATTTACAATAAAAAGTATTTCTTATTTTCTTTTTTACCTAAACATTGCTATCTCTTAATAGAAAATTATCTGAAAATATTAAAATAATGTTTAAATGTAATTATCTTTGATTTTTTTCTCCAAATTTAATTACATAAAACCATTTAGTTATTGTAAAGATATATTTGTAAGGAAGGAGGAGACCAGTTACTTATCAGTTTGTTTACTTGATATAAGACTTTAAATATTTAGACACATAGCATGTTCACCCCAGTTTTTACCTTACTACTTCAGATCGTTCGGCTCTGTGTCCCCAGCCAAATCTTGTCTCAAATTGCAATCCTCATAATCCCCATGTGTCATGAAAAGGACCAGGTGGAGATGATTGGATCATGGAAGTGCTTTCTCCCAGGCTGTGCTCATGATAGTGAGTGAGTTTTCATGAGATCTGATGGTTTTATAAGGCTCTTACTCACTCTCTCTTGCTTATGACCATGTAACTAGTGCCTCTTCACTTTCCACCATGATTGTAAGTTTCCTGAGGCCTTCCATCCATGCGTAACTCTGAGCCAATTAAACTGTTTTGTTTTGTTTTTAATAAATTACCAAATCTCGGTATGTCTTTATAGCAGAGTGAGAACAGACTAATACAGTAAATTGGTACTGAGGTATTAAGGTACTGCTATAAGATACAGAACACATAGAAGCAACTTTGGCACTGGTTAATAGGCAGAAGTTGGAACAATTTGGAAAGATAAGAAGAAGATATGAAAATGTAAGAAACTTTGGATCTTCCTAGAAACTTGCGGAATGGCTTCGATCAAAGTGCTGATAGTAAAATAGAGAATGAAGTCCAGGCTGAGGTGGTCTCAGATAAAGAAGAGGAACTTCTTGGGAACTAAAATAAAGGTGGCACTTGCTATGATTTGGCAAAGAGGCTGGTGGCATTTTGACCCTGCCCTAGAGATCTGTGGAACATTGAAGTTGAGAGAAATGAGTTAGAGTATCTGGCAAAAGAAATTTCTAAGCAGCAAAACATTCAAGAGGTGATTTCGATGCTCTCAAAAGCATTCGGTTTTTTGCATTTACAAAGAAATGGTTTGGAATTAGAACTCAGAAAATTTGCGTCCTGACAATGTGATAAAAAAGAAAAACTCATTTTCTGAGGAGAAATTCAAGCTGGCTGCAGAAATTTGCAAACATAACGAGGGGCCAAATGTTAATTTTCAAGAAAGTGGGGAAAATGTCTCAAAGGCATCTCAAAGACCTTCATGGAAGCCCCTCCCATCACAGGTCTGGAGGCCTAGGAGGAAAAAATAGTTTCATTGGCCAGGCCTAGGTCCTTGCTGCTTTGTGCAGTCTTCGAACTTGGTGCTTTGCATCCCACCTGTGGCTAAAAGGGGCCAATGTACAGCTCAGGCCATTGCTTCAGAGGGTGAAAGCTCAAGCCTCAGTGGCTTACAAGTGGTGTTGGGTCTGTGGGTGCACAGAAGTCAACAGTCAAGGTTTGGAAACCTCAGACTAGATTTCCAAGGATGTATGAAATGCCTGATGTCCAGGCAAAATTCTACTGCTGGGGCAGAGCCCTCATGGTGTATCTCTGCCAGAGCAGTGTGGAAGGCATATGTGGGGTCAGAGCTCTCACACAGAGTCCCCTGTGGGGCACTGCCTAGTGGAGTTGTTAGAAGAGGTCCACCATCTTCCAGACCCCAGAATTGTAGATCCACCAAAAGCTCAAACTGTGTGCCTGGAAAAGCTACAGACACTTAATATTAGCCTGTGAAAGCAGCAGAAAGGAGTCTGTACCCTGCAAATATGAGCTGCTCAAGATCATAAAAAGCCACTTCTTGCATCATCATGATCTAGATATGAAACATGGAGTCAAAAGAGATCATTTTGGAGCTTTAAGATTTGACTGCCCTGCTGGATTTTGGCCTTGCGTGGGGCTTGAATCCCCTTTGTTTTGGCCAATCTGTCTTGTTTGGAATGGGTATATTCATCCAATACCTAAACCCCTGTTATATTTTGGAAGTAACTAACTTGCTTTTCATTTTACATATTCATAGGCAAAAGGGACTTGCCTTGTTTCAGATGGGACTTTGGACTATGAACTTTTGAGCTAATGCTGAAGTGAATTAAGGCTTTAGGGGATGGTTGGGAATGCATAATTGTGTTTCAAATTGTGAGGATGTGAGATTTGGTGGCGGCCAGGTGCAGAATTATATATTTTGACACTGCGTCTCCACCCAAATCTCACCTACAATGGAATTCCTAAAATCTCCACTTGTCAAGGGAGGGATCAGGTGGGAAGTGATTGGATCATTGGGGCATTTTTCCCCTTGCTTGTCTCATAACAGTAAGTTCTCACAAGATCTGATGATTTTATGAGGCTCTTGCTTGCTTTCTCTTATCTACTACCATGTAAGACATGACTCTTCACCTTCTGCCATGATTGTAAGTCTCCTGAGGCCTTCCTAGCCATGCAGAATTGTAAGTCAATTAAATCACTGTTCTTTATAAATTACCCAGTCTCAGTTATCTTTATATCAGTGTGAGAATGGACTGATAGACTACTGTATTTGCATAATTTTGAAGTTGACTTGCCAGTGGAATCAAATTATTGCTTAGGTCAGGGTATCAGAAAAAGTAATCTGGAAATCTAGAAATTCCAAAAGTCTTCTAGGACCCTATAGATGATTACAGCTTCAAGTTACCTGTCTCATATACGATTATAGGCATGAGTGTTTAAGTTAGGGTACAGGAAGAGCTCATTGGAAAAGAGAAATTCCAGAAAATAATAAGTTGAATTGTTAGGAGTGTCATTTACTGGTATGTACAATTAAGAATCTGAAGGAGGAGTGTTGTGGCACCAGGTGATAGTGAGCTATAGCAAAAGAAAAAGAAAGGAAGAAAAATCTCTAAGAAATGAGATATCTGGGGATCAGTAGATCACACCAACAATGTAGGACTCTATGTGATATATGCTATATTTACAGAAGATTCAAATTTTGATGGTTTTACTACAGGACTTCAAGCCTTACCTAAAATGTTAAAACTGCCTCCTTCCATGTTTTAACATATTTTCTTAGATAATTTTAAAACATATATATGTATTATATATATATTTAAATATATATATTTATATACAGTTGATTTTCTGTATTCATGAGTTCTGCATCTGTGGATTCAACAACTAAACACAGCATTAGCATTGTATTAGTTATAAGTAATTTAAGGATGACTTAAAGTATACAGGAGACTGTGCATAGCTTATATGCAAATACCACATCATTTTCATCAGGGACTTCAGAATCTGGGTATTTGGGTACCTACAGGAGGTCCTGAAATCAATCTGTCATAAAAATTGAGGAATTACCATATATATTTGATAGAAATATGTATACACACATATATAAGTATATATAATTTTTAATCCTATTATACAACATACAATTACATTGCTGATTATATCCACTCTAAATGCTAGGAGGCATTTTACAACTTACCTACATTATCTTACACAAGTTCATGAGTATGAGTTCCAGCTCCATACAAATTTAATCTGTGTATTTTGATTAAGAGAAGGCATTGTGGCAGCAAATAGGAAACAGAAATAGCATTGATAGCTCTTATCCCAAGCAGCTCCCTTTCTAATAGAGAGACTAACTTAGTACATAGTGATCATAATGTTAGGAAGAATATGATAAATGCTATGAAAAAAAGATAAATATTTTTAGTCTAAAGTGATAAAATAAAGAATGTTATCTGAATGTGGAAAGAAAGAAAAATTTCAGAGTGTTGATGTGAGAAAAGACAACAAAGTAAAGAATATGGGAAGAAAAATTTCAGAAGTAGGAAAGCACAGTACAGTTGTGAAATATTTCCAGTTTGGCTGGAGCATTGGTTGGAAAGGACTAGAGAATAAAGTTAAAATTGTAGGATGGGATCACACTGTGGAGTAGCTTTAACGTCAAGGTGATTCACTCTATAATGTGTCTCTAAGTACCAGTAGATAAAGTAAATAAATTTATTTGAAGCATAGTAATCAAAATTTACATTTGCTCAAATGTTCACTGATGAGAAATATACCCTATATTTTCATAGTGTATATGTCAGTTCTCATTATTTGGTATGCCCTAACATGTTATATGCCAGATTTACCTTATTTCTAAGTTCAGAAGTACATCTATTTAGAGTGTTTTATTTTTTGATTAGCTGAGATGACATTTTGATCACAAGTTTTTTTTTTTTTCTTTCTTTTGCTGTATCATGGATTGTATTCATTAAGCTTTTACCAGGAGGAAGAAGGAATGTAGTAAACAGAGTAAGATCAATTATAACTCAATTCAGCTCTTGAAATTTTCTAGAATACTTGTACAACATAAAAATCATAACCCTAGAGATTTCTTCTCTTTAGAGTATATATATTAATTTGAGCTCTTCTGCTACAGCTTTCTTAGAACAGATCTTCCACCCACGACAGTCCTTATTAAGACTAAGATCTGAAATACTGTAGGCTTAATTCTCTTTCAAACCAAGGAAAAATATTTTTTTCTTGAATTCTATATATTTTCTTTCCTTTGACATATAACTTACATTTTCTTCCTTAAGAAAGGAAGAAAGAGATGTCCCATGCTTTCCACAAAAGAATAACTCAGAGTTAAAGCTGTCTTCTAAGTAGCATTACATAAGCAATTTTTAAAAAATATTTTACTTAAAATATTAGTTTATGTGTTTGAAAAATTTAAGGCAATAATTTTTAACACATAGGAAATTAGTAATTACATATAAAATATTACATGTAAAATTGAATCAATGCTGGAATTGAATAATAAATTAACATCCTGAAAATAAATGAATTTCTTATCAAAATGCCCACTTCCTTCTTCTCCTTACCTAAGAGATTCCTGAACAAGATAAATGTGTTTCAGGTTAGCGTTACTAAACCTTTAAGATATTTCTTCTGAATTGTATACAAGATGCTTTGAAGAACAGAAAAAGAAAGAAATTCCCCCTTATCATTTTTTAACAACCTTATTGAAGTGACATACAATAAACTACACCAATTTAAATCACATAATTTAATAAATTGTGACATTTGTTTATACACTCAGTCACTATATTCAAGATATTGAGCAAATTCATCTCTCCACAAGTTTCTACTCTCATTTCGTAATTCTTTCTTGCATCTCTTTCCTGAACTCTTTCTGCAGGCATTGATCTGTTTTCTGCCAATACAGATTTGTTTGTATTTCATGGGATTTTAAGTAAATAGAATTATGTAGTAGGTACTCTTTTGGGGATGTGACTTCAACTCTGGATCATTATTCTGATATTTATCCATGTTGTAGCCTATATCAACAGTTATTTCATTCTGTTGCTGAGTAGTATTTTTTGAGATGGAGTACCACTTTTGTTGCCTGGGCTGAAGTGCAATGGTGCAATCTTGGCTCTCTGCAACCTCCGTCTCCCAGGTTACAGCAATTCTGCCTCCGCCTCCTGAGTAGCTGAGATTACAGGTGCCCACCACCATGCCCGGGTAATTTTGTCCTTTTAGTAAAGACAGGGTTTCACCATGTTGGCCAGGCTGGTCTCGAACTCCTGACCTCAGGTGATCCACCCACCTCAGCCTCCCAAAGTGCTGAGATTACAGGCATGAGCAACCATGCCTCACCTGTTTTTTCTTTTTGTTTTGATACCTGTAATTTGCAGATGAAGAATTGAGTCTTACGTATGTAACATAGGTTAATTCCTCATCTATAAGTTACACCAAAACTATTCAATTAATAAAGGAATGAATAGTGATTCAAAATCAGGTCTGTTTAACTTCAAGAAATATCCTTTACTATTGATCATCATTGAACCAGTGAAAAGAAATTATCAAATGTACCTTGTAATGTGAAATGTTTAGTCAGGTCATGATACTGCTGAGAAAAGAAGGACACCATTTCCACCATGGTTTTTCTTAGCTTCTGAGAGAGATTAATTTTTCACAGCTCCCAAGATTCTAGTTATTAAATATAGCATGCAAAATATGTCAGCATTATGGTTTAAATTAAATTTTAAAGTGCAAGAAACTGTACCAAATAAACATATCATGAAGTGCCATTGTTTAGACTCACGAACAATGGCATATTCAGGGTGAATAAAAGAAAAATGACAAAAAGAAGTTTACATTGTCACTATGTGAGAATAGATGAATAAAGGCAAAAGGCAGTCTTAGAAGGAACTATACACATTGCATGTTTGTATATTAACATTTCCAATGACTTCAGGCTGCAGATATTAATGTGACTATAATAGATATGTTTTGGATATCTATTTCTCCCAGCAATATGTTACATTTCAGATACATTTCTTATTTAGGAATGTGAAATAGTAAGCAATTATTGGAAGCATAACAAAAATATGAATGTATACATTGAGTCTGGTTTAACAGTTTTTTCTTATTCTTTTTGTTATATGTTGTTTGCAGATACTTTATTCCCCAGGAAGTACACAAAATGGAGTTGTGACTGTCTAACTGGGATAATGTATTTGCCTTTTAGAATGATAGCTTTGGTCACATTAGAGTAAAATAGGTCAAGCCTGTTTAGAAAAGCCAAGAAGAGAACACTAGAGACCTTTTAGTCATGACTAAGGATGTGATATGGATAAAAGGATATAAACAAAGGTACAAAACAGAATTCTTCCCTTAAGATGAAGTCTTGTTAGAATCAAGTATCATTAGCAAGTGTTTCCAACCGAGGATCAGACTGTCTAAGAATGTGAGGGATTAGCAATCCTTGGAAATAAAAGTGGAAGAATGGCTAATAGTAGAGAAGTTTGATAATAGGGCTCAGATATCAGACTGAAGAAATGAGAGGTTGTTTGGAGAATGGGCATGAAGTCCGGAAACTCTGGCACCGAGAAGAGGATGCAGAACAAAAGGTCCAGAAACTGGAGAAGTGCTACAGGATATAAAGATGCCATTTCAATGAATCAAAGGTATGTAGTGGAAACTCAAATTCAAAAATATTTTGGAATAAAGCAAGGACACAAGATTTGGGGACTCAAGATCTATGTGGGGCTAGCAGTCAACTGATCCACAGCTGAGTAAGTGGTCCCAACTCAGGTACTCTTTGGCTAAAAAGAGAGACAGTCCTTAAAAGTCAGGTCAAACAAATTTCTAAATTAAAACAAAATTAATTGGGACAATCTTGAAGCATAAATACTGCAGAGACAACTGTTCAATCTGTCCATTATGTGCATAGTCCTAACCAAGATGAAAGAGATCTCTGGTATTCCCATGCTCAGTTATTAACAGATTCAGGCTGAATTCATGAAACTCTGTAGAGTTCTAGGATTCTGATCTTATATAAAATCTGCTTTATCAACCTAGATACTCAGTGCCATATTTGAAATTATTGGAATGTCACATCTACAGGAATCATACTGTTCACATGAATAAAAGTATTCATGAGAAAACTGCATTTTATAAAATAACTAAATAATAAAAAGAAATAGACAGAAGCAAAGCTAGAAGATTTTTATTCTAGGTAAGAAAATCATATCTGAAAGTATAGCAGGATTACGTTTTCTCTTAAGAAATACTCAAAGAAGAGAAAAACGTGTTAGGGGCCAATATTTATTACATACTTTTTTATGAGCCATAAATACACAATTATCTCAACTGTTTCTCACAAAAGCCACAGTGCTTATTACCACATTACATATGAGTACCCTGAAGAAGATATTAAGTATCTCATCACAGGGGTAACAAAAAATACAGTTCAATTTTAAAATGCATTTATGTTTTTTTGAAGTTTGACTGTTTTAAAAATATTTCAGACTGCTTGCTTAATTATAAAATTGACTCTAGCTGGATCATAGCCATTTATATAATTCAGACCACAGAGCATATAATAATGACTATGAATATGTCTCTGAATAATCAGATGCAGAATGTACTCCTATATTTAGTTAATATGTTTATGCATCTTTAATTTAGTGTTAATAGTTTTCTTACTACTCAGTCCTTTGCTTGGTTTCTTAGCAGTGGTTTTAAATACATTCTAATTTCCTTTGATTAAATATTAAGCTCATTTATAGTAAGACTGTAGGCAATTTATTAATAGTTTACACAGCACAAGAAATACATTTTTAATTATATTCTATTGGATGCATCTTAGTTTCTGTTTTTCAGTATTCTTTACCCTTTTTATCATTTGTGTCAGGGGGTGACATTTCCCTTAATTAATCTTTTCAGACAAGTTGTATAATAGATTTTTTAATAAATTGACATAGATTGTTTATGATTATTAAATATTAACATTAGTTACACATTTCTATATCTTCTGACCATCATGAATTCATTGTGCTATACATATTTATCGACACAAACTTAGTGTCACACAGTCTTCTTGAGAGCAAAAATGACCAAACTCCGGGATATAATTCAACCAGTCTTATTTTACTTAACAGATTCCTGGTTTTTTAAAATATGATTTTGGGATAACTTCTATCAGAAATCTAAAGGGCTTCTTAAAAATGCACACTTCTGGCTCCCATCCTAGACTGACTGAATTAGAATAAGTCGGAGCAGAACACAAGTCTGCAGTTTTAAAAGGACATGGAGAAATTAATTTGTATCCAAAAGCTTGGAGCAAATAATCTGGTATAAGCCCCTAAGGTACTGACCCTTCCTGAAGTCAGAAACTTTTCTGAAGAAATAAGCTATTATGTATGTGGTCATGTTGGAGAAGCCACAGGGCCAGGGACTGTAAGCAAGTTCTCAGAGCTGAGTAGCCTCTACTAAGAAACTAAAACTTCAGTTCTTCAGCCACAAGTAAATGGATTCTGCCAAGGAACTGATGAGTCTTGGAAGTTTACTTTTACCCCATCAACAACTAATGAGGCTTCTGCTGAGACCTAGATTGAAGCCTAGTGACATTCTAAAACAGAGGACAATTAAGCCCAGTTAAGCCATGCCTGACTGTAACATGATAAATGTGCATTGTGTTAAGCCACTAAATATGCTATAATTTGTAATGCAAACACACAAAATGAATAGAAACATGTATAGCTAGCCACATATATTATCACATTGAATACGATACTCCAATAAGGTAGACACATTAATATCTACACTCTACTGTGGAGGAAAAAGAATTTTTAAATTAAATATTATATCCATGGTCATATAGCCAATAAGTAGGAGAAGTAATATTTAGTAATATTTGATCCAAAGCCCTAAGTCTAGGACCCATTCTCATATAAGACCATTAGGAGACCAAAAGATCAATATAATATGAGACACTTACGGGTGAAGATTGCGCAAAATCATTAATACTCTTCCTAACAATTCTAACAATTTTATGCTTTTATATTAACAGGCCAATGATGTGTGTATTTATAGATTTAAATTAGGATGAATACATATAATAATGAGAAATTAACATCTATGTCTGTCATCAACTTGCTGGTAGGCAAGAAACTGCAAGTGGCTCTTTTAATCAAGGCTGTGTAGGAGTAAATCCAGGCTCTGGCAAATTCAGAGTATGTACATCAGGTAAAACAGCAATGGCTACTAACTGTGGTTGCTTTCTAGGCCTGTGCCTTAATTCCAAGAAGGCGAACTTGTCTGAGTAAAGCAAAAACTCAGCAGGTAGATGTCTACTGGACCCCAAACATCTTGCCAAGCTATGTAGGCTGACAAATGCTAGGCTGGAGGTCATGCAGGGTAAGTTCTCATTTTGGAAATACCTGAAT
Source organism: Sapajus apella (assembly GCF_009761245.1). Lineage (NCBI taxonomy): Eukaryota > Metazoa > Chordata > Mammalia > Primates > Cebidae > Sapajus > Sapajus apella. Next base: position 9,177,113 of record NW_022436946.1, on the reverse strand, counting down.
GAGACTAGGTGCTGGCAGGTTGTAGACTTTTAAGGCACCTTGGCTCAAAATCACCCTCTACTCTCAACCCTACATACAGGTCCTCTAGGGACTCCAGGTAATAAACTCTGATCCATGAACCAAATGTCCCTCAACACCTGTTTTTGGATGGTTCATGGGTTAACAACTATTTTATAATTCTTTTTTTCTTATTTATTTATTTTTTCTGCAATAGGGTCTCACTCTGTGTTATGGGTTGGCTGTGTGCTCCCACCAAATCTCATCTCAAATTGTTATCCCCACATGTCAGAGCAGGGTCCTGGTGGGAGATGACTGGATCATGGGAGTTGATTTTTCCCTTGCTGTTCTTGTGATAGTGAGTGAGTTCTCAGAAGAACTGATAAAGTGTACCACTTCCTCCCTTGTGCTCTCTCTCCTGCCACCATGTGAAGAAGGTCTTGCTTTCCCTTCACCTTCCACCATGATTGTAAGTTCCCTGAGGCTTCCCCAGCCATGTAAAATTGTGAGTCAATTAAATCTTTTTTCTTTGTAAATTACCCACTCCCAGGTAGTTCTTTATAGCAGTGTGAAAATAGACTAATGCACACTGTCAACAAGGTGACAGTGCAGTGGCATGATCATGGCTTACTGCAGTCTCAATCACCCTGGCTAAAGCAATCCTCCCACCACAGCCTCCTGAGTAGCTGACACTACAGGCACATACCAGCATGCCTGGCTAATTTTTTTAATGTTTTATAAAAATGAGGTTTCATGATCATGTTATTGCTTGAGCTGCTCTTGAACTCCTAGGCTCAAGCGATACTCTGTCCTGGGCCTCCCAAGGTGCTGGAATTATAGGCATAAGCCACGGAACCTGGTCAATATTTAAAATCATTTTTTATAATAAAAAAGAATATTATTTTGTGACATGAAAATTATATTACATTCAAATTTCAGTGTCCACAAATACAATTTTATTGGAACACAACCACACTTAATTTGTTTATCCGCAGTGCATGGCTGCTTTCCTGCTACAATTACTATGTTGAGTAGTTTTGAGAAACCTGATAGCCCACAAAACTGCAACTGTTTACTATGTGGCCTTTTCCAGAAAAAAAAAATTGTTGATTCCTATTCTAGATCATCTATGATCAGCGACTGGGGCCAAACCATGGGCGCGGTGGCTCAAGCCTGTAATCCCAGCACTTTGGGAGGCCGAGGCGGGTGGATCGCGAGGTCAAGAGATCGAGACCATCCTGGTCAACATGGTGAAACCCCGTCTCTACTAAAAATACAAAAAATTAGCTGGGCATGGTGGCACGTGCCTGTAATCCCCGCTACTCAGGAGGCTGAGGCAGGAGAATTGCCTGAACCCAGGAGGCGGAGGTTGCGGTGAGCCAAGATAGCGCCATTGCACTCCAGCCTGGGTAACAAGAGCGAAACTCTGTCTCAAAAAAAAAAAAAAAAAGAAGTGACAAACTAATACGTATTCTAATAGTGAGTCAAGTGAGAATAACATCAGCTCATGAATATAAATTTTGTTTAGTTTATATGATTAGTAAATTGACATTACTGTACTTACTATATTTTCTTGGAAAGTTCTCTAAACCTGAGAAAATTATTCCTAGTATCTAATACATCCTTTGAAAGAGCACATGAATTTTCTGTAAAAATGATTTCCTCCGTTAGGTTTGGAGAATACAAATTTTCCAACATTGGGGGCAAAAATAGAATCATACTAATATTTGAATATCTATACATTTCCATCATTAGTGATATTTAGAAAAAGTCATTTGTGTTCAAATATTCCCAGTGGTAGTTTTTGGTAATTAGTGAGAGATTGCTTTAAAAAATCGTAAATATTATACATGTGTCTATATGTTTTCCCATCTAAAAACTCAACCATAATGTAACCAAAAATTAGTATGTTCAAAAGACACTAAAAGTTTTCTAGATGAAAAGAACATTTCTTGCTTATTAACATAGATCTACAAGCTTTTACATCATTTTAGGTGACTTTTTATAGGTTTAAAAAATTATTCTTGGTCTCTTTCAGTCCTTTAAGACAACAATCTATTGTCTGTCATGGCACTGAGTCATGGAATTTTTAAGATTTTTTTTTCAACTTCTCCAAACAACACTGACTCTTAAAAATATAATTAAATATCTTGGGTGGGGGTGGGGAGAAAAATATATGTACCTAAGTATCTCTGTAATTATAAAAAAATTGGTACTAAAGTAAGGCCTAAAGTGTATTTCTTAAAATCATTATTTTTATGGACAGAAAATGTTAAAATGAACTTAAATTAAAAAGTTGTTGAAGGTATTTTGATAATTTAAAATATTTTTAGTAAAAAATTAAGTGGAGGCTAAATTCCTATGTTGATATCCCAACTAATGTAAATTTTCAGTCACCCCACAAAAAAAACCTTTTGCTTTGTCTCTCACACAATTCCCCATGTACTATGAATGTTCCTGAAAGACAAAGTTTTGTTACTTAAGAAGAAATAGCTAGTCTTGAAGAATTGGCTTGTGGTATATGAGCTTCTGGGATTTTATGAAGGTAATTCTAACATGAATAGTTATGAGTTTAGATGTGGTATGCACTAACTACAGTGAGAATACAGAGGAAGGAAGCCTCCAACATCATCAAAGCTCTATGGATTCATGATTTGAACTGCCAATTATCTCTTTTATTTAAGGGAAAAGCCAAATTGTGTAAATTATAATCCATATTCATTACTATTCTCTAGGGAAATGGTTGAAATCCCAGCCTTCTCTTTTGAATGGCTTCCTTTTGTCACAGAGATATACTCCTGGAAAAGTTATGTCTTACTAGAAGAAAGTAATTCACATAATGTCCTCACACACATAAGAGGATCAGATTTGGTTCTGGAAAAATTATAGTTATTTTGCTACAGAAAATAGTCTGCCTTCTTGAGTTAATTTATATTTAGAAAATGATAACAACAACAAACCAATTGGGTGGATGAAGCTTCAGAAACCACTTTTGCTATGCAGATAGTAAAATTTGGGGTCAATATTCATGTATCATGGCCATTGTTATCCAGAAGACATAAGAACACTTAAATATATAAGACACAATTTTATTTCTTAGGATTTGTGCATACATTAACACTGGCAAAGTAAGGTGAAGCATCGCTTATATAATCATTTTAAAAGGTTATAGATGTTGTTTTGAGCTTCAGTTCATTTAATTAGACAAAATTTTTCATTTACTCAAGTGAATATTACTATCTCAATTCCAGCCTTTATTTTTAAAATATACAATGGCACTCTATGCCAAATGGTTTTGAATCATGTTCTAGATACATGATAATTTTATTCTGGTGACCTAAGCAATTCTATCTAGTTTGCAGTGCAGCAGAGTACACGCTTTGGATTCAATACCATTTTTCAAGGGAAGTAAGAAAATCTGCTTTGCATTTAAGACTATGATGTAATGTCTCACATTTGCAGATTATTTAAAATGAAAAACAGGTTTTCACCGCTTGGAAGCTTATATTTTCAGTGGTACTCATGACAGGCAAAGCACATTTGAGGCAAAAATACATATATATATATAAAACTTTCAACTGGTGGGCCTGATCAGAGCAGGTGACATTAAATAATTAACAAGTTCTCTTTCCAAACCACACACCATGCTTTAATTAATATCATTCCTTAAAATAACGGGTTGTTTACCAAGGCTGCCTCTGCAAGCTGATTGCTGCTCACAAAAAAAAACCTCTGAGACATGACTATGCCCAAGGGATTGCTTTCACTTCATTGTTTATAATAACTACAAACAAAGAGCAGCAAAAGCTCATCTCGCCCTCCATGAAGCATCCTGACAATCTGCCAGTTTAGTCACCAATAATAATGAGACTGGCACCAGCAATAAACCCACTGCTAATCTAATGAGGGCCTGTTTCATTCCCCCATTGATATTACAGCAGCTGCTAAGCATCCGATGTTTAGGACATATAAACAAGAGGTGTGTCTCCAACTAGTTGAAAGATAATTACCCCCACAATATGGCCTTGATAGCACACACAAGCAGCAGCACTGTCTTATTTTGCTGTAACATTTCCTGGAGATAGAATATTCTGTCAAGAGTACAAAATTAATGAGGTCATCTGCCTATGCTAAGCTTGAAAAAGGCTCAATTAGTTATTGTTGCTGGTGGGGTTTTGTTGTTACTATTTTGCTTTTTTTTTTCCCTCCAGCCATCCATGTAGATACGAACATACATGTGATTTACGAACTTGTGTATATAAGGACCATGTGATGTCACTTCCTTCACTTAGTTCCTGGGGTGAATGCAATTATAAGCAGATGGGCAAATGACATGATTCCACTGCTAATGAACCTCCCTACTGAGGAAGAGGACAGTGCATTACCCTTTTGTACTTCAGACTCTTAATTATCACTTTTTTTCAGTGTGAATATTACACATGCAAACATCTTTGAATTTAAGGCATGTTGATGGAGCATTATGGACATCATTAACTGCCTCTGTTCTGGAGGCAGTTCTGAAGCAACAAATGCTTCTGAATGCTGCAGAAAAAGACATCTAGTACGGGCAGAATTGCCACACTGGATTCTAAATTAATCGCCTGCAAGTGAGGGGAGATCTTAGTAAACATGTCGTTTGTTTGTTAAGGAACAAATCTCAGAAAGATCCTTTCAGTCTCTGTTTTACAAAAGAAGGAAGGGGAAAAATGTAACTAAAAGCATTCTGCTCAAGGCAGGGACATTTTGTGCATGCTTCAGTGCATATGTTAGAAGCTAACTGATCCTTTAATTTAAACATAGTCATAATCAAGTACTGTTATCATTAGAAATTACTCATAATGCACTAACAATTTTTTTTAACCGAGTCTAAAATCTTTTCCTGACAAGATATCGTAATTACCCTGTCAGTAGGCCAAGAGAATTGGATCATTTCCATAGTATTTAAAGAGGAGTGTTATGAAACCCGGGTCACAGCCTATATCCTAAATATCCAAAGGATAGAAGGTTCTATAAATATAGATCTATTAATGAACATTCCTCATATACCTAAGCAAATCAGACTTATGGGACTATTTTAGACACTCTTGATAGTACATCAATTTAGGAGCTTGCTTGATTTGCCTGTTTTAAAGGAAATTCAAAATTTTGGACATATTTATAACAAATTTGTATCTGAAATTCATATTTAATGTAGTGACCCATACTTTATCTGGAACGTTTCCCAGAATAAAAAGAATATGTCTCCTTTTTCAGGTTGGTTATCTGATTTTTAGTGTTAGCATTACCTAGAGTAAAAGAGAAACATCATTATTCTTTGATTGTTTAGCACCAGTTATTTATTTTGGGATTTTATACATTTCTAGATTACTTAAGCCACCATATTTTCTTAATTTGAGCTGATTATTAGCAGTTCATCAATTGGAGAAGATAAAAATAAAACGTACAAGGAAATTCATTTGTGGGAAAAAAGTCAAAAGTGAAGCCTAGTTTGCTGCAGGCACAGAAGAATGAATACTGGAAGGTAATCATGAATTCTGATGCCACTATACTCATTACTGTGCATCCTTAGACAAATCAATGAACTTCTCTGAGGCCCATCTTTCTTGTTAATAAAATAAAATAGGTTAATTTAAACATTTTAAGATTTTATTGATTTTAAAATAGTATTTTTTAACTATAGTAAATCCAGTCCAAAGATATTTTGTCTCATTTGGCCTTAAAGATAGCAGAAAACGTAAGCTGGTAAACTCATCTCAAATTGGTTAAATCAGACAGGAAAATATTGTTGTACATTTTTTTTCCGTATGTGCTATGGAACTGATAATACAAGTCATTGTGTTCTTTTTCCATTTCTGTAATAACAAAGTACAGTGGGCCCTGTGTATCCAAAGGTTTCCCGTCCACAAATTCAACCAACAATGGATCAAAAATATTTGAAAAAAAAAAAAAAAAACCCAGCAAAAAATAACAATACAACAATAAAACTAATATAATTTAAAAAATAATACAGAATAACAACTATTTACATAGCATTTACATATTATTAGATATTATCAGTAATCTAGAGATGATTTAAAATATACCAGAGAATGTGTGTAGGCTTATGCAAATACTAAGCCATTTTACATAAAGACATAAGCATTTATTGATTTTTGCATCCACAGGGATCCTGGAATCAATCACCCATGGATACCAAGGGACAACTGTAACAGAAAATTTAGTGACTTGAGACAACACATATTTATTATCTTATACTTTCAGAAGTGAGCAGTTTGAAATGGCTTTCACTGGGCTAAAATGAAGGCTTCTGAAGAGCTTAGTTCCTTCTGCAGTTTTTGGGGAAAATCTATTCCCTTGACTCTTCTGACTTTTAGTTGCAAAACTGCATCCCTTGACTCATAACTACGACTTTCATCAACAAATCTGGCTGGGTGGAGTCTTCAGATCTCTCTCTGACTCTGATTCCCCTGCCTTCATTATAGAGGGACCCTGTGATTATGTTAGGCCTACCTGGCTAATCCAGGATAATTTTCCCATTTCAAAACCCTTAATCATCTTCAATGTCTCTTTTGCTATATAAGGTAACATATTAACTGGCTTTTGAAATCAGGTTATAGTAATCTCGGAGGCATATAAATGCCTATATATCACAGGCATTTATTCACAAATTCAGTCAAAACATCAGTTATTCATTTCATTTATAGTTACTAAACACCAAGGTTTTTTCAGACAATGATTATAAAGAGACATAGATAATACATAGAATTTGTGCCCTAAAGAATCTCAGTTGAAGAGACTGACAAAGAAGCTGCCAATTAAATTATAGACAATTAGGGCAAGAAGTCATGCGATGACATTGGAATGTATGTAACTCATTTTGAAAGATGGAGTGTTGAAAGAAATACTGTCAGAAGATGGGAACTATCTGAGATAAGTTATGGAGGGTAAGAATGGGCTTGGGCAGATGATTCCCTAAGAGAGAACAGCATGAACAAAGGCAAAGTGACAAGTAGGTTTCTTAAAGATAATAGAAAGTAATTAGATATGGGCATATACACTGGGGAGAGGTGAGTGGTGATCAATGAACCTAAAGCTGAAATCAAAGCCCTAGATCATAGAGGGCTTTATATATGTTAAGGAGAAGGCCCTGCAAACACTGAAACAATTCAACCAGGGAAGTATATGATCAAGTATGCATTAAAGGAAAATGCATATTGTTGTATGAGAGTAAGTCAGCCTTATCTACATCTTTGTATCTTTACCAGTAATATACATATTGCTGTGAATAACATATGAGATTGACATTATTTTAGGCAGTGGTAATAAATATGGAGAGAAGAAGATGTATTTCAGTGAGACAGGCACAATTGTGTTTCAGGAGCAATTAAGTATAGAGATTAAAAGGCTTGACTAAAAGTTTTTCTATACTTATTTGGTTAAGTAAAAACAGTTCCCATTTACTAAAATATAGAGTACAAAAGGATTATATTGTGGTGTAAAGATGATAAGTTTAGTTTTTATAAGTTTAGAATTAGGGTGCTAAGAAAATGGTAAGGTGAGTTGTTTTGTAGACAAATTTATAGTGTCTAAGGCTCTTTGTAAAAGTCAGCATTCGAAATATAGATTTGAAATTTATCTAAATATAGCTGGTAGAAGTCATGACAGTAGATGAACTATTCCAGGAAACATTTTTAGAGTAAGAAGTCAAGAAAAATGAATAGAGGGATACGATAAAACCTAATTATCTAAAGGACAGACAGAGTCTATAAAGCAGATTGAAAAAGACAGGCCAGATGGTTAGAGGAAGAATAAACAGAGAATAAGTCATGAAGGCTGCAGTAGGAGGGAGTTTTAAGGACCATACAGTGGTCAAATCAAGTATGATAATAGCTAATAAAATATTTAATATGATTTAGAAACTAGAGGCCATTTTGACCTTGCCAAAAATGAGATCTTAATTTATAATAAAGAGATAATCAAGTTGGGGAGGTAATGTAAAGATGCAGGATGTTTCATACACACACGTGCATACTCACATGCACGAAGTATATATGAAGTATATAATCACATGAAGTTGGGTTAGCCTATATGTGAAGTAGCTGCTTATTTCTTCCTCTTCTGACACCTTTGCCTGATCCTCCAGTTTTAGCACTGTGTTGCATTTATAAGTGGCTCAACAGACACAGATTTAAATGAGCTGTTTTCTCCCTTTCTATGCCATTTCAGTTTATGGTCAATTATATCCTCATCTCTGAAAATCACAGGTGTATCTGCTACTGGGAAGAACATGAAAAACATAATGCTCTTGCTTCTTTCAAATATTCATTTTAATTAAAAACAAACAAGACATGAAACTTCAGTGATAATTTTACTATTATTTTTTGACACCAGGGTTTTATAAAACTAAAATATCAGAATTTTGTATTTAAAATTTTTTTTTTAATTTTAATATGTTTTGGGGGAACAGGTGGTGTTTGGTTACATGAATAAGTTCTTTAGCGGTGATTTCTGAGATTTTGGTGCACCCATCACGCAAGCAGTGTACACTGTACCCAATATGCAGCTTTTTATCTCTTGTCACCCCCTACTCTTTCCCCCAAGTCCCCAAAGTCCAATGTATCATTCTTATACTTTTGCATCCTCATAGTTTATCTCCCACTTATGAGCAAGAACATACTAGGTTTGATTTCTCCATTCCTGAGTTACTTCACTTAGATGAATAGTCTCCAATTCCATCCAGATTGCTGCAAATGTCATTATTTTGTTCCTTCTTATGGCCGAGTAGTACTCAGTGGTATATATAAAACACATTTTCTTATCCACTCATTAATTGATAGACATTTGGCCTGGTTCCACATTTTTGCAACTGTAAAGTGTACTGCTATAAATGTGTGTGCAAGTATCTTTTTCATACAATGACTTCTTTTCCTCTGGGTAGACTCATACCTACTGGTGGGATTGCTGGATCGAACTAGATCTACTTTTAGTTCTTTAAGGAATCTCTACATCGCTTTCCATAGTAGCTGCACTAGTTTACATTCCCACCAATAGTGTAAAAGCATTCCCTTTTCACCATATCTATGCCAAAATCTATTATTTTTTGATTTTTTTGACAATGGCCATATTCTTGCAGGAGGTATTGCATTGTGGTTTTGATTTGAATTTCCCTGATAATTAGTGATGTTGAGCATTTTTCCACGTGCTCGTTGGCCATTTGTATATCTTCTTTTCTTCTTTTAAGAATTGTCTATGCATGTCCTAAGCCTTTTTTTTTGTTTGTTTGTTTTTGGGTTTTTTTTTGGAAATGGAGTCTTGCTCTGTTGCCCAGGCTGGAGTGCAGTGGCACAATCTCATCTCACTGCAACCTCCATCTCCAGGGTTCAAGCCATTCTCTTGCCTCAACCTCCTGGGCATCTGGAAATACAGGGGCATGCCACCACATCCATTTAGCACAGTTTTCGATGGAATTGCTTCTTTTTTTCTTCCTGATTTGTTTGAGTTCTTTGTAGATCCTGGATATTAGTCTCTTGTCGGATGTACAGATTGTGAAGATTTTCTCTGACTCTGAGTTTTCTGTTAACTCTGCTGATTATTTCTTTTGCTGCACAGAAGGTTTTTAGTTTTGTTAAATCCCATCTACTTATCTTTGTTTTTGTTGCATTTGCTTTTGGGTTCTTGGTTATGAAGTCTTTGCCTAACACAATGTCTAGAAGGATTTTTCCGATATTAACTTCTAGAATCTTTATGGTTTCGCATATTAGATTTAGGTCTTTGATCCATCTTGAGTTGATTTTTGTATAAGGTGAGAGATGAGAATCCAAATTCATTCTTCTACATATGGTTTGCCAATTGTCCCAGAACCATTTGCTGAATAGCGTGTCTTTCCCCCATTTTATGTTTTTGTTTGCTTTGTTGAAGATCAGTTGGCTGTATTTGGCTTTATTTCTAGGTTCTCTATTCTGTTCCATTGCTCCATGTGCCTATTTTTATACCAGTTCCATGCTGTTTTGGTGAATGTGGCCTTATAGTATAGTTTGCAGTTGAGTAACTTGATGCCTCTAGATTCTTTTTTTCTTAGTATTGCTTTGGTTATGTGTGATCTTTTTGGTTCCATATGAATTTTAGGATTGTTTTTTTCTAGTTTTGTGAAGAATGATGGTGGCATTTTGATAGGAATTGCATTGAATTTGTAGGTTGTTTCTGAAAGCATGGTCATTTTCACAATATTGATTCTGCCATCCATGAGCATGGGTTGTGTTTCTATTTTTTGTTTCATCTACAATTTCTTTCAGCAGTGCTTTTTAGACTTCCTTGCAAAGTTCTTTCACATCCTTGGTTAGGTATATTCCTAAGTATTTTACTTTTCTTTTTTGCAGCTATTGTGAAAAGGGTTGAGTTTTTGTTTTGATTCTCAGCTTGACTGCTCTTGATATATAGCAGAGCTACCGATTTGTGCACATTAATTTCATTTCCTGAAACTTTGCTGAGTTTATTTACCAGTTCTACGAGCTTTTTGGATGAGCCTTTAGGGATTTCTAGGTGTACAATCATATCATCAGCAAACAGGGCCAGTTTGACTTCCTCTTTACTGATTTGGATGCCCTTTATTTATTTCCTTTACTTGTCTGATTGCCCTGGCTAGGACTTCCAGTAGGATGAGTAGATGTGGTAAAGACATCCTTGTCTTGTTACACATCTCAAGGGGAATGCTTTAAACTTTTCCCTGTTCAATCTAATTTTATACTAAAATAAATCTATGCTAATATTATGCTCTCCTCTTTAGAATAAAAAGTTTAAAAATAAGGAGTCATCATTTGTAAAAAACAAATATGTGTAGATATTCCTCATCAGCATCTAGATCTATTTGCTTTAGAGTCAGAAAAATTATAATGTGATTTTCCTCAAGGTATTTGTTCTCTGTGAGCACTGCCACTGAGAACTTTTTCACTGATAGAGGTAAAAGACATTCTGTATTTTTAAAACAGTCATTCAAATTTGTATTAAAAAATGCAAAAACAATATAGGAGAGACACAACACTTATACAATTTTATTTTCAATTGACAGTCTGATTTTTAAAATAAGAATTGGAAGTCATGCTTGGGACTTAATGCATTTTTAAGCTTTTAAATCATAGCAGAAAAATGTCAAATGGCATGTGAAAATTGTCAAAATTTGTTTCTGAAAAATCATTTATGTAGTCTTCCTGATAACATTACATATACTTCTCTTTGCTTTCTTTTTAAATATAAGCCTCATTAAAAGTAAATTCAACATTTAAACTCTGGAATGGCATCATAATATGCCAATTGATTTAAAATTTTCATCTCACAGATAAAATACTTCTTTTTGACAAAGGCAACTTTCAACGTTATAAAATATATATTCAATTCTAGTAATTTACTATGAGATAGACATAAATATTATACCTATTGTGAATGTAAGGGGTGTAATGAGGTTCTCAAACAGAGGAACTGAAGCATGGGAAACTGAAGTAATTTGCCCAAAGTGACATAAGTGGTCAATATCTAAAATAATCAGAAAGATTCAAAGACCCTTCTTGAGCTATATGAGTGTAAAGTCACTATATGAGTTAAGAGGTTAGATTGTGTGAATGCAAGTTTCTTAATGATCTATCTTTACCCTATATTTTGCAGAGTACACTGCCCACTACCAAATGAGAGAAGCCTATCTCTCTCGACCCTTTGCAGTAGCCAAGCTGAGGACATTGTTCTAGACAGGACAATAGTAGGATTGCTGGTGATACTCTCTCTCACTCTCACTCCTGAATTGGATTTTGTATTCTCTTATGTCTTGGATTAACTTATTTGTTTATTTGGATTCAAATTGGTGAGATTCTAGATATGAGGTACACTTTTTGTGTATGTATGTATGCATGTGTGTGAGGAATGGAGGTAGTGTGGAGGTTGGGGGAATCGAATGGTAAATAGATTCTGATGGAACCTCTTTTGAGAAAACTAGCTTGAGACAAATAGGTGGTGCTTTTTCTTGTTTAATCCAATGTTCTAGTGTCTTCGTCTTTGGAAATTAGGCTCAAACCTTCTTAACAAAATCTTAATATTTCTCTTCTGATATATATATACACATATGTGTATATATATATCAGAAGAGAAATATTAAGATTTTGTTATACATATATAAAGCCACCTTTCAGACACTTTGGGAGGCACTTGCTTGTGACTTGTAATATGGCACAGATTTAGGCATCTCTTAGATGTTGAAGTCAAATATTACCTAAAGGGCTCCAAATAGTACCCCAAATTCTAAAGTATATTTAGGAACTATTAAGAGTGTAACTTCCATTCAAATCACTTATCATAAATGCATTGTGTTTTCAACAGGAATCCTAGAGCTTACTTCATAATGGACAATGTTTTTCTACATTTTTTAAGCTCTACTCTCTTTCTTTGGAGCGTTCCACTAGGAAATTTATTACTCTCACAAAAGAAAATTTGATGTTAAGACGAATGCTTTATCATTGATAAAACTTATTTTAACATATCACTTTCTATTAATAAAAAGAAAAATACAACTTGAAGTCATTTGAGATTTTTGATCATTATCATTGTCCCTTAGAGATAGTATTAAGGGGGATTAGTGTTTTTTTAGCAGCCATATCTTTGCTGCTGACCAAACTGTATGCAGCTAGTGTGCAGGATTCTTTTCATGAAGTGTATGAATTAGCTAAAATTCTATTAGAACCTCAGATCTCCTGTGAGTATATATATTAGATTTCTAATGAGTATATGCAGAATATTAGTTTAATAAGCCAAAGAAGAAAAAGCAGTTCCATAGTCCACTCTAATAAATCATGATTCTGAGTCTCTTCCCTGTTTAGATGGTTTAGTCAACAGGATTATTATCAAATAGTCTCCCTGTATGCTATTCTCAACATAATCAAGTATCTATTTCAATACGTCTAAAACGGAGTTGAGGAGAAAGTCTGTCTAAAACAGAAGAGAGCAAGGTAAAAATCCATAAGAAAGCCGGATTTTAAACTTTAATATGAGACAAAGTAAAGTCAACTCAAACAACATTAAAGACCACTTTTTAATACTAAAATTCACATTTAATCATAAATATAAATAAGACAATAATGAATATCTATACAAAAAAACAACAAAAATTACTTTTATAAAGCACAAAGTATAGAAATTGGATGGAAAATAGATAAAAACACATTAAAATAGGAGATTTTAATGTAACACTTTCAGTATAAGACTGGTCAAGAGAAAAACAATAAATAAGATCAAGAAGACTTAAATAAACATGGTGATTTTATGGATCAACCTTGCAACCTGATAATAGGCATAGCACTTTCTTATCTAGCTATGGAATACATGTAACAATAAGAAAGTTGGTTAGGTTACAAAGTGAGCATCAGTAAGTTTAATAAACCAGAAAAAAACTTACTCTGATCACAACAAAATAAATATAAAATGAATGACAAAATTACAAAAACACCTTCCATGTGGAAATTTAATAACATTGTATCTAATGCTTTGTGAAAGTTTTAATAAAATCCAAAATTATAAATTTCTAAAATATAAGAATAAAAAGATCACAACATATAAGAGTCTATTAGCTATATTAAAGCTATATCAGAGGAAAATCTAAAAGTTAAATATTTTTTTCTCAGTAAAAATTGAAAGAAAATATAAATAAATTAAATTTACAGTTCAGAAATCTAGGAAAAGAACTCCAAAGTAATCCCAAATAAAAGTACAAAATAAAAGTATGAGACAAATCAATAGGTAGAGCATACAAAGGTGGCCTGATATTTCAAAACCCAATATGATTTTGAAAGAAATACTAGAATAGCCACTAGCTAACTTGATTCAGAAAACAGGAGGAAAGTAAAAAATAAATGCATAGATAGAAATAACCATAGAAATAACCATAAAAATATGTTATAGTTTAAAAGAATTATAACAGAATAATTTATAGACCTTTTTGCATATACATTCATAAACCTAGATAATTTTGTCGTAAATCAGTTTACTAAATTTTAATTCAGTAAATATTAAAAAATCTTTAAAAGACTCATTTTTCTAGAAGAAATAGGATTTAAAATATTATTATTAATAACTTTATAATTTTCTCCATTATTTTCTATTTTATACAAAATAAATATTTTCTATAAATTCTATAAATTTCTAAAAATACTTTGTATAAAAAGTTTCCATAAATAAATACATAAAATATTTTATATTTTATGGAAAATAACGTATAAACAAAGTATCACATCTGGATTATTTCCAGTGCAATTTTATCATACATTCAGGTAGTTCACATGGTATATGAATTGTTCTGGAATATGTGTTTAAAATTATTTTATGAAGTAAGTGTATTATTCTATGTAAACTTGATGAAAATAGCACAAAATAGAAAACTAGACATAATATGTATTTCATTGTAAAAGTAGCAAATTAAAATATTAACAACCACAAAGTAACAACACATTAAGAAAATAACACAGAATGATCACATTAGATTTATTCCAGAAATGTAAATTTAGGATAGTATTAAGAAATCCACTAATATAATATATATTAACAGAGCTAATGAAAAAATATGATTTTCTGTAAAGGCTTTGAAAATCCTTTGAAAAAGTTCTACAACCACTTTTAATAAGAACATTCAGGAAATCAAGGATTAATGGAAATGGGCACAGCGATGCCTACTTGTGGTCTCAGCTATAGAATAGAATGTTGTGGAAGGATACCTTGATCCCAGGTGTTTGAGACCAGCCTGAGCAACATGGCAATACCTTCTCTCCAAAAAAATTAAAAAGTAAAATAATAAAAAGAATTGATGAACACTCAAAATATTTAGGTGTGTGTGAATTTCTAAGGTGACATTGATTGTAAATATTCTGAAAATACAAGATGTTTAAAACACATGCATTCTAAGATTGGGGACACAACAGCATACCTACTATTTGCACTTCTGTTTAATATTGTAATAGAAGCATTGGTAGTGCAACTTAGACAAAAAAAAAAATGAAACATAGATACAAGACTGAAAGAGATTTTCCCTAATATACCTGGAAAACTCTACAAAAATCAATGATAAAACTAATTCAAACAATAAAACATGTTAGTTAGATAACATCATACAAATCAGTGTAGACAAATGACTTAATCAACTTAACTAAATCAACACAAATAATAGCATATAAGAGTAAATTCTATTTACAATAACTGTGAAGAAGATACCATTGTTAAGAATGACTGTGACAAGAATTATGCAAAACCTAGCAATATAATTTTAAGGTTGGCCTGAAAGATACAATGTAGACTAAAATATGACATATACACATCATAGAAATATCAGTTTCCATAAACTAATTCATTAGTTTACTAGACCCAGAAAGAGTCACTCTTTTTTTTTTGTTTCATTTAGAGGGAAAATTTGATAGTAAAGGTTCTAATTGAAAGACAAACATACAAGAACAACTTGTAAAAGAAGAATTAAGAGTAGTACTGTCCCTACTATCTATTAAAACATACCATAAGTCCTCTATTATTGTGCTTGTATGGTAATGACACATGAAGACAGAGGTGTAAATTTGTATCAATATTAGGAAATCTACTAATATAATATCCCATATTAATATGTCTAATAAAAAACAATTAGGTAGGCATGGAATGCCTGCCTGTAGTACTAGCTACTTAAGAGGCTGATGCAGGAGTCTGGAAGCTTGAGGCCAGTGGAATAAGAAGAGTGTAATAAATGACACAAGTATATATGAAATTTTCGGGCCGGGCGCGGTGGCTCATGCCTGTAATCCCAGCACTTTGGGAGGCTGAGGCGGGTGGATCACGAGGTCAAGAGATCGAGACCAACCTGGTCAAAATTGTGAAACCCCGTCTCTACTAAAAATACAAAAAATTAGCTGGGCATGGTGGTGTGTGCCTGTAATCCCAGCTACTCAGGAGGCTGAGGCAGGAGAATTGCCTGAACCGAGGAGGTGGAGGCTGCGGTGAGCCGAGATCGCGCCATTGCACTCCAGCCTGGGTAACAAGAGCGAAACTCCGACTCAAAAAAAAAAAAAAAAAAAAAAGAAAAGAAATTTTCACACAGGAGAAAGAGGGCATCTCGGATCACTTGGGCAAAGTAAACTTTTACATAAATGCTCCTGGAGGACCTGGGTAGCTGTTAGAAAAGGTAAATTTAGACTTATACCTCAAACCATAAATAAGCATAAACAGATCAGAGATTTTTTTTTAAAAAGCCTTATAATACTAGAGTAATGGGATTTAAAGTCAGTTTTTTTTCAAATTTGACTCAAAATCTAGAGACAATGAAGGAACGCATTGATAAATTTGAACAAAAACTTTTCCAAGGCCAAAAAATTAGCAAATAAACAAATTAAAAATCAAATGACAACAAGGGAAAAATATTGCAGAGATTAAGTTCTAAAAATTAGAGAATTTTAGGATAAAAGTTCTAAACATCTGATAGAAAAAAAATGAAAAGACAATTTGTAAGAAAATCAGTATAAAAATGATTCTCCAATGCCAGAAGAGGTTAACTCTATTCATATGAGAGAAACAAAAATTAAAATTACTCTGTGCTGGGGACTGTGACTCGCTCCTACAATCCAAACACTTTGGGAGGCTGAGGTGGGAGAATCACTTGAGTTCAGGAGTTTGAGACCAGCCTTGACAACATAGTGAGACTGGGCCACTATAAACATTTTTAAATTTAAAGAATCACCTGGGTGCGTGGCACCTCACTGTAGTACCAACTACTAGAGACTAAAAAAATCAATGGTAAAACTAACTGGAACCATAAGATAGTTTGGTAACAGCATACAAATTAGTGTAGACAAATGATTAGTGTAGACATTGATCCTGAAGCAGGACCCCTAGAGGTCAAGGTTACTGGGAGCTATAATTGTACCACTGCATTCCAACCTGAGTAACAGAGTGAGATTCTGTCTAAAAAACAAACAAACAAACAAAACAGAACACAGACATAACTAGATATCATGAAATTGGCAAGAGTTAAAAAGGCTAATGAAGCATTCTACTGGTAAAGTTGTGGAGAATCAGGCATATTTTTCAAATGGGAATGCACACAGGTGCAACCCTCGTGGAGTAGAAACGAAATATCTAGCAAAGTTGCATTTATGTTTTACCTTTGACTCAACAATTCCGCTACTAGAAATTTACTCTGATGGGTAAAGCATGAAAGTGTGAAGGTATGAAGTATGAAAATAACTTCTGCACAAGATTATTCATTGCACTGTTTTGAAATTACAAAATATTGCAAACAATGAAAATGCAAATATACAGGATACTGATTATCCTAGAGCTTCTGCACAGCAAAAGAAACTATCATTAGAGTTAACCGGCAACCAACAGAATGGGAAAAAACTTTTGCAATCTATCCATCTGACAAAGGGCTGATATCCAGAATTACAAAGAACTTAAACAAATGTACGAGAAAAAAACAAATAACCCCATCATAAACTGGGTGAAGAATTTGAACAGACACTTTTCAAAAGAAGACATTTATGCAGCCAACAAACGTGAAAAAAAGCTCTTCATCACTGGTCATTAGAGAAATGCGAATCAAAAGCACATTGAGATACCATCTCATGCCAGTTAAAATGGCCATCATTAAAAAATTAGGAGACAACAGATGCTGGAGAGGATGTGGAGAAATAGGAACACTTTTACACTGTTGGTGGGAGTGTAAATTAGTTCAACCATTGTGGAAGACAGTGTGGTGATTCCTCAAGGATCTAGGAATAAAAATATCATTTAACCCAGCAATCCAATTACTGGGTATATAACCAAAGGATTATAAATCATTCTATTATAAAGACACATGCACATGTATTTTATTGCAGCACTGTTCACAATAGTAAAGACTTGGAACCAACCGAAATATGCATCAATGACAGACTGGATAAAGAAAACGTGGCATATATACAGCATGGAATACTCTGCAGCCATAAAAAATGTTGAGTTCATGTCCTTTGCAGGGACATGAATGAAGCTGGAAACCATCATTCTCAGCAAACTGACACAAGAACAGAAAACCAAACACCATATGTTGTCACTCATAAGTGGGTGTTGAACAGTGAGAACTCATGGCCACAGGGAGGGGAATATCACACACTGGGGCCTATTGGGGGTGGGGGGCAGGGGAGGGATAGCAGGGGGTGGGGGTGTTGGGAAGGGATAGCATTAGGAGAAATACTTAATGTAGATGACCGGGGGGCGGGGGGAATGGATGCAGCAAACCACCATGGCGTGTGTATACCTACGTAACAAACCTGCACATTCTGCACATGTACCCCAGAACTTAAAGTATAATAAATAAATTTTAAAATAAATAAATAAATAAGTAAAAACCTTCTTCTGACAGAAAATAAATGTCCAAGGAAGATGAGGCAGGAACCAAAGACAAAGGAACAAGGATGAAGGTATTTTCACTGGCCAGATCTTAGACAATGTAAGCCTTAACATAGTTAATGAGATTAATGAATGCGTTGGTTTGAGTGTTTGTGTACTCTCCCAAATTAACCTTGAAATGCTAGCCTCAAGGTGATGGTATTAAGTAGTGGAGCCTTTGGGAAATGGTTAGGTCATGATGGTGGAACCCTAATAAATGGTATTAATTGCTTATAACAGAGGGTCTAGAGAGACCCACCACTTTTTCCAACTTGTGAGGACACAGGAAGAAGGTGCCATCTATGAATCAGAAAGTGGGTGCCCTCTAGACATCAAATTTGCTGGCATCTTGATCTTGAACTTTCTAGCCTCCAGAACTGTGAGAAATAATTTCTGTTGTTTATAAGTTACTCAGTGTAGAGAAGCCTGAAAGAATCAAGACAATGGATTATAACCCATTCAATGAAAACAGAATCAATGTGTTCTTAATGATGTCAATTACTAAGAAAACACGGGCTTGGGGCAGAAGGAAAAGTTCTTTATATACAGTATAATGCCAACTACTAAATGCAAAAGGAATGGTGGAATTAGAAAATCACCATTTGAAAATATTATCATAAAAGTTGATAGGGATAATAAATGCGGGTAAACTATTGGGTAAAAATTTAATAAGGGACAGGGTATTTATGATATTTCAAAATATTATCTCCCAAAATGTTCATTAACACAAGGGAACTTTACCCTGGAGAAATTGGCTGAATTCACTTAATCAAGTAATAAGAGTTATTTCTAGTAATAGAACAAAGCAAGATCACTTGCATAACCTCAACTTAATCAACATGAAGCATCAGATAGATATAAATTGGGGGAAATTCTGCAAAATAACTGTCTGGTAGTCTTTAAATTGTTCAAGATCATAGATGGATAAAGAATGACTAAAGAATTGTTACAGATTTTAAAAAGGCTAAATATAGTAAAACTGAAGATGTGATTTTGGATTATATTATGGACTTTTTGGTGAAAGACATTATTGAACCAATTAGCATTTAGGTCTATAAATTAGACCATGAAATTGCATCAATTATACAATTGTAGTATTTATAATTAAGCTATTATACAAATAATAGCTAAATAAGTATGTATTTATCCTCTTAGAAACTATACACAGGCATCATGTCTGCAGCTTACTCTCAAATGGTTTAGAAAAATATAAAATGTCCTTTTATGAAGAAAAAATTATAAAACAAAATATGGTGTATGTTAATAATTGGAGAATATGGGTTAAAGGCATACAGGAGTTATATGTGTTACTTTTGCAAAGATTTTGTAAAATCATTTAAAATCAAAAATTTATAAAAAATGAAAATATGAATGTTATAAAATAGAAATATTTAACTCTTGAGAGACAACTTTAAAGATAGACAACATGACTGAAAGCTTATTAGCAAGTACGCTGGAACCAAATTGTTCTAGAGATACAATACCAGCTCTAGCATTTATTTGCTGTAATATCTTGGGCAAGTTACTTCACAGGTTTTATCTCAGGTTCCTTATGTTTAAAATAGAAGCCTTTCACATGGGAGCAATTAAGGAGATTAATTGAATAGCTACATATAGATCACATTCAGGCAGAGGCTGCCACATAATGCATACTGTATAAATGCTTGTAAAATAAAATGAAATTTATTTATTTCAATATCTGTCACGAATCAAAGAACAAAATATTTATTATATGGAATATATATCATCAATGTGGTCAAAATAGGAACCAATGTACACCTTGTTGAGAAATGAATTCCTATTCAAGATAGTTCATGCTGCATTAATTTTAAAGACAGGAACAAAACTAATGAGAAATGAGATAAATTCAATAACAGCACCTAAGAGCCATAATACCACCTGGTTGAATAAGGACCCACCATTACTGTAATCCAGATTAAAACTTGGCATTCCTCAGTTTTATGATTAGAACAAAATCTAAATACCAATCTATATTTGGACCATAGTTTTAACAGTAAAACTTAAGGAATGGAATTCTGAAAAGATAGATTAAAGTAGAGAGGTGAAATTTTTTTCAGACACAACACATGAACTTAAAACTACAATATGTATTGAAAATATCATAAAACAGTTGAAAAAGAAGTTCTAAAAAATAAGCATGAAACCTGTGTATTGTATTATTTATTATGTACGTTTTGGTGGTGTTTAGTCTGGATGTAATTTGTTTATGGATGTTTAGAAACTTTGTATAGTTGCATCAATTTAGAAACATATATAAGTGTGTATGTGTGTTGGTATTTGTGTGCTATTTCTGTGTTGCTTTTATATGGAATCAATAAAATAGATAAATAGATGCCTGACATTCAAAGGAAACATAGGAAACATTAGCTGAAGAATGGGAAAGTTTAAGCAAAGATGAAAAGAATGTTTTTGTGACTTCATCACTTGAGAGGAAAAGAAGAAATAGGAAAGGTATGGAGTGGTTAGAAGGATTCTAGGGAAAGTGCCCAAAGAGTGTATGCCGATCTCCAAGA
Source organism: Sapajus apella (assembly GCF_009761245.1). Lineage (NCBI taxonomy): Eukaryota > Metazoa > Chordata > Mammalia > Primates > Cebidae > Sapajus > Sapajus apella. The sequence goes on along the minus strand of NW_022436946.1, from coordinate 9,156,153 downwards.
ACCAGGAGACTAGGGCAAGAAGCAAACATTGTGGATGGCAGCACATCTGCATTCAATCAATCCTTTTCAATGAAATGCACTGTTTCTCCTCTCCTTTTCTGAAATCACCCTTCTAAGATCCCTAAGGCGGTTGGAATGTGTGTGCTTCCTCCTTACAAACTTCTTTTGGCATCAGGAGACATGTCTCTGTTAATTTAACACAAAACTTAAAGTATACATAGAAAAAGTTTACCTCAACTTAGTTCCAGGATTTAATAATATTGATCTGAAAATCTGCTCCTCAACTGCTGGATTTGAAATCTGCCTGAGTCACTAGTTTGTCTAGCTAAATAACCAGTGGAAAAGGTGAAAACTGCAAGAAAATCTATCTGCTGTCATTCATGGCTTATCAGCCCTCTCTTACATCTTACACTTCATATTTTTTTCTCCCCACCTGTGGTTTTTTTTTTTTTTTTTTTTTTTTGAGGCGGGGCGGAGATGGAATCTCTCTCTGTTGCCCAGGCTGGAGTGCAGTGGTGCAATCTTAGCTCACTGCACCCTCCACCTCCCAGGTTCAAGTGATTCTCCTGCCTCAGCCTCCTGAGTAGCTGGGATCACAGGTATGCACCACCATGCCTGTCTAATTTTTGTATTTTTAGTAGAGACAGAATTTCACCATATTGGTCAGGCTGGTCTCAAACTCCTGACCTCAGGTGATCTGCCCCACTTGGCCTCCCAAAGTGCTGGGATTACAGGTGTCAGTCACTGCTTTCAGTTCCCCACCTGTTTTTATTTGAAAGTTTTGACTTTTGAACATGAGACCATGTTGATTTTTTTTTCTCTATCTCCTATATTTCTTCATTCCTGTATTTCAAGTGTGGGCATGGCATTGATGATGCTGAAGTAACAAATTCCTTTTAAAGTAAAAGTTTTCTTTAACATTCCTCTTGACCCTTTATAAGTCAGCTTATGATAGTTCCTATCTAATACAAAAATTTCTATTTTAATTAAGGTCATTGGTTCTAGAAATAATTGTAGGGCTTTATCCTTATCATTTCTAATCTCTGTGTACATAGGGTTAATATTTTTTTTTTCTTTTTTTCTTTTTTTTTTTTTTTGAGACAGAGTTTCACTCTTGTTACCCAGGCTGGAGTGCAATGGCGCGATCTCGGCTCACTGCAACCTCCGCCTCCTGGGTTCAGGCAATTCTATTTTTCTCTTTTTTATCTGTCTTGCTTGAGATTTGATTCACATACTTATTCTATTTCTCCCACTAGCTGTTAAACTGTTTTACTAGTTTTGTATTTATACTTTTCCCAAGACATCCCTTCTCTGATATTTTATCACTAGCTCTGATTTTACAAGATGATTCCTCCTTGGTTTATCTCTCTTATTTTATTTTGTATTTGTTGGAAAGTTCTCCCAAATGTAGACAGTCATTTACAATATTTATATAAATATTCTGTTTGTTCTCTATGACAAAATTTCATCTATGCAATGAATATTCTTGAGCACTTTCCCTCATTCTGGTGTTCCAAATAATGGTAGGTGCTTGTGATACAAAAATGAAAAATATGTTCCAGGATTGTTCTCCAAAAGAAAGTGAAAAAATGTGATGAGTGTTATTTGAGAGTTTTTAGCAAGAAATGCATGTGCAACAAAGAAAGAACATTCTACTATAACTTTCAGCATAAAAGACATAGTAGAATGTTCTTTCTTTGGAAAGATCTTCAGTCTTTACAGAAATGCCAGAAAAATAGAGGAAGAATATTCCATGAGATGAAGATATTATGAACAAAAAAACCAAATGTATGAAATAGTACATAGCAGAACACATCAAGAACAAATCAGGTATTTTCAGTGTTGCTAGAGTATAGCATGCAAAGAGAAAAGATGAGAGGAGATGAGAATCAAAAGACAGAGAGGTTTCCTAGTATTTTGAAAGGAACCATGACTATATCTTGAGGAGTTAGAGAGACTTTAAGCAAAGCAGCAGTGAGATCATTTATATAGTTCAGAAATATTGCTATAACTTCAATACCAAATGAATTAAAGAGAAATAAAATTAAAGGACATGAGGCTAATGTGGAGACCATTGAATAATTAATACATACTTGCCTGTGGAGACCATTGAACTATTAACATATACTTGATAAAAATATGAACTAAAGAAGTTAGAAGAATTGAGAGAAGGAGACAAATGTGAAATCTACTAAGAGGATAAACTCAACAGAATTGTATAATCAATTGAATATGGATAATGAGAAGTTGGATATGGTTTCCATGCTTTTTTTTTTTTAATTTCAGTAACTAGACTGACAATTGCTCCAGTAAAGGTGAGAGAAATGGGGAGTGGCAGATGGGTTCTGGGGAGAAATAGTTCAAATTTGTGATTTCATAACGTTTGAGCCTGTGGAGTTGTCATTAAGGCAGGAACAATTGGCGGAGGTCTGAATTAGAGATACCATTTGGGCATTTACTGTGGATTTATAATAGTGAAGCTCTGGTCATGGAAGGCATTGACCAGGCTGAGGTTGGCACAGAAAGAAAAACATGTGAGGCCTGAGGCAGTGATCTCTGAAATAGAAAGAGAATCATGTCAGTCGAATACAAGAGAGTTTTCTGAGAGGTGACAGGAAAATCAAACCTGATGAATCAGTGAGGTCAAGAAATAAAGGACTAACATATGTTTTGAGCCCGACAATTCTGAGATTACTTATGCGATCATCAGGATGGCTTTTAGTGGAGTAGAGGGAGCATAAGCCAGATAACTGGGATTAGGAACTTAAAAAAAAATAGAGACAGAGACCTTTCAAGCTGCTTAGATTTGATAGAATAAAGAAATTGGGAGAGTGCTATAGGGGAATAAAAAATTAAGAGAAATAAATTGTTAATATTAGCAACACTTGAACATGCTGGATAGAAGAAAATTTCCCAGAAAGGTGAGAGTTTGAAAATATTACAACTGCTAGTAATGTTATAAGAATTACAAGATAATTAGCAATTCCATTTGAGAGGACATTAGCAAAGACATGAGAGGGAGGAGCATTTTCCTGAATCAAGTGAACTAGCATTTGCTAACATATTGCATATGTGCATATTTATAGGAAACTTCTGGAATAATGTCTAAACCCAAACAATGACTAATAGTAGAACATTCAGACATCATAATTGGCAAAAGAGCAAGTGTCTTGGCAAGTAAGCCCTGCTTGCAATGTCAATTATTATTTATTCCAACAATTCCAGACACTGAAATTTTGTTTCAGAAATCAGGGCCATCCTAATCCTGCATTAATTTCTCCACCTAATTTTTACTGAATAACTTTCTTTTGTAATCAAGCCAATTTATTTTCTATTTTCTTCTACATCTCTACATTATTTTTGATTCTCCATCCTTGTATCTTTTTCTTTGCTTCCCATTTTCTTTCCTCACTGTTTCTTGAAATCCCTCTCTTTTTTTTTGCCAGCAAGTTCTACAGTATTTCTAAATAAATTCAATTTTATTGTAGTAAGTAATTAGATATGTGCTATATGTAGTCACTATTACTAATTGTCTTGTGTATTGTTTGCAATTTGTGGATGGAAGAGCATTTGACCTTTGAGCAGCGAGACAATCTTAAGCCTCTATTTTTTTTTTTTTTTTGGCATGACTTGAAAGAGTACATGGCTGAATGCTAGAGATACACTACTCATTTAATAAGCTGTTTATTTAATTGAAAAAGGATATTGATATTATATAAATGGTCACCTATTTTGCCTGCTAATAAAGTGAAGTATTTCTTGTTTACTCCTTATTTATATAGCTCACTCTCTGATTTTCATCCTCTTCCCTCAGCTGATGACTTCTCAGTATCATTTCCCTTGACCGGTCTATATGTAATCACAACATCTACATACACACTGCTGTGATCCTATTCCCTCCAAATTTTCTTCCTAGAGTATAAAATCATTTATTTATTTATATGTATTCTATGCCTTGAATTAAACTACTCATTACATGAACACAAAGATTTTAATTGGTTTGATTTAGTCATGTATCTTCAAATACCCAGAATGAAGCCTAACATGTAAAAGAAATTCAATAAATATAAACATATCCAGAAATTTATAAGTAATCTTATTACCAACTTTGCCTACTTTCTTTGTAGCTCTCCATTCTCTTTTTTTTCTTATTTTTATACTCTATATTCAATATTTTCACAAGTGGCCTCTGTTAGTTTGTCCTCACACTGCTGATAAAGACATACCCAAGACTGGGTAATTTAGAAAGGAAAGAGGTTTAATTGACTTACAGTTCAGCATGGGTGGGGAGGCCTCAGGAAACACAATCATGATGGAAGGGAAAGCAAACAAGTCCTTCCTCACATGGCAGCTGAAAGAAGTGCCAAGCAAAATGGGGGAAAGCCCCTTATAAAACCATCACATCTCATAAGAACTCACTCATTATCAGGAGAACAGCATGAGGGTAACCATCCCCATGATTAAATTACCTCCCACTCTGTCCCTCCCATGACACATGGGGATTATGAGAATGACGATTGAAGATGAGATTTGGGTAGGGACACAGCCAAACAGTATGATGGCCAAATTACCACCTCAATTTAATATATTTACATAAAATGCTATTGTTATTAAGTATTTCACCAATTCTCTAAAAGATGTTTGGGACGCTCTATTAATTCAAACAAGTGGTGTAAGGCAAGTTTAAACTAGGAATAAACTGGGAACACACTTTTTGGAAACTCTTCCCTTAATGAGCCTTGAAGTTAGTTAGGAAACAGCCTTAATTCCTCAGAGGCACTCTGGTTCTATTTAATGTATTATAAGTTCAGTGGTTAAATAGTACCTTAGTGGAAGGAAGCTAAAACAACTTTATTAGACTAATGGCAAGGGCTAATTTAATTTTTCTTTCTTTAAAGCTGAGAACAAATTAGGTCATGGTGATGGATTAGAGCCAAACATAGTGCTTTGGCTTGGCATAAAGGGAAAGTTCTGTTCCAGAATTATACAGAATCTGTACTTCTAGTGTTAAATTTGTGACTATGTAGAATTAGTGATGAGACTCACGGGAAAGGAGAAATAAAAAGAAATAAGGAATGAGTCCCTTAGAAAATGTAATCAGAAAAAAAAAGTAATTTTTCTAGAGTTTGTAATTTAGGAATTTTTTGATTCCTAAAAGTCACACATTCTTTATTCACCGAGCAAGCTACAAGTTAGCATGATCTCATGCCCTATCTAAAGCTTGCATAGATATGTATAAAACTTGTCATAATGCCTAAGTATCTTTGACTTGCATTAACCTCAATGGATCTTGACTCATTGTCCGAGCAAACTGATAGGGCAGCTTTCTGAATTGATGTCTAAAATAGATGCTGGCACACTGCCGTGACCAGCTCTGTCTTTTGTTTGACTGGTTTCAGACAGATTCCAATTGGTTGTTGAGGAATAGACACAGCAAGTCTTGAGATCTGGTTCAAGGAACAGGAAACCAGAACTCATGGGAAGTTAACCTGGAATTCTCCCACTTGAGCAATAAACACTCAGGAATGTGTTGAGATTGTTTTGTACCAGCGATTTCACTTGGTGAGCAGGCAGGCACATAGCCAGTTTCAGAAAAATCCAGTAAAATAAAAAAGAACCAGGAGAGTATAAAAATTCACTGAGGTTGGCAAATTTTGCTTCTCAGATCTGGTAGAAACTTATTCTATGAAGGCATTATCTGGAGCTGTGTACCTCCATGAAAGATTTGGAAATTTGGTAGGCTCCCATAATTGAGGGTATGCTGCAATGTTTCTTCTTGTAGCTGTCTCGGATGTGGCAGTTTTTAATTATCTGCCACCAAATAAAACTTAAAAATATATATTCACCCTTAAGATTCTTTGCGTTAGTCAGTTACTACCTTATTGTAGCAGGCTCTGGCATTCAAGAACACACAGCAAATTAAAGGTAAAGTCAAATAATAGAGGTGTAGTTTTATTAAAGTTCAAATTTAGCCACACTACATTATGTCGTATTCCTGTCATCTTCTCCAAATCCCAAAACAAACAAATCATCAAAAACTAAACTAAATTCAACAAAAATTTAAATAATTTGCAACTTCAAAAGGAAGCACACAAGGTATTTCATATTTTTTGAACTTATTTTTTTGAGGCATAAACACCAGCCAAGGCTAAATAAATGGAAGGTCTATTAAAACTTCTGTGCTCCTGGTGGGGTAAAATATTCCACCCCTAGACCTGTGGCTGCTCATGGCAGGATTGAAGCAGGAGCATCCACGGAGTTCTTGAGCTCCGACCTCTGCTCCCTCTTTTCTCTCATCTTTGTCACTGCTTTTGGCAGTGAAATGTCATGGAATCTGTTTTTCCACAAAGATGCAAATTAAATTTAATTGATGAAAATAAGATTAAAAAGCCACAGTGTTTGGAAATTTATGCCTCATTTTATAACATCTATTAAGATATAATTATTGCACAATAAAATTTGCCCTTTAAAAATGTATTAAAAACTAAATTTTAAATAATGCATATATCTCAAAGAAATCACAAGCATAAATAAAGCGTATTTTAAACTGAATGATAATAAAATTACAACATTTAAAAATGGGCAATACAGATGAAATATTTAGAGAAAAATTTATAATCATAAAGACTTATAGTAGAAAGAATGAAATGTTTACTGTCAGCTATCAATTTTTCACCTTAAGAAGCTGGAAGGACCAAAGCAAATCAAACTCATATAAGCATAAATGAAAAAATAATGAATCTACGAGCAAAATCAATGACATAGGTCAAACAATAGTGTAAGTTAACAAAGTTAAGAGTTGTTTCAATGAAAAGATTAATAAAATAGAAAAGTGCCTTGATAACACTGATTTGGAAGAAAGAGAGAGATACAAATTAACAATATCATAAAAAATATTTACTACAAAGAATACTACAGGTATTCATAAACACAAGGTATTTTTTAACATGTCAACAAACTCAGCAATTGTGATGTTGTATTAAGGCCCCAAAAAAACACAACTTACCAGAACTTACACAAGAAGAAATTTTTTTAAAGAAAACGATGTAACTTTGTATCTGTTAAAGAAATGACTTTGGTTTAAGTCATTATAAAAATTTCCACAAAGCAAATACTAAGCCTGACTGTTTACAATAGCAAAGACCTGGAACCAACCCAAATGCCCATCAATGATAGACTGGACAAGGAAAATGTGACACATATACATCATGGAATACTATGCAGCCATAAAAAATGATGAGCTTTTGTCCTTTGTAGGGACATGGATGAATCTGGAAACCATAATTCTCAGCAAACTGACACAAGAACAGAAATCAAACACCACATGTTCTCACTCACAGGCGGGTGATGAACAATGAGAACACAGGGACATAGGGAGGGGAGCATCACACACTGGGGTCTATTGTGGGGGGCAAGGGAGGGTCAGGGAGGGATAACATGGGGAGAAATGCCAGATGTAGGTGACGGGGGGATGGAGGCAGCAAACCACATTGCCTTGTGTGTACCTATGCAACAATCCTGCATGATCTGCACATGTACCCCAGAACCTAAGGTGCAATTAAAGAAAAAAGAAAGAAAAGAAAAAGAAAAAAAAAAAAAAAAAGAAAATACTAAGCCCAGATGGTTTTTCTGGTAAATTCTATCAAACATTAGGGAAAACTAATACCAATCAAAAACAAACACTTCCAGAAAACAGATGATAGAAAAAACTTCAAAATGTATTTTATGTGGTTTGCATTATTTTGATACAAAACCATACAGAAGTATTTCAATAAAAGTACAGAACAGTAATTATTATAAATACAAATGCAGAAACTTTTCATAATGTATCAGCAAATTGGATTCATCAATATATAAAAAGATAAGATGATTAAGTAGTATTTATCTCAAAAGTAAAAAGTTGTTTTAATTTTCAAAAATCAAACAGTATAATTCATTGCATGACTAGAATGACAGAGAAGAAAACATATAATCTTTTCAATAGGTGCAGAATATTCACTTGGCAAAGTTTAACATTTCCCAATGAAATGTACAAATAAAAGAGTACTCCCTGAATTTGATAAAGGGCATCTACAAAAAACAAAACAAAACAAAAAACTAATGCTAACATCTTATTATTAGTAAAGTATGGAATGGTTTCCTTCAAAGATTGGGAGTAACACAAGAATAGTCACTCAACTTTTATTCAACAGAGTACTGGAAGTTCTCACCTGCACTATAGGGCAAGGGGAAGAAATTAAAGACTGGAAAGACAAAATAAACTATCTTTTTCACAGCTGGTACATCATACCTAGAAACTCATAAGAAATCTTCATAAAAATTATTAGAACTAATAAATAAATTAATCAGTTGTTGCTTATTGCTCACTATAGAGCTATATTTTCAGTCCATGTTGTTTAACTTCTCCATTCCTATAGCAATGTTACTGCCAGGATTAATATAGTTCTATAGTGAGACTCAATATCAGGTAGAGTACGTTTTCTAATTCTCTCTAGTATTTTTGCTTACAGGTCTTTCAGATACCATATAATTTTAGAGTCAGCATTTTAAATTTCAACAAACGGCCTTGTTAAGACTCTGTTATTACATTGAATCCATAGATTAATTTGGTGAAAATTGACATTTTGATAGTACTAAATATTCCAGACAATAAACAGTTATAGCTCACCATTTAATTAAAAGTTTAATTCTTCCCAGGAATTCATTGCAGTTTCCAGTGTAGAGGCCTTGAATTTTTATTTATTAAATTGAACTTTAAGTAGTATGCTTGCTAATGCTACCAAAAATGAAATTATTTTGATAATTTTATTTTTCAATTATTTGATGCTTGCAAATTAAAATAAAACTGATTTTGGGGTTTTTTTTTGAAAATAATTACCTGGTATCCAATAACTCTGATTATCCAATAACTTTGACACCTCCACCTGGTGTCATCTTTATCCAGATATTGCATAAGCTCACACGCGCCTCTCATGGAGAACTTTTCAGAGCAGTAAGTGACTATCTTACTCTATTTTCGTTTCCTCTTAGCTCACACATGTACTTTATATTTTAATGCATATATCCTTGTTTATTAAGGTATTTTCTGCTATCCCATTAGAACATAATCTCCATGAGCAGCACAGAGAATTTTTAAAAAAGGTATTTTAGGGCTAGAATTATGCCTGAGACATAGCGAGTTCCCAACAAACATTTTCTGCATGACTGAATCAGTGAATGGGCAAATCTTACGAATTAGTGATTGTACAAAGTGTTAATGATGCAAAGTTGAATAAGACATAGACCATGTCAGGAAAGAGCTTAAAGACAAAAGTAAAATAGGAAAATAACCACATTACTAGAATAGAATGTATAAGAATTATGCTTAGTATTAAATTACAATGAGTATGTTGTATTTTACCAAAAACTATCACAAAGAATGCTGGCTCTTCCACAAAATATTGAATTTTCCACCTAGTGACATTAAAAAAATGACAAGTAAATTACAGTTCATAAAGTTTGTTTTTGCAGTTAAAATATGCTAATCTGTGTTTTAAACCTAAGGGACATTTACTCTTGCTCTGCTTTCCTTTGTATTACCCTTTGGATAAATTCCCTTTCTGGAGCCTCAGACCATTCATTCAAACTGGGCTGAATCCACTCACTTGCAGGGGTGTAAGCATGACTCGACCCTGGAGAGTCAGTGCACTCTTACCTCCCTGTGCGTGCCGACTGTCTCAGAGATAGCATATGACTGAAGTCAAGCCAATGGATCTTACTACTGGGATTTTAGCATGGATAAACCTGCATGTTCTGCACATGTACCCCAGAACTTAAAGTATAACACAAACAAATAAATAAATAGGTGCTTTTTATGCTTCCCTCTCCAAAAAAACAAAAAGAATGAGGCGTTCTATTTTTGCCTGCAAGGTTACTGTAAAACCTATAACTCTTGGCAGTGTTCTTTGTCACCGTGTGAAAGAGCCTTTCTGAGAATTAAGCCAAAAAAAGGAAGCGGGCAAGCAGAGGTAGATAAGACACACTTACCTGATGACACTGTTTGAAGCTATGTCTGTCATCAATTTCATGGCTTGAATTTCCAAGTCTTATAAGACAAAATTATTTATTTCTGAAATTTTGGTAACTGAAAAAGTAAGAAACAGCTCTTGAAATTGCTAGAAATATTTTTTCTATTATTCCAAACTTACAATTAAGTATTTTCTTGGAGAGCTATTTTGGCATTTCCTGTGAGAAGCCCACTTTGAAATGACTATTGAACTCATTCAAAAGGAACACCTCAGATCTGAGAATAGATTTTCTCTAGTTCATATAAGTGACTGTAAAGAAGAACGCCTTTGTAAGGGAGTTATTATTACTATTTGTAATGTTGTGTATCTAGATATCTTTGGGAAATCTGGATACTGATTTTCAAGTGCTTTGACACCAGGAAAAGGAGATGAGAGAGCAGTTGATTAAAAGAAAAAAAAAATGTATATATATATATATATGAATAACAGATTCATGAAATTAATGAAAATTAATCTGAGCATTTCCTTTAAATTCTGTAGAATGTTTATGAACAGAACTGTTGATTAAAATTTTGATTAAAAAATTATAGAAACTAGCCAGGAGTGGTGGCTCATGCCTGTAATCCCAGCACTTTGGGAGGCCAAGGCAGGTGGATCACGAGTTCAGGAGATGGAAACCATCCTGGCATACCTTTTCTACTAAAAATACAAAAAATTAGCTGGGTGTGGTGGCGCGTGCCTGTAGTCACAGCTACTTGGGAGACTGAAGCCGTAGAATCGCTCGAACCTAGGAGGCAGAGGTTGCAGTGAGACAAGATCACGCCACTGCACTCCAGCCTGGGTGAGAGAGCAAAACTCTGCCTCAAAAAAAAAAAAAATTATGGAAACTAGCCACATAGTAATTAGAAATTATATTAATGCAAGCATATTTTTATCTAAAAAAATACTAATTGCATATATTTAACTTCCTTTTTCCATGACTGAAGGACCGCTGGAAAGTCTAGTCAACACTAGTTTACGTGTTCAGAAAATATGACCTGATGTGCACTAAACCTATTATCTTTCTTCTTTTAAGACCAGGATATGATTTTAATGCACTTTTTATATTTCAATTAAAGGTATTCAATTATTTCCTTGTTTCTTTTATCAATTGTATCCATGCTGATTTTTATTTTCTCCTCTTCTTTATGATGTACAAAGGCATGGTTTCTTTTATCTCCAGTAACTTTTTTTTTATAGCATTGCATAATTTTTATTTTTATTTTGAAATAAGTATAGATTCACAAGAATCTCAAATATAGTACAGAGATGTCCTGTGTACTCTTCACCTACTTTCTCCTAATTTTATCCCATTGGTTACATTTAGCATATTTATAGTAGCACATCAAAACGAGGATCTGACATTAGTACAGTATGTGTGGATAACTGTGTGTTTATGTTATTGTATTGCATGTGTAAATCTGTGTTATCACCACTTCATTCAAGATAGAGAACTATTTCATCATCACAAAGCTCTCCCTCTCGCTAACCCTTTATGCTTACCCCCAACTTCCTCTCCCATACCACTATCACTAACTGTTCACAGTCGCTAAGCTGTCTACTGTCTCTATAATTTTATTATTTTGTGAATGTCATATAAATGGAATTATACAGTATGTGACCTTTGAGATTGGCTTTTTTCACTCAGCATAATAGCCTTGAGATCCATCCAAGTTGTTGCGTGTATCAGTAGTTTGTTCCTAGCCTTCCATGGCATAGATGTATACAGTTTGTTTACCCATTCAGCTATTGAGGGACATTTTTGTTGTGTTTCAGTTTTAGCTTAGGATGCAGAGAAACTAGATCTCTCATATATTGCCACTGGAAGTGTAAAATGGTACAGTTACTCTAAAAACTAAACATACACTTACCGTATGATGCAGCAATTGCACCTTTGTGTATTTATCCCAGAGAAATGGAAATCTACATTCATAATAAAATCTATAGAGACTGAGGTATAGCATTTATTTTTTAATAATCAGTAACCATCTATCTCTTTTCCTTTTTGTTTTCTCTAAATCTTCAAGGTGACTATAATTCCAGCATCTATGTTTTCTATGTCTGCAATTCCATGCTGAGTTTGACACTGTGCCCTTCTAATATCTGGACTTTGGTTATGTTTCACTGCCCCACGTGCATCCAAAGCCACTCACTGCATGCGACCAGGCAAATCATACTGCCCGACCAAGCACTTGTCTCTTACATGAAATGCCTCTTGTCCTCATCCCTACATGTAAGCATTGACTCCTTCCTTGGGGTGCCATAACCCTCATGGCCTCTGTGACAATCACTACCCTATAAACTCTTTGAAGGGAGCATCTATGTTTTATTAGTTTTTGCTTTTCTGTGACTTGGCATTATTTCTCCCTCAAGCAGACACTTAACAAATGCTTATTTTAAGAACAAATAGGTAAGTTAATCTGCCACTTAACTGTGCCTGATGCTTTTACATGTAATTTTTACAATTGCATTTTGAGTCAAGTTAAAAACACAAAATTTCAACAAATATAATGTAATCATCTGATTGTCATTATTAATATTTCATGAATTAGGCATCATCCCACCTAAAAATAAAAAGTGGTCTGCTATGCATGTCAGAAAAGTTGGTTTTCGAAGGTAGCTTGAGGAGGAACCAGGAAACAATAATATAAAGAAAGTGCATTGGCTAACATTAGCTTGCTTCAGTTTACTTTCCCTGCAAGAGATAAAGCAGAGGGGACTTCCTTTTCATGTTGGCTCAGGTTGAGTAGGCCCTTTCTGATTGGTTGCTGGGAGTCTCCTGATTTTAAGGGAAAAAAAAAAAGATCTGTTTGGGTATTTTCCTGCTTTATTTTATTTTATTTTTATTATCATACTTTAAGTTCTAGAATACAAGTACAGAACATGCAGGTTTGTTAAATAGGTATACACATACCATGGTAATGTTATAGTTTGATTACATGTCACTTAGCTTAAGTAACTTGATTTCGATTTGGTCTACTGATGCCTAGTACAGTAGCTCAGTTCACAGTGACTTCTAATTTTATTGAAGAGTTGGTGTTATTACCTCAATTTTTTGAAAAAGATCTTGAAGCTGAAAATGCATTTTCAACTAAAAGTTCATTGATTCGCCTGGAATTAACAAAATGAAAGTTTACTGATTTAAGGTTATTTCTCTTTCTACTATAAGTTGTTGCCTAACTCAATAGATCACTCTGTTGTCTTTTATATTATAAGCTGCTGCCTAAGTCAATAGATTGCTTCGTTGTACTTTCAAAATTTGTTTACCTCTGTTTTTAATTATGACATAAATTTTCTCTTGAACAAAAGGAAGAAATCTCAGTAATGAATAGGTGGCTTCTCTATCTGCAGACCCAGCTCTGTTTCTTGCTGGGCTCACTATTCCTTATAGGTCATGGTGTCTACAAATAATCTAAGTTTTTCTATTCTCCACATGCCTGGGAACATACCTTAAGAGATTTCACTATAAATATTTGATTTAAATTAGTCCATTAACATCCTTAAGACTCATCCTTTTTAATACAATTCTAATACAAGCTTTAAACTTCATAATATCTTTTATTAAAGTTATAGGAAGAGATCCCTTTTATACCTTATTTTAATATATGTTTTATTTAAAGGCAACAGAATGTGAACTTGCAACCTCTTCTTCCTTCTCTTTTATTCTGTGGATTCCTCTGCTTTTCACAAGAAAGAGTTAGATAAATCATGCCATGGAACTATATCAGACATCCTCTCTACATAATTATTTAGTTATTCTGCTCTGCCTCAGACTATCTTAGAAGAGATTTCTGAATACTTCTTAATTAATTATTTTTACAGACTTATTAGATATTTTTGTTAGGCAGAAATATTTGAGGAAATTAAAATACAGTTCAACCAGATTGTCTCTTTTAAATCATGTATTTATATGGCTTTATCACCAATCCACATACACACACTTAAACAATTTTTCAGCTAATTTAGACCTTTTGCCTTCAGCATTACAGCCCCCTGCAGATTACTGTCTAATTTCACAGATAGTTAAGCCACACATTCAATCCTACGCACCTTTGGCAAACAGAAATCAGTGGTATCTAATAATTAGAGACTAAAGGGCCTCAACCTTAGCATTGATTTGTTTCCTTATTATTTCTCTCAGCCTGTGAAAGCATTTGATTTTTGTTTCTGGGTTACATTTGCTGATAGAAAATGGGACGATCTCTCCCTTTATGAAAATAGATCCTGTCCAATTCTGCAGGATGCTTGGTATATGCCTAAATGAGACAGGAACTTCACTCATAGCTCAGGTGTTTTATTCAAACTTTTATTGTTTTTTCATATCATAGTAACCAACATATATTTTGTGTTTCCCCTATTTCTGCATTCAACAGCCAAAAGTCTTTAAAACTATACATATTTAGGATCTTAGCCCAGCAGTGGTATTGAAGGTCATTAAAGCATTCAAAAAAAAAATATTTAGCAATGGGAACAGTAGCCTGACAAATACAGACAAGCAGGATTTTCTCACCTGGTATGAAATTATCTAAATTGCCTGTTAGGACCAGAGAGAGAGATTTCTGCTGTAAATTTCACCTGTCTCTCTATTGAACAGGAATAAAATTCATTAAATATCAGTAGTTTTTCTAGAATTTGATTTGTTTTTAGCTTTTTAGTGGCTAGCCTTCCAGGTTTTCCTGTTTTATCCAGGTTTTCACTTTAGTACTTTTTTGTCAATCAATGTCAAGGAAAATAACTAATTAGGAAAAAAAGGTGACAAAGGAATAGAATAATAACAAAAGAAATAAACATATTCAGTATTATAGGGGATGAACAGCAATAATTGAGGTAGCGATACAAATAGTTAAATAAGAATTAAGTGATGAAAAAAAGTTGTTTTTAAAAGACACTTGAGGTGAGGAGTTAGGTTATAATATATCGAGAAGATGAGAGGAGGAGATGACAGATTTCACCTCTGAAAATAGGCATACGGTCAGGCACTGCGGAAGGACATTGTAGTCAAAGACTAACCGCATATACAACAGTCGTCCCAAAAGATGATAATACTGTATTTTTACCTTACCTTTCCTATGTTTAGATATTAAACATATCTAAATGATACACAAATACATACCACTGTGTTCCATTTGCCTGCAGTGTTTAGTAAAGCAACATGTTGTACAGGTTTGTCGTATGTTATGATGATAAGCAATACCATCTATTCTAGGTATGCAGTAGGCTATACATACCTACCTAAGTAGGTTTGCGCAAGTACACTGTATGATGTTTGCAAAGTGATGAAATTGCTTAATGACACATTTCTTAGATGCATCCCTGTTGTCAAGTGACGTTTGACTATATTTTAAGTTAAGAGATGCACGAATATATTTGTGAACTCAGAAGGTTATGAAAAGAGGGGGAGAGGGTTCCCTGAGGCAAGAAAAGTCAGGATGGAAGCAAAATGAAAGAATCACTTTATACATGTGATGAAGAAGTACCAGCTCTAGTTTACAAGATAAATTGTGTTGCCTCTCTTGGGAAAGAACAGCTGCTCCTTCCTCTTTTAAATTTGGCTTATATAGTGCTTTGTATAGCAAATTTAATTTATAGCATTGCTAACATTAGTTTGAGGGGATGAGTTCTTCTAACATACTCTAAATAATGAGCTCTCTTCTTGATAAGATTTAACATTTGCTTATCTAACTAACATAAAGATTGTTGTCCATTTAAAGTAAGTACAAGTTGGGACTTGAACATCAGCCAATAAACAAATTTACCACCACCAACTCCACCCTTCTTCAAAAAGCTTAATATATCCAGTTTCCAGCTCACTATTAACAATGGAAAATTTTGAGTCAAATACTGGTATAAAATATGAATCATGTGTGCTATTTTTAAAAAAGCTTATCCTTGGTGCTGGAGTATTTTGGATACTCTGTTTAGAAATAGGACTGTTATGCTCTCTGGTTATACATTGAAGAAGCTGAGCTTTTTGGGAATAAATATTCAAACTTAGAGCTTATCTTCTGCTTAAAAAGAAACATAAGAATAAATATCCATCTTCTTTCAGAAACTTAGTCTTGCCAATGTTAAGGAAGGCATTAATTCTCAATAAAGTAAATAAATTTACCATGTGAAATGGAAGCTTTTCTCTCAAATCTGTTAAGATTCTCTTAATACACTGTTCATCTGTGATGGCTTTATTCCAGATTATGCCAGAGTTATGTCTTTGGCAGTAAAATCATATGTAAAATAATTTGTTCCAGTCCTGGATAAAATGAGTGATGAGAATCACTCCTTATGGACCCCTATGTCTTCCATCACCTTAATACCCTGTGTCTTCCTGATGACTGCTTCACTTTCCAGACTTATCCCAAAATCTTGCACAGCTGGGTAAGATGATTAGTCATATGAACATGATTAGAAATGGAAGGATAGATATAGGTATATCTTGGGTAGACTGTATGTATATGTATGTACATATATTTATATATATACATGCACACATACATATACACACATATATGTGTATATATGCATATGTATGTTTACATGTACATATGTGTATATACCAATATGTATGTATATGTACATATATGCATACATGTACGTACATACACATACAGCCATACCCAGATATAGCTGTTATATCTCCTGGTCACAAAAAGAAACAATTATGTAGTGTTCAACACTTTCAATCTGAATTATAAAAAATGTTTAAAGAACAGCAAAGACTTACAAAGTTTATATTTGCTGGTTAGATAGCAGTTACATTTAACAACTATCTCCAGAGTCTTAATATATTGACACAATTATAATAACTCTATATCAAAGACCAATGGACTATTTTTGTTACCATTAGACTTTTCTCAGATTCAGCTTCTTGGACTCTTCCAGAAACCTTATTATAGTTGTGGAAATCTCTTAAGACCTAAGTACATATTAATGGCTATTCTTTAGGATGTATCAGAGTCACCATATGAGTAAAATCTGTACTTATTCAGGAAAGGCTCTAATTATTCAGGAAAGTTTGAAAATTGCCTAGGATAAATCCAAGTAATTTGGAGAGAGAGATGGAATAGCATGGTCGAAGACACAGAGATTAAAGAAAGAAGAACCAGTAAAACAAAATAAAGCAAGTTTGTCAAGTCAGATAGAGTGCGTATCAGGGAAGAAAAAAATTTCTATTTGAATTTGAAGGAGGGAGGTGGAAGTGAGATGTTTGAAGAAATCTTGAAATCCCTTAACAAGGATTTGCCCTCTATACCCTTTCAAGGCACCTTATGTGCTTGTGGTGCACTATTTGTAAATGTTATAACCATCTTTAGATAGATGCCAATGGAAAGATCTAGTGGCAAGGAAGGGAAGAAAGAACAGCTATTTTTAAATCAATATTTCTATTCTGAAAATTTGGTTGATCTTTTTTCCTGCTTTGAATGCCTACATACTTTTATATAACCATTGTATTTATAGCTAAATGGGATGATAAAACATAGCGTATGATTTGTTATAATAAAAAAAAAAAAACGGTGAGTCCTACTGTTTATGTAGGACAAGCACAGTGGCAGGGACATTGCCTGCTGTGGCAGTGACGTTGGAAGAAAGGATTGCAATGGGGCAAAAACATAACAAAACTATTCAGAGCCTCTATGGCCTTTTGTAATGAGATGTTGTTGCATAAACGAGGAAATAAGGGGACAGGAGGGGTTCTCTCATATTCTATTATAAATATTGATGATAGTTTGTGATGAATGGTAGGGCATATGGAAAAAAGACAAAATAGGAAATGAAATCAGCTTTAATTTCAAAAGGCCAGACCTCTGGAATTAAATGTCAAAAGATAAGATTCCAATAGGGTGAATGGTTTAGGATTTTGTTTATAGAGAAATAAAAGCCTTTTAAAAAGTCAAGACAAGCAACCTAAGATTTTTTAATCTAACTTCCCTCATTATAAATTGTGACTATTAGAGATTTGAGTCCCATTATTCTATAAATGTGGGAATTATGAATTATGAAATAATGAGTTTGTAGAATTTTACTGACACTTCAGAAACCACTTTTTCAATCAAAATATGTGTCATTTTTGCCAATAAAGATCCCAGTGAAAGGAATATGCGAACTAATTTGCAATACCTTGCATTACCCAGCACATGGACTGTGATTTTATATATATTATTTCATTGCTATGATTGTTATCAATGTATAGCTGAGGAAATTTGGCTTAATTGGATCAATGCTCTGATTATGAACACAAAGCAAGTGAGTAGCACATTGAGTCTGACATCCCTTCAACATCACTGTATCATTCAGAATGTATTTATAGTTTGAATCCAGAATGGATTTTATCAAATTCAGAGAGGTAAAGAGACAGCTGAAGAAGGAAGGGGTATAGGAGAATGTCAGTTAACTTTTTAGATACATTAGAGAAAAAAATACAGTGATACAGTTATAAGTTAAGGGCTGCCATGTTAGCACTTAAAATATACTGAGCATGTTAAGCCTCTGAGTTGTTTTCAAGTCAATAATCACAGAATTGCAGTTCTTACAAATAGCTCAGTTACAACTCAGCAAGCTTAACCTGTGGAAAGATGGACAAATAACAGTAGCAGTCAGTCAAAAGCGAAGCTGTCAAGTAAAGAAGGAATTGTTTCCATAATCAGAAGATCAAAAAGACAAGGCTCTCAGAGGAAGGGGATTACTGACCATGGCAACACCCACACAAATATTTTATTATATTTGCCTTCCAATTTCATAAGATTTTAATGAGTTGTGCAAAAACAATAGGTTTAGATTACATTATATTGATGCTACCTTCAGCAGCTGTCTCTGGTCTTGAATGGCATTTGATTTCACAATAAAACATTTCAAAGAATATCAGCACATGCATGAAACTGCCGATTTTGAAAATGTCAATCAAACTACCTTATTTGTCATTTTTTAATGCTTGTGAAACATATTTATCTAAATAGTATAGGGAAAACAACTTTTTTCAGGCAATCAGTGCCTCCTTTATTAAAAAAAAAAATAAGCTGTTAAAAAGCAGTTGATAATTGGGAATGCTAAAGGTATTTTTATGGCAACATGTTTACCGAAACTAATTTAAAAAGCAAATAATAATAATAAAAACATTGTGTCATTTCATTCTGCTGTATTTTATCTGACAAATAACATTGCAAATGTTTTTAGAATTAAAAAAATGAGAAAAAAAATCTTGCTCTGTTTTTGGACACAGACCAATGACCTTCTTTGTTAAAAGCACATTTATTCACATGAATCTTATTAAATGTCTTCCAGTCCAGTTCTAAAATAACAACTGTCAAGATTATATTTCAAATATACTAAAGAACATTGTTTAGTTCCTATTTTAGAAGGAGAGATTACTGTAGTTTTGAGTTAATTTTATTAGTCTACATTAACAAAATAAAAAGACTATTACTACATATGATATTTATATCTATATTTTAATATATGCTATAATGGTTTCCATAATTTCGGGAAGATGTAAGCATAATTATAAAGTTGGATTGAGTATTTGTGCTGTTTTACAATACCCATCTTTTCAGAATCATCAAGGTTGTCAATGAATTTTTGAAGTTTAAATAATGAAATTTATAGCCATATTCCTTAAAGATCTTTCTAAATCATTTGAACAATAAAACTAAGTTCATCTTGAGGAATTGAAAGGAGTATTGATTCTTATGAAAGAAAGAAACATGAATATCTTAAGGAAAATAAACTTTATTTTTGCATGAAAACTCAGTATCTTAAGGGACAAGAGGAGCACTGATTAATTTTGGGTTTATTATGTAATTAGATGAGATTCTATGTCAATTTATTTACCCAATTTATTTTACTTAATAGTCACAAACACTCTACTAGGTTAGAATTATTTTTTGTTTTTCAGATGAAGGAATTGAGGTAAAAATAGATAAGGTTACTTGTTCAAGGTCCAACAGCTAAAAAGCACTAGAGTTCATGCTTAATTAAATCATAGTTCATTCTGACTCCAATTTCTGTGTTCTTTCTAGTACACTATAGTATATTTCTCACCTTAAAAATTATGTAGCTATTTGGAAAATTTGGAAGCTGCATCACTTTTTTCACCATGTAAAAGTGGTATCTTAAAAGTTCCTTGGTCAGAGATACTATTTTTAAAATATAATTGTTCATGTAATTCTAATTATTTCTCTTTCTCATACTTTTCACAAAAAAAGATGAGGCAAATATGTCACACAAGGTATTTTATTAAGAACAGGAAGAATTCTAGAAAAGTTAAAAAGTAATCTATTTCACTTTAAATAATACTAGAAAGAAGTTAAATACAAATAAAGAGGAGAGATACAGTAAAGATAAGCAAAGAAGTCATGAAATTCAAAGCAGTACAAACAACATCAATAAAAATATAGATTATGAATTAACCCAAAGCTAGTTCTTTGAAAATATTATTAAAATTACTAAAACTTTAGTCTAACTGATGATAATAAGGCAAAAGAGAGAATTTATCAATACTAGAAATGATAAGCAATATCAGCTCAGATTTTAATGAAAATAAGGAAATAAAATAGAGGAATTATATATATTTAATATTAATAAATTTGGTAAGGTAGAAGAAGTTATCAAATTATTTGAAAGATACAAAATATCAAATCTCCCTAAAAAAGAGCTAGATAAAAGAACAGACCAGTATCTATTTAGAAAATGGAATATGTAGATAAAAATCTTTTGACAAGAAAAACTCAAAGTCCAGGTAGCTTTCTTTTATAAATTTATCTAATATATTTGAAGAAAATAATATCAATTCTAAACAATATTTCCTAGCAAATATAAGAAAAAAATCTTCCCACTCATTTTGTGAAGCTAGCATTACATTGATGCAACAAATAGATAAAACTTACAGGAAAAAAATATATACACCAATCCTATTTCTCATCAATATAAATGCAAAATTTCTTAACACAATATTAACAAATTGAATCTGGTAACACATAAAAAGAATGATATATCATGATGAAGTGGGATTTATTCCAGGAATGAAAGATTAGTTTAATACTTAAAAACAATCAAATAACCATATTCAGAAAATAAAAAATGAAAACCATACTATCATCTCAATAAAGGCATTCAATAAAATGTAGCACTTATTCTTCATTAAAAAAGAGTTTTAGAAAACTAGAAATAGGAGAAACTTTTCTTAACCTAATGAAGTAAAGTTGTACAAAAATATTGTGCTAATATCTTATTTATGGTAAAAGATTGATTTACTGCTAAATCTGGGAAGGAGGTAGGGAGGTCTACTCACATTACTTCCATTCAAAACTATACTGGAAACCCAGACCAGTACCATAATGCAAGAAAAGGAAATATAAAAGATACTGGAAAATATAAATCATTCTTTGCTTGCAAATGGCATGACAGGCTCTGTAAAATTAGAAGAAAGATTATAAAAATGTGAATAAAAGTAGGTGAATTTAACAAGATTGCACAATAGTGCATACCCAAAACAAGTCCACATAACAGCAACACACAATTGAAAATAGAGAAAGAGCAGGTTAACATTCAAAGCAGCATCACAATTGCATCAAAAAATGTAAACTACAAAGTCACAAATTAACGAAATATGTATAAACATGTATACTGAAACATGCAAATTGTTACACGGAGAAATCAGTCAAGATCTAAATTAAAGGACTGATATACAAAGTTCATGGCTCAGAAGAGCTCAGTATATTTGAGATGTTAACTATCAAATCAAAGGAATCGAAATCCCCATTAGGCTTTTTGTGTATGTGATCAAAATTGAGTGGCTGTTTCTAAACACAGAAATAACAATATATGTATTCACGTTTTATCTGTAATATATATTATATATATACATATATATTCAACCTTTATCTAGTATATATACCTAACAACAGGTACAAAAATTAACTAGAAATAGATCATAATGCCAAATGTAAAATAAAAAGCTATAAAATTATAAAATTCTAGAAGAAAATACAGTGGGAAATCTAGTAATTGTGAGTAGGCAAATATAATTTAAATTGGATCCAACACATGTCATAAGAGAAAAAGTAGACAAATTCAGCTTCATAAAAATTGTTAACTTTTTTCTTCAGAGTATTTGTTAAAAGATAAACTGCAAAATTATAGCCTAGAAGATTATTGCAAAACCTATATGATAAAAGATTTGCATCCGGAATCTACAAATAAATCTTATAAGTTTATAAGAAACCAAACAACCTCATTGAAAAATAGAGAAAAAATTTGAACAGAGACTTTACCAAGGAAGACATGCTAATGACCAATGAGCACATAAAAAGGCATACAATATCATTAATCACTGGAAAATTCAAATTGAAACTATAATGATATACTGTTACACATACTCTTAGAATGGCTAAAATTAGAAAGACTAACAATACCAAGTGTTGGTGAAAAAGTAGAGTAATTGTAACTCTCGTGCACTGCCAGTGAGAATGCAGAATATTACAAACACTTGGTAAAACATTTTGGAAATTTCTTACACAATTAACATATGTTTGTCATATAACCAGTAGTTTTACTGCCAGATATTTACTAAAGAGAAATAAAAACAAAAACGTGTCCCCAAATATTTATGGCTGCTTAATGCATAGTAGTTTCACACTGGAAAGAAACATAATATTCACCAATTTGTGAAAACTGTGGTATATTGAAATTGTGCTATATCTATGTTAAGCAACAATGCCTAGCATTAAAAAGAATTACTGATACATTCAGTGACATGAATTAATAACAAGAGCAATGTACTAAATCAAAGAAATGATATAGAAAACATAACATATTTTATGTTTACATTTACATAAATATCTAGGAGATGCAAAACTAGCAGATCAGTGGTTGCCAGAGTCCAGGACGTTAGGAAAAATAACTGACTGTGAAGGGACATGAGGTTACTTTTTAGAATGTTGGACGTGTCTTATGCCATAATTTGATGGTGGTCACATGACTGTATACAAATCTATCTCATCAAATTTTACACTTAAAATGTGGGTCAATTTTATGGCACATATATTAAACCCTAATAAAACCTATCTAATGTAAAAGAATGTTAGCCAAGTTCACATATTTTGTAAATAGTAGAAGCAGTCCTTAAACCCAGATATCTGCCTCTGAGTAAACCATGATCTATATATCTGAAAGTTAATACTACTATCAAATTTGAAAGAGTCCACTGAACATGGTGAACATGGGCTCTTCCAGTTGAGACGAAAAAATGAATTAAAAGTATCATTTTTCTCATGATTCTCATTGCAATTAATGAGCCATAATTATGAGATATACATACCACATGGATACGATATCATATATATGAATGGGGACTGTTATGGGTTAAATTGTGTCCCTCATCAAATTAAATGCTAAAATCCTAACCTCTAGTACCTCACAATGTGGACTTATTTGAAAATAAGTTATTGCAGATGTAATTAGTTAATTAATACAAGGTCATCCTCATGTAAAATAGGTCCATACTTTCATAGAACTGGTTTCCTTAAAAAAAGGGAACATTTGGAGGCAGGCCTGCACACAGGGAGGACATCATGTGAAGATGAAGGCAAAGATTATAGCAATGCAGAAGCCAGGGAATGCCAAAGATTGCCAGTGACCTCCAGAAACTAAGAGAGAAGCAGGGAAGAGATTCTCCCTCACAAACTTTAGAAGAAACCAACCTTGCTTGAGAGAATGTGTTCTCTTTCTGGGTCCACAAGGGGGCATAGGTTTAAGGGCAAGGACTTCCCAGCACCATGCGCCCCTCCCATCTCTCTCCATCCGGGAGATATAACTTTGTTTAAATTTTCGCACAGGTGGGAAGAACCAAAAGTCAATCACTCCAGTGGAAGTTCTAAGTAACTCCTTTCATTGGCCAGGGGTCTTGGAGAAGGTGGGGGTTCCTCCCAGGTAAAAAGTCCCCTTCTCCCACACCCCTTCGGCCTCCATGTTTGTATCCCCTTCCATGAACTCTCTTGTGGAAGCTGTCTTTCTTTCTCCTGGATTTCCCCTCTTGAGTCCCCTTCCACTCTCTCGTGGAAGCCTGTCTTCCACTCCTAAACTCCATCTCTCCCAATTCCCTTCCACTCAGTGTGGGAGCTACTTTCTTCTCCTGGATTCCATCTTTCTAGATTCTCTCACTCAGTGTGAGAGGAGCTTTCCTTCTTTAGTTTTCCCCTTCTGGGAACCCTTCTCACTCCATGTAGGAGCGGCTTTTCTTTCTCTCACTCAGTGTGAGGGGTAGCTGCTTCTTTCTCCTTCTCCTTCTTCTCTCTCTGCCTAAATAAGTCACTTTTCTGCAACATTTTTTGGGTCTGGTATTTACTTAACAAGCATACCTGCCATGATCCCCTCTCTCATTCTTGAGAGAGCAGGAGACCAAGAACCTACAACATTCTCTTGGCAGAGCTGTGCACCCCAAAACCCAGCTACATGCTGACTCCTTGATTTTGGACTTCTAGCCTCCAAAATTGTGAGACAATAAATTTCTGTGTTTAAGACACTGAATTTGTGGCATTTTGTTATAGCAGACCTAGCAGACAAATAGGGATGCCTGAAGTTGTGCGGTGCACAACCTGCACTGATATAAGTGGTCTCCCAGCAGGTTGCCAAGGCTTAGGTCTAGGTCATGTACACAAAACACAGTAAACCCTTAATCTTTTTCAAATGTAATTTATTTTGAAAATGACAATAAAAATGTAGCTCAGACTATTTCTTGAATAATATTTTTCTCATATATAAACATTGTTTTTCTTGAATTGTTGATTTTTTTCAAAGAATGTTCTTCCTTTCCATGATGAAATTTATTTTAGTGTTTTTTTCCTTCATCACTGACATGATTATGCCTGTGGGAAAATAACCATCTCTGATGTCATTTAGCATCATTTTCCAATAGTGTCAATTTCACAAACTTCAATTTACTTACTAAGAAGTTTTGTTAATGAAAGACATGGTTCATAAAGTTATGAATATTGGAGTTGCTGGAAGAACTCCAGATGTTGTTATCAATTTTTCTAATGCAAATTTTTGGCATGTAGTTTTAAGATATAAAATTAACGCATCAATAGTAGTTTATTATAATTGTTATTGCTTATTCTTAACTACATACTTAGATGCTTAGTTACTTTAATTTGTTTATTCAGCTAAGAAATTTCACTACATACAAATCTGATTTTCTCCGCTTACATAGAATATATTTGTTTGTGAGTAGATATGAAGCAGTTTTTGTTAATTTTGATTTTGACTATTTTTATAAGCATCTGTGTAAATCAAGAGATGAATTGGATGGGATGTTAGTCTGAGTATAATATCAAATTTGGGGTAGGGAAGCAAAGTAAAGGATGAGTGATGATCAAGGTAACTAATGAAAGCTATGGAGAACTAATCAAGGTAACTAATGAAAGCTATGGTAGATACAATGACCCAACAGAAGTCACTGAAAATTGACAGTTAAGTTACCCAGATAATCTCTGGTTTGGATAAGCCAGAAGCAGAAAAGCAGATCTGACCTGTAGTTTGGGACTTGCTCATTCAATGAATGTGTACAATATCACCATCGCTAATTCTTTCATATTTATTAGTTAGTAATGATTTAACGGAACAGATAACATTGTAAACCTGCAAGAAGAAATCTTAGTTTTAAATAAACTAGAATATAAGATGGAAGGTATAACAAAGATTTGGAAACATGCTTTAAAATACTTTTGTTTATATATGAAAATGACATTACTCCCTCTCAGCCCAAATTAACTTAAGAGAACATATGTAGCCCATCATAATTCTATCTCATCATTTTTTCATTGTTGGCCATTGGGATGGTGAATCAACTAGTTACTAGGTGACATAGCATAAGAGTTTGAGATAAAAATAAAGTCAAGAGTTCTACTGCTAATAAACCTTGGCTTCATTAGTTCTATGTGAACCAGTAAGTTACAGAATGGAAAAGACACTAGATAACAATCAAAAATGTAATAAGTAGTGTATCTTACAAGTAAGAATTGTTTTACAGGCTAATTGTTAAGGCTATTGCTTTTAATACCCAAAGGAACTATAATGAAGATCTTTAAATTGCCATGTCCTTAAGCTGAGATTAGAACTGTTCAAAGTAGTACTTTCATGTCTATATCAAGTACAATTTTCTCCAACATTCTTTATCTCCCTATGTTAGATTCAACTGGTGTATTCCTTTAATTTACATAGACAATAAATTTAAAACACTTACTTGACCTTAAATCATGTAGTTCTCAGTTGCAAATGTTAATGCTGCCACATATGTTAGACTCCTCTTCTTATCCAAGCTATAAGGCTCAAAAGCAGATCCTGTACTATACTTCTTTGGTCTCCTCTGCCAGTTTCAGTTCTTTCCCGGGCATATCATAAGTATGCTGCTTATGATATAATAAATTCTTACAAAATGAACTTACTCAAGTGAAGTGTTTCCAACTGAAGAAACCAAACATAACCAGCACCCTCAGAAATATCCTCAAAACCTTATCCAGTCAAGATCCAACACCCAAGGAAAATCAATATCTTAATATCTAACGGGGTTTATTTTGTACTTTTTTTGGAAATGGAATTATATAAGACAGAGTCTTTAACTTTGACTTATCTCTTTCATTATCATTGTAAGAATTGCCCGTATGTTATGTGTAGTTTTAGACTGTTCATTCTCATTAATGTATAATACAAAATATTTTAGCTCTTCATTTTACTGTTGATGGGATTTTCATTAATTTCTAGTGGGGGACTCTTATACTAACTGTAGAGCTAAAATGTACTGATGTGTTCATTGCTGTTTGATTACATTGCTCTGAGGTCACTCAGTTCTAAGATTTGAAAAGCAAATGATAAATTATTCATACAACATGTGCCAATACCCATTGCACTTTTAAATAAGCACTTTTTAATCTTGGGAAAGTGTATTTTGAAAATATTAAAATGAAGTATCTGGGTTGCTTTTTCAAACAGCCATTTCTATTCAGTCCTAATTTTCAAGTGCTCTATTAAAACCTAGTCTTGTATCTTAGATCAAAATATATTATTTTTGGTAAAAAGCTGCCATGTGATATGGAAATTCTATCTTCTAATGTGATAGAATTAGAGGTGAGAGGTGATTAGACCATGAGAGTAAAACCCTCACAAATGACATTAGTAGCCTTGTGAAGGAGACCACAGTTATCTAGCTCCTTTACGATGTGAGGATCAAACACAAAGTCACTGTCTTTGAGGAACAGGTGCTCGCCAGACACCTATTTGCTGATAAGTTGATCTTGGAATTCAAAGCCTCCAGAACTATGAGAAATAAATAATTGTTGATGCAATTTACGGTATTTTTATTATAAGAATCTGAATAAACTGAGATAGAAGCATTTGAGGATTAGTATAGATATTCCCACTTGACAACATTCAGAAATAAAACAATCCTACAGAAAAAATAAACCAACACATGTCCAATCACATTCCCACACACCACCCAGTCTACTCTGGATAAAAATCTCAGCATGACTGTGGTGGAAATATATGTATATGTCTACATACATATACATATATACACACATATAAATGATATATATGAACATGTGTGTATGTTTACCTTTCTAATAGACATTTTTAAGAGAAGTTTTAGAATCTCAGCAAAAAAGAGCTTTCTGCACATAGTACCTTTATATGGCCTGACCTTCCATCCTCGGCCATGCCCACTGTCAACATCTCTCACCAGAATGGTAGGTTTATTACAATCAATGAATCTACATTGACAAATTATCTGCCCAAGTCCACAGTTTACGTTAATGAGATTTACTCTTGGTGTTGTAAATTCTATGGGTTTTGACAAATTTATAATTACATGTACATACCACTATAGTATCACACAAAATAGTTTTGCCACCCTACAATTCTCTGTGCTTTACCTATTTCTCTCTCCCCACTAACTCCTGGCAACCATGGATCTTTTAACTGTCTCCATATTGCCTTTGCCATAATGTCACATAGTTAAGATTATACAGTATGGAGCCTTTTCAGATTGGCTTCTTTCACTTAGTAATATGCAATTAAGTTTGTTCTATGTCTTTTCATGACTTAATAGCTCATTTGTTTTTAGCAATGAATAATATTCCGTAGTCTGGATGTAACACAGTTTATTCTTACACTGAAGGATTTTTTTTGTTTGCCTCTGAGAATTTGGAATAATGAAAAAGGTGCCATAAACATCCATGTGTAGGTTTTTTTATAAACATAATTTTTCAGCTCCTTTGGATAAATAACAAGGAGCTCAATTGTTGAATCATATGGTTAGAGTATATTTAGATTTGTAAGAAACTGCCAAACTGTCTTGCAAGGTGACTGTACTATTCTGTATTCACACCAGCAATGAATGAGAGTTTCTGTTGCTGCATATCCTTGTCAGCATTTAATGTTGTCAGTGTTGCAGATTTTGGTCATTGTAATAGATGTGTAGTGGTGTCTTATTGTTCTAATTTGCACTGCTCAGATAACAAGTGATCTGGAATATCTTTTTGTTGGGGGAAGCAGCAAAGGAGAAAGGACTTACAGGGTGCCTAAACAAATTGGTTGTAAGTAACATATAAACTGGGAATGACAAACCACAGCAAACTGCAGGAGGCCTCTGGGGAGGCAAACTTCCCCATGCCTCATGTTCCAGTGCAGGGTGACCTAGGCTCTGTTACCATAAACATTGTGCTCAAGGACGTGAAACTCCTTCATAGCACTATGACGTAGCCAGGCTTGTTAGCCAGACTTGTAGGCTTCTTGTAAGGCCCAAGTTCCACCAGCTGCACGTAGATGGTAAGCTAAAAATAACCACATGTTCTTGTTTTGTGAAACTCCCAAACCACCGCTGTTACCAATCTTTAGAATGACACACCAGTTCCAACTCACTGATTCACTTATGGCTCACTGATTAACTCCACCATCATGTCACCCTCTACCCACCACCACTCCACCCCTACCCTATAGATCAAAGTGATTGTAACCAATAAATAGTGTGGATGATCAGAGTTTGGGGCCTTCACTGTCTCCTCCAGTAATAAGTGATGGGCCCCTGGTCCCACTTTCTCTCTTAATCTGTCTTTTTCTCATTCCTTTGTCACCACTGAACTCGGGGTACCCATGGGTGTGATATGGGGCTGTCTCCCTATATCTCATATTTTCATATGCTAATTTGCCATCTGTGTATCTTCCTTGGTGAGGTATCTGTTAAAATCCTTGACTTGTTTTAAAATCATTTTTTGAAATTATTATTTTTATTCAGTTTTCATGGTTCTTTGTATATTTTGGATAACAGTTCTTTATCAGATACATTTGTTGTAAATCCATCATCCTAGTCTGTGTCATACCTTCTCGTTTTCTGACAATGTCTTTTACAAAACAGAATTTTTTGTTTAATTTTAATGCTGTTCAACTCCTTTATTTTGTTATGGTAAGTCATGCATTTGGTGCTGTATTTAAGAAGTCACAGACATATCCAAAGTCATCTTGATTTTCTCCTGTATTATCTTCTAGGAGTTTCACAGTTTTGCATTTTTCATTTAGGTCTGTGAAGGTACTGCTAAGGTCAACTACCATTTGAGGCAAGTATTAAGGAGCGTATAAATTCTGTGTCTAGATGCTTTTTTTTTTTCTGCATGTAGATATCCATTTGTTCCAGCATTGTGACTGAAAAGACTATTTTTTTTTTAATTGTAGTGGACTTACTCCTTTGTAAATATAAACATTCAGTTGATTATATTTGTGTGGATCCATTTTGGGCTCTCTATTGTGTTTTATTTATCAATTTGTATATTTGTTTGTTTTTAACCAATAACACGCTGTCTTGATTACTAGGACAGTGGTAAGTAGGACAGTGCCAGTCCTCTGGCTTTGTTCTTCTCCTTCAATATTGTGTTAATTATTCTGTGTGTTTGGCCTCTTCATATAAGCTGTAGAATCAGTTTGTCAATAATCACAAAATTACTTTCTGGGATTCTGATTGGGATTATGTTGAATCTTTAGGTCAAGTTGGGAAGAACTGACATCTTAACAACATTGGGTCTCCCTATCCAGAATCCTGAAATATCTCTCCCTTTATTTAATTCTTCACTACTTTCATTGGAATTTTATAATTCCCTTTACTTAGATCTTGTACATACACTGATTTATTTTTGAATGTGAAGCCAGCCTTACACAACTGGAAAAGTCCCACTTAATCCCAGTGTATAATGATTTAGTCTGTTGTTAGATTTGATTTGCTAATATTTTGTTGATGATCTTTACCTCTAAGTTCATGAAAGATAGTGTATAGTTTTCTTTTATCTTTACCTGGTAATTTCTTAGGGTAACATCATCATCATGTAATGTATCTGAAAGTGTTTCCCTTAGCCATATTTTCTGGAGAAGGTTGTAAAGAATTGAAAGCATTTCTTCTTAAATATTTGATAGACTGACTCTGGTTCTGGTGTACGTCTGGTAGTTTGTGTCTTTCAGTCAATTGGTCCATTTAATATAAGCTATTATACTTATGGGCATATCTCTATTTGTCGTAGTTCTATATTTTTCATAGGATTAGCACAAATGATACTTTTAATTCTTTTTAATTGACATGGGACATTTGTAATGTGTATCTCCTTTCTCTTTCTCTCTCCCCCCCACCCTCATTTCTCTTTTGATTTTTGCTCTGATTTTATTTCCTTTTTCTGTTGATTTATGTATTATTTTCTCTCATTTATCTTTCTTCTCTAGTTTTTCTAAGATTAAATTACTTTTAAGATTTTTTTAATGTTCATTTAATGCTATAAATTTTCTGGTTAGCAATGCTTTCAGTATATTTTCATTTTTAATTAACTTAATTAAAACATTCTGTTGAGATTTGTTTAGCCAATTTTTTGTAACAGCTTCTTTTTTTTTTTTTTTTTTTTGAGTTGGAGTTTTGCTCTTGTTACCCAGGCTGGAGTGCAATGGCACGATCTCGGCTCACCCCAACCTCCACCTCTTGGGTTCAAGCAATTCTCCTGCCTCAGCCTCCTGAGTAGCTGGGACTACAGGCACGTGCCACCATGCCCAGCTCATTTTGTAGCAGCTTGTTTTTTAATCTACACATATTGTAGATTTCTTCCAGCTATCTCTCTGTTTTTTTTCTAGTTTAATTTTGTTTTTGTCTGAGAACACACTTTATATGAATTTTTTTTTTAATTTGTTAAGGTATGTTTCATGGCTAAAAATGTGATCCATCTTGGTGAATTTGAGCTAGAGAATGTGTACTCTGCTATTGCTGGATGGTGTATTCTATAAATGTCAGTTAAGTCAAGTATATTGATGGTACTATTCAGGTCAACTTTATCGTTCCACATTCTGTCGGCTTGGTAAATAAACTACTGGCAGAAAGATATTGAAGTTTCCAACTATAATAAAGAATCTGTCTATTTTTCCTTAAAATTCTGTTAGTTTTTTTGCCCAGGTATTTTGACATATTATTGTTAAATTCATATATATTTAGAGCTGTTACGTATTTTTAAAAACTGAAACTTTTATTATTATGTACATTTCTGTTTATCCCTGATAATTTACTTTTTACCAAAGTCTGCCTTGTCTGAAATTAATACAGCTACTTCAACTTTTCTTCGGGAAGCATTAATATAGCCTCCATTTTTCTATCGCTTTTTTAAAACTGTGTCTTTATTTTTAAAATAGGCTTCTTGTAGTCAACATATAGTTTGGGTTTTGAAATCAATTCTGACAATATGTCTTTTAATTGATGTCTTTAGGCCACTCATGTTTAATGTGATTATTAACATAGATTGAAAAATATCTATCAGATTCACGTTTTCTATTTGTTGAATTTATTTTTTTTCTTCTCCCCCCATCTTTATTTTCTACTCCCTGACTTAAAGTTTTGTAAGATTCCATTTTACCTCCTTTCTTTGCATGCTTTTAAACAATTTTCTGTAATAGTCATGGAATTTACAATATACATTTCCTACTAACCTAAGTGTAGCTTCAAATAATATTATGTACCTTGTTTGCTAAAGTGGCATTTTTCTCATTCATTTCACTTATTCATATGATATATTCACCCAATTTATTATTAGTAACATAGCTTTCAAAAAACAGATGTCTTTTAAATCAATTACAAATGAGAAAAAGAAAATATTTCATTTTGTCTGTATTTATTTCTTCTCTAAAATTCTCCCTTTAGAGAGAATAAATATTCAAATTTTTTACCTATGTCATTTTCCTTCTGCTTGAAGAACTTGTTTTAACTTCCTGCAGAACAGTTCCTCCTACTGAAATTCCTCTGTTTTTGTTTGTCTGAGAAAGTATTTATTCTCCACTTTTGATAGATAATTTTGCTGAATATAAAATTTGGCATTGGTGGCATTTTTTCTTCTTGCAATCACATAAATATTTCTCACTCCATTTACTATTTCCTTTCATAGTATCTGATGAGAAGTTCCCTGAAATTCTTTTCTATGTTTTTCTGTAGGTACTAGCATTATTGTGCCCCTTCCCACTTTATGACTTCTTCCTTTGGTTTTTGTTTTCTACAGTTTGAATATGATATGCTTAATTATAGTTTATTAATTTTGGTTTTGTTTGTTTGTGTTATTTTGTTTGGGGGGAGATAGTTATAGTGTTTGGTGTTCTCTGATCTTTATATCTTTTATTAATGTTGAAAAATTCTCAGTCATTGTTGCTTCAAATATTTCTTCTGCTCTCTTCTCTCTCACTTTCCTGGTAATCTAATATAATATATATATTACACATTTTGAAATTGCCCCACAGCTCTTAGATGTTCTGTCCTGATTTTGCCTTCTTTTTCCTCTTTGCATTTCAGTTTGAGAAGTTTTTTTTGACCTGTGTTCAAGTACACTGATTCTTTTCTTGGCCACATCAACTCTGCTAATCGGCCCATAAAAGGCACACTTCACTTATGTTTAATTGCATTTTAAGTTCTCATATTTTCTTTTTGATTTTTTTCTTAGAGTTCTCTATTCTTGCATTAGCCATATGCATTTCATGTTGCTTAATTTCTTCCCTTAGAGCGCTTAACATATTAATCATGGTTGTTTTAAACTCCAATAATTACAACATCTGTGTCATACTTGAATCTGCTTTTTCTTGTCTTTTGGTGTCTTCTAACTTTTTGTTTAAAGATGAATATGGTGTCTGTATTAGAAACTGATGTGCCTAAGCCTTTAGTGTGAAGATTTACATTAACATGCATAGGAACTAGGCTGTATTTATTGTTTGTTGTATACATGGGTTGTAGGGGTTTCAAATTCCATTAGTGTCCTTATTTTTGTCTCCCTACTTAATTCTCAGCATCCTTATGTATTCCTTCTCTCACAGAATTGGAGTCTTGTAACTCTGTCAGTTATAATTATTATGCTGAAGCTTTGCTTGTATGCTACTAAAATATGGTGGAGAGGGAACATTCAATAATTTTCCAATTAAATATTAGTTTTTCAGTGTCCTTGTGTCTCTGAGCTGTGGCTTTCACAGCTTTTTCTGCTGTGGTTTAGCTGTTTTCTCTTTCCCCATTCCCTTGCCTGTCTGCTGTATTCCTAGAATATCTTTTTGACCCCTTAGCCCGGGTTCCTCATGGGAAAGACCACAAAATAGTGATGCACGTCTAAGACTGCAGCCCTTAAGAGTTCCTCTCTCATTTAAGCCTGCATTCAGCATCCAGCAATTGGTTAAAATTACCAAGTTATCTTTTAGCTATTTCTGCTGGTTTAAGTCTTCAGCACCTTCTGCTCCAGTTTAGAAGATCTCAATTGATTTCTCAAGATCTTAGATT
Source organism: Sapajus apella (assembly GCF_009761245.1). Classification (NCBI taxonomy): domain Eukaryota; kingdom Metazoa; phylum Chordata; class Mammalia; order Primates; family Cebidae; genus Sapajus; species Sapajus apella. Next base: position 9,122,307 of record NW_022436946.1, on the reverse strand, counting down.
GGCATTTCCCAAGTATCCTCAATTCTCTAACGGGCTTAAAAATATTTTTAAAATTTTATTCAGCCATCTCTTTCTGTAAAATCAAGAGTGATAACTTCCAAGCTCTTTTTGTATTGGAGCCAGAACCTAAAGTGCTCCAATTTTTAACCCATCAAACTCTAATAAAATTGGCTGGTTTTCACATTCATTTCAATTGAAACTGACCTTTTAAGAATTCATTTTGATTCTTACAAAAAAAATGTTTTTAACATAATTTTAAAATTAGAGTAATGTCGTAGGTCTTCAGAGCTATTATTTAAATTGGTCTATGCATGCCTACTCTCATGAGAAATAAATGAAGAAATAATTATTAGATCACAACCTCTGAAAAGGTTTTAAAGTGTTTCCAAACATTGTAATAATACTAATACATAATAATAAAATGACATTAAATTATTACTAAATCTACTTAGTTTCAGGCACAATGCCAGGTAATTTGGGATGTATTATTTTTCCCTAGTCACACAAAAACTCTCCCTTTATAGATAAGAAAAGAGGACTGAAGGTGTTTATGTTTCATACTTGGTAACTGACAATGGAAATTCAAATCTATGTACTTAAACTCTAGCAATACTCTTTTGAAGGAGAGTTGTTCTTAAAATTTGTTTGTTTCTTATGAAGGCTACTATATTGCTGGCTATTCATACATAGGAGGGTGTAGCATAATTTTGAGGGCTTCTATTTCTAATTAATGAACGTGATATTTGAAGAAAAAAATGTGAGTTGCTTAGCTGGAAAAAAGGAAAGACTGCACAATACAATCATGAAAAACTACATACTGTGTAGATTAGACAATTTTAGAACAATTGAGAAATACTTTTTTATTATAAATAATACCTTTATAATACTTTGGTGATGATAGTATAACACTTTTAAATGGTATGTATTTTTATTTTACATAATTTTCCAGAACAGAAAAATAACTATGTTAATCCTCAGACTTGATACCATTTCTTCCATAAGATCACACAGATATATTAATTATAAATATTTTCTCACAATTTGTGGTTTATCTTTTGATATTTTTAAATGGTTGGTATCTCTTACTAGTAAATATTTAATTATGATAATGTATATTTCAGTTTTATGTTTTTTCCGTTTTGTGTTCTTACTAACATTTTCTTTTGTTTTCTTCTAGAATTCTTAAATGTTAACTTTTTGTTTAATTCTATACTTTTGTTTTCTTTGAGATGGATTCCCACTCTGTCGACTGGGCTCACTGCAACCTCTGCTTCCTGGGCTCAAGCAATCCTCCCATTTCTGTCTCCCGAGTAGCTGGGACTACAGGTGTGTACCATCACGCCTGGCTAATTTTTTGTATTTTATTTTTGCAGCTATGGTGTTCTGCCATGTTGCCTAGGCTGGTCTTGAGCTCTCGAGCTCAAGTAATCCACCTGCCTTAGCCTCCAAAAGTGCTCGAATTACAGGCGAGAGCCACCTTGCCTGGTCAATGCTTAATTTTTTATTAATGTTTGCATACGCTGTAAGGAGATGATTAAGTTTCTTCTTTTTCCATGTAGTTTTTTAGTACCATTTATTGAAAAATATCCTTTTTCCTTTGAATTTCCTTGGCAATTTTGGCAAAACTGAATTTACATTGTATGTGTGGGTGTATTTTATTTATTCTAAATGTTTCATTGATCTATGCCTATATTTATGCCAATAACATGCTGACTTAGTGAAGATTTATCATGTCTTAAAATCAGGTAGTACACCGAAACCTCAGCAACAAACCTTCCCATGCACTCCCTGAATCTAAAACAAAAGTTGAAAAACAAAACAGGCCAGGCACTGTGGCTCACGCCTGTAATCCCAGCATTTTGGGAGGCCAAGGCGGGCAGATCACAAGGTCAGGAGATCGAGACCATCCTGGCCAACACGGTGAAACCCTGTCTCTACTAAAAAATACAAAAATTAGCTGGGTGTGGTGGCATGCGTCTGTAGTCCCAGCTACTCGGGAGGCTGAGGCAGGAGAATTGCTTGAACCCAGTAGGCGGAGGTTGCAGTGAGCCAAGGTGTTGCCACTGCACTCCAGCCTGGTGCCTGGTGACAGAGTAAGACTCTGTCTCAAAAAAAAAAAAAAAAAAAAAAAAAAGAAAGAAAGGAAGAAAGAAAGAAAGATGAAGCAAAACAAAACAAAACAGGTAGTATATGTTATCTGATTTTGTTTTCTTATTAAAATATGTTTTGTACATAAATTTCTATTTACCTTGTAATTTTAAAAAAGCTTAGTGGGATTTTTATTAGGATCATATTAAATTTGTACACTAACTTGGGGATAACATCTTAGCTGTACTAGTTTTTAGTGGTATGTCCATTTTTTTGCATATCAATGTTTTTTGGGCCTTATTTAATTTCTTTCAGTGATATTTGGTAATTTTCATTGTATAGATATTTTATGTATTTTAATGAACTTTTTCTAAGCATTTTTTTGATGCATTGTGAATGAAGTTGTTTTTTAAACCTTATTATCAGGGAGTATGTTACAAGCATATAAAAATACAATTTATTTTTATATAATGAACCTACATCCTGAGATCTGTGACCCTGCCAAATTTACTTCCAAGAAATTTTTGTTGGTTCTTTAGGATTGTCTTCATAGGTAACAACCATGTTATCTGGAAATAAAGGGATCTTTGAGACACTGGACATTACAACATACTAATTATTGGAGTCAATGTCGAAGAAAAAAAATGATCCAAAATCCATGAAATCCACATACACCTGTCTCCTGCCTTTCATGGAATCAAAAGAGATACCTAGCCTATGATTTTGTACCCAATCTTTACTGCCCTCTCTGACACAAATCTTGTTGAAAATATCATCTAAAAAATATAAAGTGTTTTCTTTAATGAAACGATCAAAGTTCTAATTTTGTGGTCTCAAATCAGAAGTACTTCTCTTGCTTTCTTGAATGTTTGTTGTTTCAGCATATTATATCAATGCATAAATTCATCGGACAATTTTAGTGATGAGTGCAGGTGGCTTCCTAGTGGAGCTCTCCATTGTGGTAGTCTTACTCTTGAAGACTAGGGGAACTAGTGGACTGTCGGGTCTGTCCAGCAGATCCTGGCTGATGGATGAAATGAGTACTCAGAAACAGGTATGCAGTGTAAAAGCAGCTAGGTGACTGCCTGGGTCTAGTGGCCAGAGAGCAGCCCTGAGAAGCTCGAGCAACCTGGAGCCAACACAACCTGCAGGCAATTAACATTATTGTTCCCCTTTCAGGGAACCCTTATGCTTGGGATGACCAAAGGTCAGTTCCTGGTCAATGTAAGTAAACAAGCTTGTTTAAGATAAATTCCCCGAACTCCCTTGTACTTACTCCTTGCCCTCTGCCTCAGGGTTATAGAACAGCTGCCTTCAGCTATTCTCGCTCAGGCTCTGCAGAACCTTCTGAACTTTCAGAAGATTTGTGCCCTTTCCCTATAGTTTTTCCCACCACTCTGACTGATTCCACATAGTGCACATATTTAAAATCTAGTTTTTTAATTGCCTATAAATAGAAATTTGGGCCTTTGAAAAATATATTTGCTGTTCCTATTGAAACAGAGAGAATAATCCCTTATTTTGTTTATTTTTGCATACCTTAGTGTAATATGATTATTGTGTACACATTCCTCAAAAGTAGCATCCTATCATAAAATTAAGGCATGGTCTTTTTAAAAATTAGAATTGTCTAAGTGACAATACATTCAGAATTTTAAAAATCTTTTGTAATATATTCTTGCATATCACTATGGATTTCATTATGAGTTATAAAAATCCAAAATTCTAGAGAGATTTAATACGTTCAGGAGTTTAAATTTCTTTTATTGCATATAGTTACATTTGCATAAAAGTTAAATAAAGCAATTTCAGTTCTATTGAACAAAGAGAGGAAAAATCCATGGTGAATAACCTGTGATGATAGTCTTTTCTACAACTTTGACTTTATCTTTACTCCTCAGGAAAAGGAGCTTAACAGCTTTTTGTCATAACAGAAATCAAACACTAAGCACTTCTTTTCATATATAGCACATGATAAAGGAAAGCCCTTAGAAGACGTAGCTATAAGAAGACTGGTACTCCTTCACTTAATGTTGTTTTGGGTGTATTATTCTATTTTGCTAAGATTAATCTCTCAACCTGTGAAACCATTGTGCCAACTATTTATTTAATAAAAGGTGGTATAATGTGTGAACCTGAACTTATTCTTCCTCTTTTTATATCCTTATTACAGTCAACATATTAAATACTACAAATGTGTACATAAATCTATATTCAAAGGTCTAGTGGGAATTGTACATTAAAAATAGAAAAACATCTTTGCCTTGAGAAAGACACAAAATTTTAGGAAGTAAAACATATTGAAGGTTTATGCTGGATGTGGTTCTAATAATCAATTTGTCTCTTCTACTCTCCAGTCCTTTTACCTCTCTTGAGAGCTGTGTTTATGTCTCCTTGACAGACAACACAATGTAGGGGAATTAAGTGAAGGGAATCAAGTTCTTTCTGGTGTCTAAATAATTTCCTATTCCCTTAAACATACCGGAATACCACTAGTGAATAGGTTACCATACTTTCCCACCAATAAAACATCTGCATCATCAACTAGAATCCCAGGAAACAAAGAAACAAACAAACAAAAAAACGGGTACTATTGACTGCATTTTAGCATATTTGATTTCTAAACTGGTTTCAAAACTGTCGTAAGATGTGTGACCCTGTGGTTTCATCTTTTAAAGCAATTTAAACATTAATTTGTGCAGTCGCAATAGAAAAACAGAGAGGCAATTGCAACAGACTGATTGTATAGGTCTAATTACCAAAGGATTACAAATCCTGTGAAAATGCGTACTGTTCTTATTCAAGAAACAAAGGGCTCATATTTTCAGAGGTCTTTCCAGTGATTAATAACTACTCAGTCTCTATTCTGAGGGGGAAAAAAGCAGACTGAGGTAAAAATCAGTATAACGGGCTTAGTTTCACCCATGATCCTTTCTTTTCCTCATAGTATCCTTACAAGTCTTTTAGAAACATTTGATCCTGATTTCCCAATAAGCAAGAAGAAAGGCTTAAGTTTGATTCAAAAATTACATTCCATAAGTTTTATTTTATTAGATACTGTATCTTCTTTTACAATTTTCAAGTCAGTGTTTGTTTTCTTAAATATTTAATCATTTTAGGGTTTTGTTCCAAGTAGAATTTATGAAATAAAATTTAATACTTTTTTTTCCCATGTGGAACAGTCAGAGAGAACAGAGACACACAATGCTATGAGATGATAGATATGGGCGTGGGCCAAAAGAAACAGTTATTCTTCACCTATAGATTTACTTGTCATTTCTTTCAAAAAGTTTCCTTTCCTTCAGAGAAATATAATTTTATGCAGGAAAGCATACTCCTAATTTTAAGAGAGGATGGTATCATAATCTGATCTATCCAAGAATTTACTGTTTCCTCCACAGTTCCTCACCTGCTAAGGTAATCAGCATAAGTTTCTCTCTACTTCACAATCAGTTGATTAAAATATTGAACAGTATTTGACCTATATTAGATAGAAGTACATTCATTTGGGATCTTGTAATGTGATTTTGTATAATTATTTTCATTTCAGCAAGTCATTGTCTTTTTTCACAGAATTTGCCTCTATCTTAATTTGTATCTTATTTTTTAAGTGACATTAAAGTCTTTAATGAATGTCACACTGACTTGAAAATCTATATTCTTTAAATACAAAAAGACATTTCTTTCTTGATGTCTAAACATATTATTTTCCCCACCATCCTATATTACTTAAAAGGGATCCAACATGGGTAGGATTTAAATAGTTTTCATTGTCATAAAGAAGCTACCACATATAGGGCACCATTTAACTAGTCCATGGGAAGGGCCTGGAGGTAGAAAGAAGAGATATTGTGCAGATGAGAAATGTCTAGTTGTACAATTGGGTAAACTCTTAGGAAAGTGGTGAGCTATGGGTCAGCTGAAGGGCATGGCATGGGATTCTGCCTTCTTAGTGGGGGCGCTATAACAGTCATGAGCATAACAGGAAAGAGGCAGGTCTGAATATTTCTGAGACACAAAGAGTTTCTCTTATTAATCTGCCAAAAGCCACCGCTGGCCCTCTAGGGGCTTAAAGTTTACTTGCTTCACTTCCAGAGTCTGAAGGTTTAAAGAAGCATATCTCTTGAGTTTTACTATCCTTGCCTTCTGCATTACAGATGATATGTTAGACATCAGTGTGTTCCTTGTACCACCTTGTCTATAATGTTTCCAGTTTTCTTAGGAAAGCTACAGGAGGTTTTGGAAGTTTAGAGAATATAATTTCCCTTCCATGCTTCTGTCCAAAAAAGCATAGCAAATTTATGAAATATGAAACATGTCATTTATAAAATGTTCCTAACCTGCTTCCTGGTGTCTTTGACTGATGAGGTGGTTCAGCTGAAGCTGCAAACACTTGACATATTTTTGTGCCAAGTTTATAATAAAATGATATTTTTCTAAGAATTAACGTATCTCAGCTGGTAGAATTGATTAGTATTCATAAGTATTTTCATTGGCACTGCTATCAAACATAATTAATATGCTTTCAACAGATGCCACTTGTGATGCCAATGAGTGAATAAGGACTTTCATTTTTATTCTAGACATACAGAATAAGTGCCAAAAAGCACTTTTGTACCTTTGTGCCTTTGCTTGCCAAATAGATCAGTAATCTTTTTTTTACTGTCTCCACCAACAAATTTAACAAACTTTCAGTAAAAAATGGCTTGTTGGGTAAGGGTGGAGCTCAGATTATGATGTGAGAAAACAATCATATTGTGCAGTTTAAAAGAATACAAATCACTTACAGGTGGAAAAGTAAAATGCCTTAATGATTTAAAAAATTGTTTTAAAAAACCTCAAATTTCTACCTTCTTTACAAAGCCATCACTGCTTTTTAAACACTCAACTCTTAGAGGTATGTATTGGCTCAGAACACTCAACATACCCTCAGGTAGACAACAACAAAAAATAAATTTAGACACAAAAGCAATACACTGGAAAATACCACTATGGAAATCTACCACATTTTGTGTCTCAATTTAAAAGTTCTTGCTAAACGGAGCTTACATTATAGCATAATCCAAATCAAAATGGACTTCAAACTACTTTTAAAATTTAAATTAATACAATAAGGCTTAAATGAAACAGAAAATACAGTTTGTAAATGGATTGAAATTTTATTTCTTTTCATCACTAGTTTTGTGAATAATTTACCAAATGTTATGGTAGATTTGAAAATACTTTCAAAAAGGTTTCAATCTGTTTAGACTCAAAAATAAATTATAAATTATTTTCTATTAATTATTTAACATTTTATTCTATTTATGTATTTATTTTTTGAGACAAAGTCTCTCTCTGTTGCCAGGTGCCAGGCTGGAGTGCAGTGACACAATGACACAATGACACAATCTCGGCTCACTGCAACCTCCGCCTCCCAGGTTCAAGCAATTCTCCTTCCTCAGCCTCCCGAGTAGCTGGGACAACAGGTGCACACCATCACGCCCAGCTAATTTTTGTATTTTTAGTAGAGACTGGGTTTCATCATATTGGCCAGGATGGTCTCGATCTCTTGACCTCGTGATCTGCCCGCCTTGGCCTCCCAAAATGCTGGGATTACAGGCGTGAGTCACCGCACCCAGGCAATTATTTAACATTTTAAAATGTTATCTTAATTAGAATTATTTTCTATTAATCATAGTAGAAAACCCAGATTAAACTAATTGGACATCATCTTCTATAAAAAAAAAAAAAGCAGGCCTTTAGATGATTTCTAATAACATCATCATCATCTGTACGATAATATGAACGTACACAGTTAGGCATTTTAATTATTCTAGATACAACATTTTTTGTAAAGTGAGTAGCATGTAGTAAGTTGTGAAAAGTTGTTGGCAATTAGCAGGTACCCATTTTTAATCTTATTTCTAGTAATACTTTTTTAATGTAGAAATATACTTTTAGAATGTCCTTAATGATAAAATTATCCTCCCTTTGACATATTCTTAAGTGGTATTATAGCTAATATCTTAAACTTACCCTGGAAGTACACATACTTTTAATTGTCTTTCAATAATGTGGTACCTTGAAAGAAAGAAAATGAAAATAAGCCTGTGTGTGTGTGTGTGTGTGTGTGTGTGTGTGTGTGTGTGTTGGAATCTCACTCTGTCACCCAGTCTGGAGTGCAGTGGTGTGATCTTGGCTTGCTGCAACCTCCACCTCCTGGGTTCAAGCTATTCTTCTGCCTCATCCTCCTAAGTAGCTGGGATTACAGGTGCCCACCACCATGCCCAGCTAATTTTTGAATTTTTGGTAGAAATAGGGTTTCACCATGTTGGCCAGGCTGGTTCTGAACTCCTGACCTGATCTGCCCACCTTGTCCTCCCAAAGTGTTGGGATTACAGGCAGGAGCCACTGCACCTGGCCACAAAATGAAAATAAACCTTTATTGAGCACATGCCTTTTACTAGGTGCTGTTCTAGGCACTTTTACACATGCTTTCTCACAATAACTCATAGGTAGGTCTGACATTGCCTTATACACTAGAAACTAAATTTAGACCTGTAAAATTAAGTAATTTGAATCTGGGCATTTAAGTTCATTCCTACTGCTAAAATAAAATACCACAGACTGAGTAATTTACATAAAATAAGAATTATTTCTCATAGTTCTGGAGGCTGGGAAGTTCAAGATCAAATTCAAGATTTGGTATCTAGTGAAGGCTCACTCTGCTTTTCAAAATGGTACATTATTGCCCTGTCTTCACATGGCAGAAAGTGGAAAGGCAAAGGATGCTTCCTTTAACCTCTTTTATAAGGTCCCATTTAGGAGAGTGGAGTCCTCATGACTTAATCACCTTGTAAAGGTCCCCCTTCTTAGTTTATCACATTGAAGATTAAATTTCAACATATGGATTTGTAAGATGCATTCAGGCCATAGAATAAATTACTTGAAATTATACAATTCAGATTTTCTTGTCTTTTTTGATCTTTAGGCTGTTTTTTATTCTCAAAATTCAATTGTTATATAAACATGGTATTGTATATGCAATAGACTGTTTCAAGAAAATTTAAATGTCTTGTAGTCTTATAAAATCTATTGATCAGAGAGGAAAACCAATTATTTTCGATATTATATTTTTGAAGTTAATATTAAATAGTTGCCTTTTAGTAGTTTTATTTTTCCAGAACAGCAGTGGAAGTTATCTGTTTATAAGCTGGTTACCATACTCCCATTTCTATATTTCTATATTATATTCTACACATTTTAAAAGAAGACATGACTCTCTAAACCACAATTAACTGAGAGAATAGGAGTCTCAGTAACCATATTTGAGTATTGTCAAAAGATACAGCATCCTGTAAATCTTCTTTCTGATGTTTGAAATACCTATGATCACATGTATTAGTTAGTGCTTTCCAAACCTGACTGATTCTCACAATTCTAGAAAGATAATATTAGCTTTCTTTCTCTGTTTCTAATTTGATTGGTTCTAATAAAAATGTCTACCTCATGTTTCTAGAAAGTTTGATTTGGTTGCTCTAGAACAAAGCTCACAAATTGGAACGTAATTTATGCTCATTAAAAACACATTGACTTGAATCAACTTGTCAAGTCAGTTTAATGACATTAACTGCTATGATAGTTCCTGACAGCATGTTTTAAACTGAGAACAAATAATCATACTATGAAGCAACCATCTCTGTTGACTGATCATACATAAACAGAGATTAGCATTAATATAAAATAAAACTTCAATGTATGCCTTTGAAGATATTTAATAGGTCCAAGGTAATCTTAATGCTGCCTATTAATTAAGAACAAATAGAAAATAGTATAGTTTTAGTTTAGAAATACTGTTATATCCTCTGTAATGTAGCCCTACTTCTTCTGAGAATATTCTATTTTAAATAGGAAAAGAGTGAAACTAGGGAACTACTCAGAACTTCTGCTCTTCAGATCAACATGAAATAACAGGGACTGGATTTACATTCCAACATGAAAAAACTAAGAAAATGTAGAAATTATATGAAACAAACATTGTTTTTTGTTTTTGTTTTTGTTTTTGTTTTATAATCAATGCATTGGTTATAAAACAACCAAGAACATTGATCTATGAGAGATATAAAGCAAAAGATATAAGCTCTACAACTGTCCCAGCTTACCACCTGGATAAAATTTTCAGACCATGGAGCAATGAGGGGCACTCTAGACAGTACTCTGAAGTCCTCTGGACAAGTAGGCAGAGCTGAGATTATGGGGAGATCAAGGTACCTAGAGTTCCTAGAGAACCAGAAAATAGAGTGTTACACAGGGAGAGCATTTCAGAGATCATGAGTCCTAACTTTGTATTCCACTGAATACTGATGAGCCAGCTCATGCAATGAAGAAACTACCTGAGTTGGGGAAGAAAACCACCCGAAGTAATTAGAGGGGAAAAATCCCCAGAACTCACAAAAATTTGTAGAAATAAAAATTAAAATTTCTGCAACTTAAAAAATCACTTATAGGATTAACCAAAACATTAATTATTGTAGAATAAAGAGTAGTCAACTTAAAGACACAGGAATAAAACAATAAAATAAACACATTAATAAAAAATGACTAAATCATATTAATGGAGCAACAGTGAACTGTGGAACAACTTCAAGTAATAATTGGAGTATATTCCAAGTACACTCATAACGGGAATCCATGAAAGAGAAGAAAGAAATAAATGTTTGAAAAATTAATGTACAAAAATATTCTAAATTTCGTGAAAACTATAATCTCACACATCTAAGAAATTCAATAAACTTTAATCACAATAAACATAAAGAAAAATACACAAAGCCATATCATAGTTACAAGATTCAAATTGTATAAACTAGTCGTCCTGGAAAAATTCTTAAGACCAGCAAAGAAAAGACACCTTATATACACAGAGAAACAAATTTAAAGGTGACAGTTGATTTGTCATCAGAAATAATAAACGTCAGATTTCAGTGATGGAGTATCTGCAAGGTGCTAAAAGAAAAAAACAATATCACCTAATAATATCATCTAACAATAATAGCTTTCAAAATGAAGGTAAAAGAAACACTAATGAGACAGAAAATCTAAAGAATTGATAACTATCAGACCTGTACTACAAGAAATGTTAAATGAAGACCTTTAAGCATAAGAAAAATGATTCCAGAAAAAAATCTGAATATATACAGAAAAGAGCACTAGAATTGGTAAGTAAATGAATAAATATATAAGTTTTTTTCCCCTTGATATTTGATATATTTAAAAGATAATTGGCCGGTTAGATGAAAATAAAAACAACAGTATATGGGGCTTATTGCATATTTCGAAGCAAGATGCAAAATAACAGCTCAATGGCCAAAAAGAGAAAATGGAATTATACTATTGTGAGATATATTATGCCTGCCATGCAATGTAGACTGTGATAAAGATCAATAATATACAAACTAAAGTTTGTATTAATCATTAATATAACACAATGAAGTGTTACAACTAATAGATCAGAAACAGAAGGAACATGGAATCATAATAATAAAACAACAGAAATATAAAAAAGGAAAAAAGAACAAATACAGATTGAACAAATTGAAAACAAATAGCAAAATGACAGATTTAAATTCAATTATATAAAATAACATCAAATACAGGTGGTGTATGCACACAAATTAAAAAGCAGAGATTGGCCAGTTTACATCTGTAATCTCAGCACTTTGGGAGTCCAAGGCTGGTGGCTCACGAGGGCAGGAGTTTGAGACCAGCCTGACCAACATGGTGAAACTTTGTCTTTACTAAAAATACAAAACTTAGCCAGGCATGGCGGTGTGTGCCTGTAATCCATATACTCAGGAAGCTGAGGCAGGAGAATAGCTTGAACCCTGGAGACAGAGGTTGCAGTGAGCCAAGATCACATCACTACATTCCAGCCTGGGTGACAGAGCAATACTCCATCTCAAAAACAAAACAAACAAAAAATAAATAAATAAATAAAAATAAAATGGCAGAGATTGTCAGAATAGGTAACAAAGAAAATTCTAACTATATGCTACCTTGTAGAAATATGCACTTAAAATATAAAGACAAATAGCTTACAAGTGGTAGAATAGGAAAAGATATTTTATGCTAGTACTAATCAAAACGAAGTTCTAGTAACTATATTAAAATTAGACAAATTAGGTTTCAAAATGAAGAAATTATCAGATTTAAGAAAGGTCATTTTATAATGATAAAAGGGGTCAATTCACCTACAGGACATAATTTAAACTTAGAATACACATGAGAGAAGTCCAATATTCTTAAAGCTAAAAACTGCAGAACTCTTAGAAAAAATAGATAAAACCGTAATCCTGGTTCAAGATTTTATCATCCTAGCCTCAATAATTGAAAGAACACGTAGACAGAAAATCAGTAAGCATATAGATGATTTGAACAATACTATCAACAATCTGATTTCTTAAAAATTATTAGAGCACTCCACCCAACACCACCAGAATACATATTAAGTATCGATACACTTTATCAGAAATGGAATTCAGCTTTTTGAAAGACATTGTTGAGAGAATAAAAAGATAAACTACAGACAAATAAAATATTTGCAAATCATATATCTGACAAAAGACATGTATCCAAAAGATATAAAGAATGCTGTCAATTCGATAATTAGTAACAACACAGTAAAACATGGACAAAAGTTTGAAACATATGCTTGACCAATAAAGATAAACAGATAGCAAAAAGCACATGAAGAAATGGTCAACATAAAACCAAATCATGTTCCTTGGCAAGTAAGTGGATAAACAAATTGTGACTTTTCATAGAATGGAATGCTATTCACTAATAGAAGGTAATAAAAATGAGTACCTACATTAACATGGACTAGTTTCAGCCTAATTATGTTGATTCAAATAAGCTAGAATGTAGTATATTATTCCATTTATGTGTCCAGTAAGTAAAACCCTATCTGGTATATATTTGATGGTAATATAAAAATCAGTGATGGCATAGAGACTGGGATATGCCTTGGGGATGGGGAGGAATAGGAAGGATGGATTACAACGCAGCACAAGGAAACTCTGAGAGGAGCTAGAAATGTTCATCATCTTGATTATGGAAGTGATTTCACAGGTGTATATACATAAGTCAAGACCTAACTGTGAACTAAAAATTTATGATTTATTGTATGTCAATTATACCTAAGCAAAGCTGATTTTAAAAATTGGTTTGGAAAACTCATGCCTTAAAATCAGCACAGTAAGCAAGAAAACAAATCTCTTTTATCCCTCTTCTTTCTTGTAAGACTCTTACCCAGCAATGTAACAAATCCTGAGACCTTAAGATAGCTCTCAGCATAGTTTTATGCTCAGATCAATTTTCTTCAACCTGCCTTCCAGCTACCAAGAACCTGGTGCTTTGAAAACTTACCTTTCCCAGTCTTTTCTCCTACTGCAGATATCCTTATTACAGGAAAACTATGTAAGGTTGATGAAAGATATTATTCTTATATTGAATAGGAAGCTTTGGATTTAAAAAAAAAACACAATTGTGTGTGTGAATTTGTGTGTGTGTGTGTGTGTGTGTGTGTGTGTGTGTGTGAATAAATTGTATCTTTACTTTGGTTTGTACTTTATGTGTACATTTATTTGCTTCTTACGATCACAGCATAGAAAAGGAACTTGTACCTGGCTTTGAAAGAAACATAACTTTTGATAACAGCTTGACATCCTTAAAATTCTTTGACTGGAAGGCAGCAGCTAAGAGTAAATTTTTAAACCCATTCATGATTAAGGTTAATGTCTGTATTGTTATCTCATTCTCTTTGTCACTGTTTCCTGTTAGAAAGTTCACTTTGATTTAAGGAGCTCTCTTTGACACCTTTGTTTATATAGACATATTCTTTGAAATCTTTGTTTATATAGACATATTCAATGTAAGTTAGCAAAAACGAATTACCTATTTTTACCTATCTTTGAAACTTTGGTTTATGTAGACATATTCAAAGTAAGTCAGCAAACTGAATTGCTAATCCAAAAATAATGCTCATAGTCTACGAAAAATGTAGAAACAACCAAACATTGTTTTAAAAAACTTTTAATTTTAAGAATTTAATTTTATATTGACTTGCAGTTTTAATTTTTTGGCTTAAGAAGACTTACTAGAAATGAACTGGCAATGTTATCAATTTAAGATCATCACATTTAATGCATTGATTGCATTAAAAGAAAAAAAAATCAAAATTTAATTATTTTTTAATTACATCTAACAGGTGATTATGTAACTGTATCCCTAGTGTGTGAGATATGTATGTGTATGCCTATCTATATTTTTCTCTTTTTTTGAGACAGAGTTTCCCTTGGTCACCCAGGCTGGATTCCAGGGGCATGATCACAGCTCACCGCAGCCTTGACCTTCCAGGCTCAGGTGATCCTCCTTTCTCAGCCTCTGGAGTAGCTGGGACTACAAGTATGCACCACCACACCTGGATAATTTTTGTAGTTTTTCTAGAGACAGGGTTTCTGTATGTTGCCCAGGCTGGTCTTGAACTCCTGTACTCAAGTCATCTTCCTGCTTTGGCCTCCCAAAGCATTGGGATTGCAGATGTGAGCCACAGTGCTAGACCCCTTTTAAAAAAATTCTAATTTTTTGTGTTATTTTTGTCCATAACTTCACTTTCAAATCACTTTCTTTTTTTTTTTTTTTTTTTTTTTTTTTTTTTTTG